>NW_009260435.1:10434537-10462366 GCF_000687185.1 Egretta garzetta | reverse complement strand
CGTGGGAGGAAGACCCTGCCGCCCAGCTGGGGCTGCGGGGAGAAGCCGTTCGTGGTGACTGGTTTCTGTCACCGCCGCCGCGGAAAACTCGTGATGGGAAACAAAAGCCACGCGCGCTTCTGGATTTGGTGCCGTTTAACCATGGGCTTGCTTGGGGCTGCTTGCGTTTGAGATGGTGAAAACAGGGCGTGTTTCCTGTTTGCCCCCTGCTACCTGGAAAAGTTTTACCTGTCATCGGCATCTAAAGCAAAATGATGGAACGCCTCCCGATTTAAGCCATTTGTGTAATTTTAAAATGCTCGTCTCGGTTTCTGTAAATTATGTTTCAAGGCAGGTGTTCCTTTTTTTTTTTCCTGCTTGAAGCTGCATTCAATAACCATGGCATTCAAGAGTAGGTCCATTGTAACAAACTTGTCAGGGTACCTAATACAGCTAACTCGGGTTAAAGAAATGATGACAGCTTTAGACTTGTAGGCTCTCATAAGCCATCTGTATGTGTTTGTTTATTTTAAGCCCTTGCTATTTCAAATTTTATTTTCTTTTGTATAATTGCTTATTTCTGCAACTTCAGAATCTCGGGCAATAGCTTGTGGTTTGAAACGTTATGTGGCATCCATAATTTTTCATTGTGTCATTCATTGGCTGTCCCTTTGTTAGTAGACATTTTATTTTATTGTCCTAGGTAATTTTATAGTTCTTTCTTACAGTTCTCTGTAAGTTCTCTCTCTCGGTGTTTGTTTTGGTTTTTTTAAAGCAATGCCGATCATCTTATGTGCATCCTTGTACATACACGTGAACTCTTGAAAGGGTGATGTTTGTTTTGCAGATTCTGATTCTGGATCTGAGTCTGATTCCGATCAAGAGAATGCTGGCTCTGGTAGTAATGCTTCTGGAAGCGACAGTGACCAGGATGATGACAGGGAGGCAATAAAACCTAGTAATAAGGAGTTATTTGGAGATGATAGTGAGGATGAAGGGGCATCCCATCACACAGGGAGTGACAACCACTCTGAAAGATCCTACAATCGCTCTGAAGCTTCAGGACATTCCGAGCATGAAGATAATGAGCAGTCAGACGTGGACCAACACAGTGTTTCAGAAGCTGCTCATGATGATGAGGAGGATGATCATGGGCATGGGTCAGATGAAGGCAGTCATCATTCAGGAGACGGTTCTGAAAAAGCACATTCAGAGGATGAGAAGTGGGGCAAGGAGGACAAAAGCGATCAGTCAGATGATGATGAGAGACAGCAGAACTCTGACGATGAGGAGAAAGTGCAGAACTCTGATGAAGATGAAAGGCCACAGATGTCTGATGATGAGGAAAGACTCCAGAACTCGGACGAGGAGAAAATGCAGAACTCTGATGATGAGGAGAGGCCGCAGGCCTCGGATGAGGAGAAGATGCAGAACTCTGACGATGATGAAAGGGCTCAGCACTCTGATGAGGAGAAGATGCAGAACTCTGATGATGATGAAAGGGCCCAGCACTCTGATGAGGAGGACCAAGAGCATAAATCTGGTAGGACTGAATACAGTGGTAATGATTTACTTCTGGTTTGCTCTCTCTTTATTGCTTCATTTTTATTGGCCTGAAAAGATTCAGACTTCAGTGTAAAGGCATTAATCACGTAGCTTTCAACTATAGTCATCTTTGTTATGTATTTTTATGCAGCACCTTTAAATTCCTTTTCATCTGAATCAACTTATTAATACAAAGGAATTTTAAAATATGTGGAACAAAATTTTTAATTTGCTGAGAATAATTATGCTCCTTAGTAGAGTCTGCAAGGGGCAGTGATAGTGAAGATGAAGTTCTGCGAATGAAGCGAAAGAAACCAATTGCGTCAGATTCAGAAGTGGACAGTGATACAGAAGGACAGAAAGGTAAATGGTGGCATTGTGTTGTGGGTTTTTGGCTCACTCAGTCCTCATCTTAAGCATGCCATTCGTCTGCTGCAGAACTTGATAAAATTGATAGCACTTGCTGTACAGTGTAACTGTAGTGCCATGGAAATAAGAAAAGAACACAGCAAGAATTTGGTGTGGGGAGGTACATGCTGTATTTCTGCTGTTTATCTCTAGTTAGCTGTATCGGTTTTTCAGTTTCCTCTGTGACAGACAGAGCTTTTCTTTTGCGAATGTTGGTTCACGTATTTTTACTGAAAGATACTAAGAAATGGTGCCTCTGACCAGAGCAGCCCAGAGAAGCTATGCTGGTTTTTGTGATGTTTAACTGGCTGAGGAAGAGGTGTTGATTCTTCTGAGAAGTAAAACATCCAAAATGCATAATGAAGTTGTTTACTTGAGTAAAGGATGTTCTTATAGTCTGGATTCTTCTGTTGCCATTTTTCAACTAGATTCTCTTTATTTGATAGAGCCTTTCCAGGAAAACATAATTGACTCCTTAGTTTAAAAATACAAGGGAAAACATTTTTTTGGGATAAGAGAATAGTATGTGCTTCATAAACATTCTTGATTTGTAACATTTGCAGGTGATTTTAAGTGGTAATAAAAGTGAAGGATGTGTTAGTCTTTTTTTTCTGTGAGTGTATTTGCATGTAGGGGGGTGTATGCGCATATATATATACGTATTTTAAAACAGCAATTTTTCTGCTCAAGAGCATGCAGATGTCATGGATCTGTTTGGAGGTGCAGATGACATTTCCTCAGGGAGTGATGGAGAAGACAAGCCACCAACACCAGGACAGCCCATTGTGAGTAGACTTGGCTTTTGAAATAATTAACATGCCATTCCACTCTGAAATGTGGAACACAGATTGGGGTTGATAATATTTTAGTGAAAAAAAAGACTAATAGCATTAAGTAAGCATTACAGATAATTTTGCCCTAGCTAAAAGAATTATTAAAGTTTTATACATAGCAATATCAGATGGATTAATTTATCTGCCTTACTCCATCCCTGCTCCAGAAAGAAATACACTGAGCAGTTTTGATTGTCATCAGTAAAATACAAAGCTATAGCTGTCTTTGGTACCTTAGTATAGCTATTTGACAAATATTTCATATTGGTTCGTGATGATAAAACATAAAAATCTTTTTTATCTGGGAGAAGTTGTCCCCCATTTACTCTCTAGTGCTTAGGTGAAAAGTGTATGTCACATGCTTTGCTATTTCCTTACTGTCTTTGGTCTCTTTGAGTTTGCACTGGTATTTGAAGTCACTTTAAGTGGCATACGAAAATGCTGAATTGGATTGCTTTCACAGAAAGTGTCAAGCTCTTTTACCCAAAGCTTTGTGATATCTCTCTCTCTGCATATGGATGACTTTTCTTTAAGCAAAATATAAGTGCTTTTTAGAGCAACAGTAGCCAGATAGACCTTTTTCACTTATACTCCTATTTGCCTTTTTTCATTAGGATGAGAATGGACTGAGTCAAGAGCAACAGGAAGAAGAGCCTATTCCAGAGACTAGAATAGAGGTAGAAATACCAAAAGTAAACACAGACTTGGGTAATGATTTGTATTTTGTGAAGCTGCCCAACTTCCTTAGTGTGGAGCCCAGGTAATTGCACATTAAATACATGACTGATAAGGTTTTTTAGTGTTTACCTATAATGCTTTTGGTTTAGTAATACAACTAAGTATGTTGGCCGTATTTAAAATGGTTGACATTGTTGCATGCGTTTGGTTGTGATCAGTCAATAGTAACATCTATTGTTGTTACCTAATCAAGTGTTGAGTAATTTTCTTACGAGCTTGGGTTTAGGAGCTTATGAGCTTTGTGCTTTTTGTCTTTAAAAAGCAACCAAAATATGATTTAATTGAAAGCACATGCTATCAGTTGAATTTTGAACATAGGTTCAGGCTCTGAGATGTGAAAGTGAAATGTACAGGATCTTTATGCACTTTGGAGTGATAAAAACACCATTTTGAATTTTAGAATAAGCCCTTTTTTATTTGTGGATGCTAATGTACCATTTAACTGTGAGGAGGCTGATTACTCACTTTCCTATTTACTTAACCCAAGCTAAAGAAATTTTCTGGTATTCATAAGAAGCAGCAAAATAAATTATTAGAGTTGTTTGTGATGTTAGGTTTGGCCCTAAAGCTCACCTTCAGCACTTCTAGTAAAGTGCTGTTAAATCTGTCTCTTCAAGTGTTTTGTTAAGCAACTTTATTGCGTTGCTTAGTAGGTATCTTGTTAGCTGGCAGTGTAGCATTGTTTCTGTTATACATTAGTTAAGTCATTCTTCCTGGCTTTCATGCTGTAGACTGTTTCAGCAGAGAACTGTTAAGAGCCTGGTTAGTGGCTGTAATCAGTGAGGCAAGTCCTGAGGATCTTTGGGGGTCAGACAGAACTGTACAGCAGCAGAGTCCATTCATCAATTCTTTCCCTTGCAGCAGCCGGAAAACTATTGGGAAGGAGTCTAGGGAATGGTCTTCCCCCACTCACTCCCACCCCTGTTGTCAGTTTTTTCAAAGGAAAAGAGGAAAAACAATGTCATCTTCCTTTCCCTTTAGTTGGTTTTGAGATTCAAATAAAAAAATGGCAAAGATTGTGCTCTTAGAAAAATCCCTAATTCACATTTATAAGATGATAATTTTTCTTTTTATTTCTTCTGTATAATACTGTATATATTTTGTTCCAGACTTAAGTAATCATCCTGATACTAAGGAAGCAGTATTTTCTGAGGCAAACTTGCTTTCTTCAGCTAGAGCCATTTCGAGGGTCTGAATGTTAAAATGGCTGTAATTGATGGTAGTGAAGACACTTGGGCAGGTCACCCGTGGTATAGAATCAATGCAGTAAATGACATTACTGCAGAAATGGCTGCCTCACAGCTGCAGTGCCTACTGTTGTGTGCAGTGTGTAATTTAAACCTTTCAAGCACCTCTTATTTTGCACAACTCTAGAATAATCTGGATTAATTTTTAGAAGAATAAAGGCTGTGTTATATGATTTATTACAGACCTTTTGATCCCCAGTATTATGAAGATGAATTTGAAGATGAGGAGATGCTTGATGAAGAGGGTAGAACTAGGTTAAAACTCAAGGTATAATGTTAATTTTCCTCCTCTCTTTTACACTCACCTAACCACATCTCTTCAAAGTCTGTTTCAGGCAGTTCAGAATGGTGTTTTGAGTTATGGTTCAGAATATGAAAGCATGGAGCAGTTCAGCACTGAGAAAAGTTGATCCATTTTAGTAATAAATGAAAAAAAAGCGCCTAGAAAAGCAATACCTCTCAGCTTCATTTCTGTGCATCGTGCAGCAAATTATCTAGCCTTTCTAACTGTAATTCTTGGCCTATATAGAGTATATTTTACCACAGTATTCCTTACTATGAGCTAGAAAAAGTGTTTTGTTCTTTTTATCTCACAGGTAGAAAACACAATACGATGGAGGATGCGACGAGATGAGGAAGGGAATGAGATCAGAGAAAGTAATGCACGGATCGTCAAATGGTCGGATGGAAGGTTAGTTTGGACTTTTTGTTATTGAAGGAGTACAGTTGTTCTTACAGTGAAATGCCATGGCGTGCAAAATCGGACGGTCAACAAACTTTGATGTCAGTTCTGCACAGCAGAAATTATTTTAGTCTCAGTGCTTTGAAAATTTTATGCTCTGCTTAGTTTGGATTGAAATATAATTATTGGCTATATATAAAAAGGAAACGTGAAGGCTTTCTCCATTTATGAATGAGGCAAAAAATAGACTCTAGTGGCTTTATCAAGTAACTGATGTACGAATCTCTTTTAAGCATGTCTCTCCACTTGGGCAATGAGGTCTTTGACGTGTACAAGGCACCACTACAGGGGGATCACAACCATTTGTTTATCAGACAAGGGACAGGTCTACAAGGACAGGCTGTTTTCAAGACAAAGTTAACCTTCAGGTAAGCACACTATTCTATATCAAATGTTGATACTACTATTGCAATTAAGTGTTGTAGCTAGTATATAAAAATTAGAGATACTAGTTTGTAAACCTTCAGAGCTTAACTGTTTAATAAGAATGTGATATTTTCCAAAGTCAGTACTTTGATAAGATTTTTTTGTAAATTAGGTGTCCCAGTTTGAAAGGTTCTGTTCACTGCAATGTGTAGGCTACATGTATTTTTTAATGTATATTTTAATGTGCATTTTTAATTGAAAGTCCTCATCTGAATCAGAAAGAATGTTAATATTCCCTGAAATTAACCTTCCTTCCGATGCACAGTTGCTATCAAGATGATGATTATGTCTTGGGATATTGATGTGAAATGTGAGGATGATTATTTAGGCTGGTAATGGGCTGCAGATGGTTTGCTGAGAAAGGAATTGAAGTCTCCAGTAGCTGTTACAATGCACATAAATAAATAAAAAGGGTGATGCAGATGAATCTTTGAAATCTGAAGTATGCTGGCCTTGCTGTTGTCCTTTAAAAACTGGTACATTCCTTTAAGAAGTATTTGACCCATAGCAATTCTTTAACAGGCCACACTCTACAGACAGTGCTACTCACAGGAAGATGACTCTGTCTCTGGCAGATAGATGTTCAAAGACACAGAAAATTCGTATTTTGCCCATGGCAGGTCGTGATCCAGAGTCTCAGCGCACAGAAATGATTAAGGTATTGTGGCATGAAACTCTCTTATCTGCTGATTTGATGTAAAAAATCACAACTGTAATACAGCTGAACATTTCTGAACACTTTATGAAAAACAAAGTGTACCTTGGAGTTACAGATGAGAGTTGTTAGCCATGGGTGCAGTTTGCTTAACCTTACAGACCACAAAAAAGTCAGAGAATGTACAATCTTTACACTGCTGTGAAATTATTTCAAAAGCTACAGTAGAATACAAGGTGCTCTTCAGTATTTTTTTTTTCTTCGATTTTATATATTGCTTCTTCCTTTGGACAGAAAGAAGAGGAGAGGTTAAGAGCTTCTATTCGTAGAGAATCTCAGCAGCGAAGAATGCGGGAGAAGCAGCATCAGCGTGGTCTGAGTGCAAATTATTTAGAACCTGATCGCTATGATGAAGAGGATGAGGGAGATGATGCAATCAGTTTAGCAGCTATCAAAAACAGATACAAAGGTGGCATCAGAGGTAATAATAAACCTTACCAGGACATAAGTGGGGCCTGTGTGGTTCAGATGGATTAATTTCACAGGAAAGCCCTGGTAAGACTGTATTTTGCCAGTTCATTTGATACATGAAGACATGTGAATTCAGTTTGTATAAGTCTAATTTGTTTACTCTGGGGTTAGATTTTGCAAGCTTTTTGTGGGACTAGACGTAAGAGAATTATTTTTAATACTCTCTTTTCCTCACTGATCTCAGGTAAAGATAAATGCTTGTCTTTTCATTTTTCTCTGTAGAGGAACGTGCTAGAATCTACTCTTCTGACAGCGATGAGGGCTCAGATGAAGATAAAACACAAAGACTACTCAAGGCAAAGAAACTTACTAGTGATGAGGTAAGAAAAGGACTTTGTTCTTAAGCTACTTGTTTTCAGTCAGGAACATTTCTTGCACAAACCCAAGTTTTTAAAGCTGAAACTTTTGTTGTTTCATTTATGCTGTAACGAATATATTATTTGACGTAGCATGCTTTCCATGATAATTAATCACCAATTTCTTACACACTGCATTAGTTCATAGACCTGAGTGATTCCCAAAGGAGGTCATGATTGTTACTGCTGATTTAAAGATGGAAAAATTTATGCAGAGTTATGTAAAATGACTTTACCGAAATTATGCAAGGAGTGAGAATGCTTAATGTTGGAATCCTAGTGTGGCATTGTCTCCTAAGCCACATGGTCCTCTCCTGTTATGGAAATGGCAGAAACATTTTCACATAGTATTTCTGCTCTTTTTAAATAGAAGGGTTAAAAAAATGAGTTAAAAAGAGTCAATGTCTATTGCTAAACAGACATTCTCCATCAACCAAGTATCATCCTGAACAGTAGGCCATGATCAGGTTAACTGTTAGCTACAGCAGTAGTGCTGTTTCCTCTTCTAAAATTACACTGCTGGGTGTAAGCAAATGAATCTTTGTGTATATCACACCTTCAGGTTTCGTTCATTTCAAGTAATGTCACTGCTTCTGATACAGCACTACAGTGTAGCACTTCTCAAAAATGACAGATACCGTTTCTGAGATTAAAACTTAACTATTTTCATCCAGTAGTAGAAGTGGGACCAGGAAGTATATGGACTCTGTCCTTTATCAGCTATACCTCAGTAGTCTATTTTCCTGACCCTTGCTCCTCATTGTAAAATGCTGCTGTGGCAAAGAGCCATAGAACACTTACTGCGTACCTTGGGAAGCTGAAAGAAGAGGGAATTTTGGAATTTATGACAAAGGGCAATTGGCACTGGCTCCCTAGCTTCCCACTGCCCTGTGCAAGAGGGAATTGTGTTGGGTCAGGTGTTTGACCTCCTTGGTTTTAGTAACCCATTAATTTGCTCTCTTTTGGGCACCATCAGTTCTGTATTTTTGTACTCTTGCTGTTGATCAATATAGTGCAGCCCTGAGCTGCAGCTGTGCTTGCATTTCTCTCAAGCCAAGCGTGGCTTAGGAGTGGTGGTTTGGACACACTATCAGCTCTGCTGATAGTCACCTTCATTTATGTGGCAGAATAATAAATTCAAACTAACTTAGCTTAATAGGTTCTTATTACTGCCTTGTAGGTTATGAGAGATGTTTTTACACTGGCATGCTAGTTTGATTAATCTTCCTGTCCTGTTTTACTGTAAATAATATTTTATTTAAATGTTTATGTATAGAATATCATGCAGAACTTTAAAAAAAGGAAGTCTGAGTAGGTCATTGTAACCTTATGGAATATTTTTAAATGCTTTATATCACCATTTCCTTTAAGAAATTATTTTAAATGTTTAAATTATTTTAACTATTGCCCTAAGATTTCTTCTGGTTGATCTCTTACAGTCATATCTAGCGTGCTACTCTAATAGCTGCTAAAGTAGCTAGAACCTTATTTTTGAATTTTAGAGGCTTCCATAATAAAACATCCTTTTCTTCTTAAAAGAGTAATTTTGCAGCGTAGCTTGCTATGCGTCCTCCTAGTGAATGAATGAATGCATGTCAGACTTCTGTAACCACAGCTGCTGAAATTCCAAAGTTGCGTTCGAATGACCATGTTATGACATAGTTTTCAGTATGACACGTACCTCTATAGTGTAAGAAATCTTAACTTTTGAAGGAGTAAGTTTGCTCTCATTTGCTTGTCTATACTGTACTTCCTGTAAACTCTTGGGAGGCATGTCTTATTTCCCAGCCTGTTGGATGTTTGCTACAGTCTGAATGCATGTTCTTGCTGCTGTGACACTACTTCTCTTATACTGTCAGCTGAGTATTTGCACTAATAGGCATTGTAATATGAAGTAGAACTAAAAATTAGTTTTTCTTTTAAAGACTTAGATTCTGGCTTTTTACTATGCACTGAAGAAAATTTAGTATTTCAGAAAGTATAGCAGTAATCCTGGAGACAGCCATAGTGAGGCATGTAGGCAAAACTGTATTTTTGTGGGCTCTGTTAGTGTTTGTTGGTAGAAATTGAACTGTTTCTTTTTAAGATTGTATTTTGTATTATTTGTACTAGTTGGTAGTTTATGATACAGCAGTGCCAGGACTTTGAAATTCCAGTCTCAGAAGAAAAGGTCTAGGCAACAGCATTTCTCTGCTGCTTGAGGAATGATAGCCTCCATTTTAAAATTACATGACTTAAAGGTAATATTCCCAGCAGGGCCACGGAGGGGTGCTACAGTATTAAAAGAAAAAAAAAAAACCAAACCCGTGATGCATAACTACTTATTTTCAGTCACCACGTAGGAAGTATGGTATTTGTAATATGTATCTGCATACGTGAAACACGGACGTCCTCATACGCAGACTTGCTTTTATGGGCTGTCAGTCAACAGCACAGCACAAATCTTTGTCCTGATAACAATTTGTTACCATTACTGAAAATGTCAACCTATTACTAATACACTTTATCGCCACACAGCAAGTAGTTTTTACTGTTGCTGTAGTTAATGCAGATATTCTGCTAAACAGGAAGATGAATCATTTAACAGTAGCCTAGCTAGTTACAAGAGAATGCTTGTTCTGAACAAGAAGCTATCATTGAGATTCCCACCCCTACTAATTTCTGTTTTCCATGCTTAAAATTCCTTCCTAACAGAGATTCTCACTGTAATGACTTAATATGTTAATATAGAATAAAATGCTTTGAATAAAAAGTTATCCATTAGAGTTCTGAAACACTAATAATTCATTAAAGTTTTGAAATTCAATCTTTGCTCCTTCTTAAAATCGAGTAATATGTGTTGCTTTAAAAAAAAGCAAACCAAAAAATTCCAAAAAATAAAACCAACAAATGGAAAAAGGGATGAGGTTCCTTAGACCTGAGGGTATTTTTAAAGATACTCTTCTTTTTAAACCAATAATTGAGTTACCACTTGTCCTTCATGTCAAAATTGATGAGTTCTGCATTAACAACTAGTGATTTGTAGTTCAATTAAACATTTTCATAGCATTCTGGTTTAAAATGTTGGGAAGGATGCTTTAAACTCACTGTTGTAAATGCACATGGCATAAAAATCAACCTGTTGACTATATTTAGGTGCTAAAAATTTGACATCCAGCCTATGGTATTGCTTGCAAACAGGTAATTAGCTCAATGATTGAGTTCCTTTGACCAGCTCTTTGAAGCCTCCTAAACTATAATATTTCTTGGACTGTAAAATGTGATGTTAATTCTCAGTACTAGTGGTTTCTCATCAGTCTTTTATGCCGGAGAGCGGTTTAATTTTTTATTTTTTTTTAAACTAACAAGCAACATTTCTGCCTACTTAATGAATTTCTTATTTGCTTCAGTAGCTCTAACTTAGGGCATACAAGTGTCAATAGTCTGAAAACTTAGCAAAGCTACACAGGTTGCCTGAAAGGAAAGCTTCTGCACGTTGAAAAATTCACTACAAATTCTAGGAATTACCCATGCTCATAAGCTTGCTGATAATGATATTGTACATGCCATAAATCCAGATTATGACGTAAATTACTTTCATAGAATCATAGAATGTTTTGTGTTGGAAGGGACCCCTAGAAGTCATCTAGTCCAACCCCCCTGCAGCGAGCAGGGACACCGCTAACTAGATCAGGTTGCTCAGAGCCCCGTCCAACCTGGTCTTGAATGTTTCCAGGGATGGGGCCTCCACTACCTCTCTGGGCAACCTGTTCCAGTGTTTCACCACCCTCATTGTAAAGAATTCCTTAATTATATCCAGTCCAAACCTACCCTGGTTTAGTTTAAAACCATTACCCCTTGTCCTGTCCTTGTTCATGCCATAGTTCAGTTTGAAGCAGATGTGGTTGTATGTCCACTGAGGCAAATGGAGCTGCAGCTGTATTATGGACCCTCTCAGGTTGGAGCTTGAGACTGGTGGCAATGTTGACTGAACTCAAAAGTACTGATAATAAGAAGTCCTGCATCACAGTAGCACAAAGTGGCAAAACTAGAATTCATAATTTTGCTTTTCTTACAAGGCATACTTTGAGGTCTTCTTGTTGTTCTTCTGAGGTTTTTTTTATTTTAGCTTGAAGTATGTTGGTTTGGGGTTTTTTTTTTTGTTTGTTTTTTAACTTTTGTCCTGTTTTGCCTTTAGGAAGGTGAACCTTCTGGAAAGAGAAAAGCAGAGGATGACGACAAAGCAAGTAAGAAGCATAAGAAATATGTGATCAGTGATGAAGAGGAGGAAGATGATGATTAATATTAAGGAAGCACAAAAGTTGATTTTTTTTTTTATATATATATTTATATATATATTGTACAGTTCTCTTACAGCAAATATGTAAGTAACCATAATGAGGTTATTTTGATAAAGGAAAGTTCCATTGAAATCTGTGTTTCTGGTGTGAATAAAGTTTTTTGACTTCCTTTTATTTTTTAAGATTTTCTCTTACTGCAGCAACTGTTGCACCAGGGATCATCACAGTGCCATTTTTTTTTTATCTTGCACAGCACATTTCAGTTTTGAGAATTGTAGTAACTGGCTATCCAAGTGAATTGATCAGTGATTTTTACTGTGTTCATAAGGAGAAACCATTCTAATATTTATAGAATGCTTAAATGATAAGTTTGCCTGACAAGGGTGTAGCGATGTAGCTTACCGTTTGTATGGAAGGGTTGGAAGAACATATGAGTGGTACAGTACAATTCTGTTTTTTTCCTAGATAGTCCTTATCTCCTGTTGACTGCGGGCAGTACATTACTATGCTGGTATATTTTGATGACTGAAAATATTTCTTATCATGTTTGAATAAACTGTGAAGTTCCTGCAGTTAGACTAGTTAACTGATCACATAAGACGCTTATTTTTCATGCACTGAAGCCCAGAATGAAAATCTGCATCTTGTCTGAGCATAAATAATAACAGCAATAATAATAATAATACTTGGCACATGCTAATGAAGTAAATGTCAGAGTAAAAGAACTTATTTAAACTAAGAAATTTCTGCCAGCAGAGATGAAAGTCTCCTTTGAAAGGTGAAATGAACCACATTGCAAAAATACATTGTAACAATGGTGTCTCATAAGCCCATATAATCCGTATGGTGCTATTTTCTATTGTTCCTGGTTGGTTTTATAAATAGGCTTGTTTAGCTGGGAAGTCACAGGAGGAGAATGTTCTGGACAGAATCATTGCTGCCTTTACACTGTTTCTAAACACCTTATTTGATGTTGCAATACCAGTTGTAAAGTGGGGAAAGGCTAGAAGAAATATCTGAACTTCTCCACGCTTTTTTTCCAGGATGAAACATCCCATAGGTAGTTTCTCTTGTCGGTGAGAGACCATTCAGGTGCTATCTGTGTTGCTTTTTAACTGACTTTTCATGCAGTTCTATGGAGTTCGGATGCAACTTGAGAAAAGTAACAGAAAGAAAACACAACTAGCTTAATGCCTCTAAACAAAACCATTGCCTGATGCTGTGAAAAGTTTTATTATGTGGATTTGTGTTGCATAAGATGCAATAAAGTAGCTGATAGTTACGTAAGGAGGACTGTTACCCATCTCTCTCCTGCCCAGCGGAATTCTGCTTTTTTATGAAACAGTAGAAGGGTGCAGGTGCCTCATAGTGAGCATTTTTCTCTCTTGACATTCCCTGATTCTTTGAGATACAGCTTTCAACCTGGACATTTTCCTTTTGTCATCTTTAATTAGGCTAGTAGTTTGTCAAAATACTCTATTTCTCCTGCCCAGAAGGTACGGGAAGCGTTCTAGCTGCAGCAGCACAGAGCTCTGCATGCGTTAATATATTCTGCTGAGCAGCTGACTGCAGTGTCAACATTTGCAAGTACGAAAACAAAGTGAAAAATTTCAACTCTGAAGTCTGTGTGCCTGAGAAACAGTTCTTTTTTTTCTATAATTAAACTGTTATCTAAGAGTTCCTGTGCCTCTTTAATGTGCAGATAAAACCTTTCTCCATCTGCTGGAATTTTGACCCTGTAATCCTCTTAGTTTAGACCTCTGCTAGGAGACTGGCTCTTTACATGAGGTTACCTGCTTTCCATTTCTAACCTCAGGAAGAAGCCAGCTGTATAGAAAGGGGCTCCTCCGGTATGGATGTAACATGCTGTACTTTCATGTAAAAGCCTGCCAGGTACCTCTTAAACAACAAATTTGGCGTATGGAAACACACCACCATTTCACTGGCAATGTGTTTGCTTTTATGTCAGTTTAATTAAAGTGTTGGCTATTTTTATTTTTACTACACTCCTAAGAGTGAAAATGCTGTAATCACTTTCATAGGTTTGATGCTGACTAAGCCTTTACTAAGTAAGAGGCCCATCTTGGCTTCCAAAAATGAGGCTTTTTGTGGATTACAAAGATGAAAAGAAGTAATTTTTTACACTATCTTCTTTTCAAGTCTTATTTAAATGTGGAATTTTAGAAAGTGTTTTCTCAGCTTAAATTGGTTTAACAATCATCTTGTAATTAAAGTCACTTGAATGAACTTAGCCTTATCCACAGTATTTTTTTACTTGTGAGTCGAATGTATAGTTTTATTTAACTCGAAGACAGTTTTTGCTATCCCTTTTCCCAGCCTCTAAGTATGTGAGGATTACTTGGAATTGTTTCTTTTTACCCAAATTAAAAATATTAAGCCAAAGAAAAGAGAATGTAGATTGGACTGTGTTTACCCTGTACTGACTGGTCAGAACGCTTCTTCCAGAAAGGGCATGATTTGAACAACTTCCAACAAAGAAATTTTTTCTTTCAGGAGTTGATACTAAGCTGTGCGAGTACGAGGTTTTTTGGCTAGTGCAGGATGTAGGATAAATTATCTTGAAACAGATGCTGAAAGCTCTTCTTGGCTATATAACTTTGTTTTTTCAAGTATATCCTTCAACTGTATCCTGGTTTCCAGTTGTTGATCTGGAGTTTTCTTTCTGGTACCTGGTAGTGTTTTCTACCAGCCATTTTGCTCCATCCTAGCCATGCAGCCTGGCCTGGATTTCATGTTGCAGCACACCCGATGGAGCGGGGGTTGCCCACTGAAAGCAGCCGCTGCACTTGCAGTCCGTTGCTCTTCCTAGCAGCAGGGTGGGCAATAACTAGCCTGACTCAGTGGGTCAACTTGCTAAACGGTCATGAAATTTCTTTTCTGTGGAGTTCTTTTGTTTTCTGCCAGGCATGCCTGCAGAACTGCCTCATTGGCGACATGAGCTCCAGAGCTGGCTCAGTAAGTAGGTGTGGTCATGATTTAGGGGGCATCGGGGAAGGGTGATCTTTTTGGCAGTGATAAACATTGACTTGGCTTTCTTTTAAAAACTTACCCTGACAATGCAGAAAGCAGTGAATAGTTTTCTCCTGCAGTAGCTGCCTGAACTGGCACATTGAAAAGTCAGCTGTGCCTTGAGGTGGTGCAAGGGGAAGCAGAGGGGGAGCAGGACAGATCCTGTGTATGGCCGCAAGTTTTAGCTCAGCTCTGATACGAAGCTGCGGCCTGAGGAATGTGTTAAACATGAGATGGTGACTTTCCTATGAAGTCATGGGTATTTATTTCTCAGCCAGTAGGCATGGATGTCCTCTGTGTGAGCCCATTCTAGTAGAGTGCTTTTGTTTAACAGCATTGGACTGCTAATCAAGTTCTCCGGGTGTTGTTGAATGTGTGGAAAGTGGTACATGGGAATAATGGAGAAGATTATTTGTTTCTGTCTTTTAATTTTTGCTAGAAGAGGTATAATGTCTTACACTTGTGAAACTTAGGCTATTCTAACGTTCAGGAACTTGCCTGTGGCTTGACGTGGAAGTGCTTCTTGGAGAGCAAGGTGACTAATACCTACTGTTGCCTGGTGATGCCCTTTGACTTGAGCTGGAGTTTTTTTAATATTTGCCTGGACGTGAAAGACTTGCAGAAAAGCGGCAAACTGGTTGTGCTGGTTTTGGCTGGGATAGAGTTAATTTTCTCCATAGTAGCTGGTATGGGGCTATGGTTTGGATTTGTGCTGAAAACAGTGTTGATAACACAGGGATGTTTTCGTTATTGCTGAGCAAGGGCTTTCACACAGTCAGGGCCCTTTCTGTTCCTCACCCCACCAGCGAGCAGGCTGGGGGGGGCACAACCCGACTGACCCAGGGATATTCCACACCATATGATGTCACGCTCAGCCTATAAAGCTGGGAGAAGGAAGGGGAGGACATTTGGAGTGACAGCATTTGTCTTCCCAAGTACCTGTTAGGTGTGATGGAGCCCTGCTTTCCTGGAGATGGCTGAACCCCTGCCTGCTAATGGGAAGCAGGGAATGAATTCCTTGGTTTGCTTTGTTTGTGTGCACAGCTTTTGCTTTATCTATTAAACTGCTTTTATCTCAACCCATGAGTTTTCTCACTTTTACCCTTCTGATTCTCTCCCCCATCCCACTAGGGGGAAGGGTGAGTGAGCGGCTGTGTGGGGCTCAGTTGCCGGCTGGGGTTAAACCATGACACTGATATTGACTACTGGCTTGTATCTTTAATTGCTTTAAAACTCCTGGGCATTCTGAGGAATTAGAGAAGCTAAGTAGTTGAGAGAGTAACATAAAATTAAGTAAATCTATGCCTAAATGATTCTCTGATGCAAAGCCTTTTTATTTAAAAAAAAAAAAAAAATCCTTTGACAAGACTTCTGGTTTCTTGAGGGTTTTGGTAGTTGTTTTTAAAGGGTATTTTTGTGCTTTAAAAACCTATGAATCTTAGTTTACTGGGCTGATATTTGCGAGAAATCAGTTGTTAAACTGGAACCTTAACTTGAGAAAGTGTTTTTTGTTTTGGTCTGGGTTTTTTTCCCATTCAGGCTTAGTCTTGAAGAAATGAGAGGTGGTAGATCCCATTCACCAACAAACATAACTTCATGTCTCTGGGTTATGTTGAAATTCTCTGGGAAGCAGTAGCATCCATGCAGACTAACAAGTCATGGAATCATATCCATGTTTTATTCTTTATCGTAAATTAAAGATAGATAAAATTTTATAAAACAGTGGAAGTATTAACTAACATACCCTCTTTTTTTATATCCTATGACTGAGTCAGATTATATGTCATTTTGTATTGTTTCATGCTTTTCCTGTTCTTTGCAAGATACCTGATTTCAGAATATAACTGTGGAAGTGAGGTGCTAATCTTAGCCTGGTAAATTGGCAGTTTTCTGAGCTTTATTTTTTTCATTGAGTATGAAGATGTATGATAAACATTCTGTACAGGGCAGGTTCTTACAATAAGACTCTCTTGATCTTACAATAAAGCCATTTTTGGAAAACTTACACAGATACTGAAGGAGCTCTCTGTTTCAATATGTAAAGGAAATAAACATTAGGGTTTTGGTAACAGCAGTACCAGCCCTTCCATTCAGGTGTTAGTACACTTGCATTTAGTGTTTATGTGCTAAGTCGGGGGGGTAATTTTGAGAATCCTGCTGGAGCTGTTGGTCTAGTCTTGGTTCTGATCATGTTTACTGCCTGCAGCTTTGAGGTTTGTTTACTGGTATAGAATAAGGTAACTGTATTTAAACTTTGTGAATTTGCTATCTCCCGGTCTTAGTTTTCAGCTTAAAATAAACTGCTACTTGGACTATGCTGTATTTGTGAAGGGAGGAGTATATCCCAGAGAAGATAAGGAAGGATCAAGCCAAAGTGTTGTGGCTAAAACATGGTTGGTTAGGGTTTGATTTTTTTCTTTTCTTTTCTTGTTTTTCCCTCTCAAAAGTAACTGGAAAAAGCTCAAATGCCAAAATCACAGTTGTGCAGTTTAAAATTGACCCTGGGCAGCTTGCGCCTTTCCAAATTAACACCTGATAACATTAGGGGGTTTCTCCTTTCTTGCAAGCAAGTTAATCTGTGTTGGTTTAAGACCAACTGTTAATGTAGACTCTGAAAGGTATCTTTCTTTAAGTAAAGATAGATCTTTCACATTTTTCTTAGAGATACCTCATTTTATATTAATATTAACACAACTTGAGTTATTGCCTCTTCCATACCCACCTTGCTACGCTATGTATGTCAGATCAGTAATTTGTCTTTTGGATTGAATTTTCTGTGTTGTTTCTCTCAGTACAGGTTTTTCTGCTGATTGGGAAAGGAGGATATTCGTCCTTTGGAAAAAAATACCTACTGTCATTTTGAGAAGCATTGGTGATCGTTTACAGCTTCATGTCTGATGATGAAACAAGAGGCTTAAATAACAAGGACAGAAATAGTGGAGTGTTAGCTTACTGACTAAAAACATTGGTCTGTTATTTTTCCCAGCAGTTCTGTGAATTGCCTTGGGATGTAGATGGTGTTCCTCTTTTCTTCTTGGAACTTACACCAGTGCTTTATTGAACATAGACAGTCTAATGTAAAAAGCTCGTGGTTTCATAGAACTGCAAATTTTGGGCCAAATGTGTTTGGATTCTTAAATCAGTCTTCTGAAAAAATGACCAGGACATGTTCTTATATTGGGACTGACTACATTTAGATCAGCCTGGTGGGAGAACATCAGATACAGCTCAAACTCTTGCAGTACCTACAGTAAAGACATTTAGTCCCATAGCAACCTCCTGTATTTTAAAAATACAGGAGGTAAGAAGGGTTAGATTGATGAAGGCTAAACTTTCAAATTGTAGCATCAGGGAATTATGTAGGTTTTGTAACAGTCCAGCTGTGTATAAATGGTCTAAAATACCCAGAATGTATATGGCAGCGGTCTATATTGCAACAACGAATGGAAATCGATTTAGATGGGAACAGCCTTCAAGTCAGCAAGTTGACTTGCCAGGCCTGTGGTTTTTAAGGTGGGTTGACACTTTCAGGAGTGTTTGGGCTTATGGTGAGGGATAGCCAAGCCAAGCTGAAGTATTGTAGAGATAAAATGGTCAGCTTCCAGCATAAACACACAGGATCCTTAACACAGTGAAGTATAGGCACTCAGTCTGGGATGGGAAAAGCTGTTTTAAGGAAAAAAGTCTGTCTATTCATCTAATGAGGCCGTATAAAGGCTGTTATAGTCCCTGGTGAGTTTTTATAGTAGTTTTGTAAAAGATTTAAGAAATGTGTTGTACAGTGACAGCACTAACTCAGCCTTGACCTGTCACCGTGTGACTAGGCATTGCTATAAAAACAAAAGATTTCTTTGTTTCAGGTAAGAGGGGGGGTCAGGTTCCCTGAGAAAATAAGTTTTCTTAAGTAGGATGTCGAAGCATGCTTGGCGAGGGAAAGATAGGCAGGTACCTTCAGTAGAAATTGCAGGAATTTGTTAGTAGCTGTTCTCTAAAGTTATCAAGCCAAATTGGTCTTCATTTCAGCACCCAGTGGAGAGTGACAGGACGTGCCTGGTCACTGTCAGTATTAATTTCAGGTCTGTACTGAACCTTTTCCAAGGGTTTACAGCATGAGCCGGCAAGCGGCAGTACAGCTGCCCCATGGGCGGGTTTTGAACAGAGTCCGTAAGAGCCCGGAGGGAGGAATGTGGCACTGTACAGGTAGCGAGTCCTGGCGCCCAGGCGGTTTCTGTGCGCGTGTTTAATGTTCGGTTTGGGAAAGAGAAGCCCTGCTGAGGACAGCACCCTTAAAACACTGCTGTCCAGCTGAGTCAAAGTGTTCTGGTATGGGGCTGTATCTTCAGCTGAACTCAAGCAGTTTCTTCTCTTGCAGTCATGCTTAGCTACGGGTAGTGGGATGTACGTAGAGAAGAGATTCTTACCTTGACAGCCAACTGACTTGATCTGGCTGCTGCTGCTCTATGGACGTATTGGATAGGATGTTGCTGTAAATAAAAAAAATTGATGGGTATTAAAATATCCATGTCTGAATTAAAATATGCTTAATTGCAACACAATGAAAAAATTAGGGGGTAGGGGAATGAATATTCAAGGATAGCAGGAGTTGTCCTGTATCAGCTGAATGAGATCCAGAGTTTCTGCAGCTCTCACTGCCCCTGTTCTTATCACAGAAGTAACATCTGTGCATCTGTTTAGGTTATTTATGGTGATTGTCTGGTTGATAATTAGGTTTGTGTCTGCTGCATCCATTTAGACAATGTTTTCCCAGGATCTCCACTGCTGGTGGTTTTCTGCTTTTGGACAGTGTGGGGTATAAAGCTTCAGAAGGGTCCCTTCCTGCCCTTTGGCTGATGCCTGTGGCTTGATGCCGCAGTCAGGTCAGCCCACCAAGTGGTATTTTCCTGTGATCTAAGTGGACCACGTTTTCTTTTGGAAGCAGTTCATTCACTGTTGCCTTGGGTGCAGGCTTTTCTGTCGTGAGCTGAAGGACACTGCTATTTTCTTAGTAGTGGCAGAGCACAAAGAATTAAGAGCAAAGTCTTGGAAGTTTTGTATCTAAGCTATTTGTTAAGGACCTTGTCAACAACGAGCCTTGGGAAGCTCTTCAGAACTGTTAATGGCTGTAATTGCAGGCGTGCTTAGGCATAATGCTGTGCGCAGGGTTGTAAGGCGCACCAGTGGACCACTTCAGATTCACCATGACTTAATTGTAGGTAATATCAGCATGGACTTTGCTTAAACATCTGCCATTTTGATAGTATCTTTAAATACTTTCTCCCTTCTGAAGAAAACCTTGTTTAGAAATGCGGATTACCAGAGAATATTGATGGGTTTTTCTTTGCTAAGGAAGAGATGCTGTGCTCTGCTGATGTGTTCCCTCTGTTGATGGGATGTATGGCTGTGGGAGAACCTTCCCCTATCAACAAGTGAGTCAAAATCTGTATCAAGGGGGGGATCGGTATTTTATGAATACCATTCCCAGTTTTTTTCATATATATTCATTTACATTAATATGTATTTTTCACGTAATTCTAATGTCTCTGGACATGGTCAAAAACTTTCTTTATATCTACAGATGAAAATGCTTTCTGAACATGATTGCAAAGTGACCAAACTTAAATTGAGAACATTTCACTAATCTGTGGATACGTTACCCTTTTACAAATCCTGTTTGATCTCTCAGAACTAAATAGGATTATTCTGGCTCTCAGACTTTCTCAAACTCTAAATCTGGAGTAGCTGCTGGCATGTAGCACGTATGTGGTTGTCTGTCTCAAGATTTAGTCATGCCATAGCATGACAATACTGGATGCTGGGGAAAACTAAATCTGTGAATGCTGCATTGCCAGTTTGAAGGCCTGAGTCATCTTGTAATTTGGCACTTTACTGGACTTTGGGGCTGCTGTTTTCCTTAGCTATTTACAACCTCTGCTCCTGTATTTTTAAATTTTAGGACAACTTCCCCTTCAGTTGGCCCACAAAGGTTTTGAATAAGCAGGGTAATCTCAACGTCACGTGAATTATATGAATGTGTACTGTATGGCGATTGCAATGTGTTCATTAGAAATGCTTAAACCTCTGCCTAAGTCACATAGCTGTGTAGAGCAGTGGTTTTAAATCTGATTTCTGTCTCTGAACTTACTTGCAAGGGGTCCAGTCCACGTACCTACAAGAAGCTGGACAGTTGTGAATAGGCTTATGTGGGGTATGCAGAGGAGCTGATACTGCTGCTATGAATGGGGCTGCAGATTGGAACAGGAACAGCTTGAGAGCCGCTGGCCTGGGTGCAAGGGGCAGTTCATAGTTTTGTATGTAGTACTGCATGCAACAGCAGTTTGCATCTGAAATACACTGGCTGCACAGGAAGAACAATTCCCAGATAAGTTGGAAGAAGCTTTTTTTTAAGGGAAGGAATTATTTTGAGGCATGTTTCATAAGCTCCTTTTGAGCCTATCTTTATCCCCCATTTGGGGTTTTTTTTGCCTTCCTTTCACAACGTCTTATTAAATCTCCCCAGACCTTCCTAGGCCAAACAGGTTTTTGTTGTTGCACAACATCATTCAAGGTGCGCTGGTATTGCTGGGGAGCTAGAAATGAGGGCTTGAGCTTTTCAACACAGTTAAAGAAAACAAGGTGTCACATTTGAGTCGGGGATCCCTGGGCGTAGTTTACGACACACGCGTTGCATGCTGCAGGGATGAACTCTGAGCAAACGTGCTT
The DNA here is from genome assembly GCF_000687185.1 of Egretta garzetta. NCBI lineage: Eukaryota > Metazoa > Chordata > Aves > Pelecaniformes > Ardeidae > Egretta > Egretta garzetta. Next base: position 10,440,876 of record NW_009260435.1, on the reverse strand, counting down.
TTTTTTTTCTTTTCAGCAGACTGTGATTGTAAAATTCAAAAAGAATATATAGCTTTCAAAAGTTGTTAGGTAAATTGGCTTTTTGAAGGCCTTTGCTCTGAAGGGGTCTGGATTTTAGGTGTTTCTTCAATCGGGTTGTATTGGTGTTTCAAAAAGCTGAAAAGCTCTAAAACTAAAGACAGCCTGAAATAGATGGAGTAGATGGGGAAAAAAAATCTGTTGTTTTGGAAGCAGAGAAATGGCAGAACTCTCAGCAGGTGTGTGGTCGAGCAGAGGGGGTTTGCTGGTGAACCTGCAGTGCTCGCAGCCCCTCTGCCCGTCCATGGGAAGCCCCTGCCCTGGGGCTGAGCCTTGCAGGACCACGCGAAGGCAAACGCGCAGGAGGCGTAGGGGCGACAAAGGCAGGAGTCACGGCCGCTTGTAGCCTACATTGTATCTTGGCCTCACACGCAGGGGGTTGCTGCAGCTGAGTTTGAGAGAGGCAGAATATTTTTTCTTGCTCTTCGGAAAATGTAATTAATGAAGACTGGGCTCACAAATAAAAAAACCCAAGCATGCCCTGTCTTTCTATAAACACACACTAATTACTCAGAAGTACACAAGTTGTCTGCCAGAAGGATGTGTTTTTCAGGATGTGATTCCAGATGGTTCTTTCTAAACCGTATAAATATATGTATTTTAAAAAACTGGTAACAGAGATGACTGTAAAATAAACTGAAAAACCCAAACTTGCATAAAAAAAAAAAATTAGGATGCATACCAATGCAATTTAGGCTAAAAATTATTTGGATGCAACAACAAAAGTATGTGATACTTCACATATATATGTGCACACAGGGATTCTGTGCCTTTGCACCCCACCGATTCGACCAAGCTGTGCATCTCCGCGTGTGCTGGGGTGCCAAGCAGACTAACCCAAACGGAGCCCGCCGCTCGTGCAGCAGAGCTCCTCGTGCCCCGCTCAGGCTGCCACCTGCGCGTCTCCCCCCTGTAGTCGGCTGTTTATTGTTCCACCAGCTTCTTTTCGCCAGCTTTCTGCTCCTCCAAGGCAGGGCTGTACTTAAATACATAGGAAATCTTTGGCTGTTGCATGAGTTACGGTCTGTTAAGTGTTTTTCAGACAAGGTGCAATTTTATTTTGCTCCAAGATAGTCAGCGTATGGGGGGGATCCCGCGAGCGCGTGGAGGCTGTTGGGGGTTTGTGCACGAAGTCTCGCTCTGAGGCTGGGGTTGCAAAGTCAGGGCCATGGTGTGGTGTGGCAGGGGAGCACCAGCCAGAGGGCCCGCTGTTGGATGGATGGGAGCATAGCTTACAAATCTGATAAAGAGTTTACTTAAATGTTTAGAAAGCAGGAAAGTGTTTGCTAAGGTGTACAGAGTAGCAAATACCGAAAGCCAAACTTCTGCAGTATAGAATACTGAGTGCTTTGGTTCTTGGGTTGCTCAGCATGAAACACCAGTGGTTTTAGGTTCTCAGAAAAACAGGCTTGGACCTTTGAGAGGTTATCTGGCCCACCTCTATGCTCTGAGACAAGACAACGTGATGTAAGCCTTCCTGACAGATTTTAACCCGTAAATTCGGAGCGATGATTGTGCTGCTTACTCATCTCCAGTTTTCTGAGTCCTGGCTCGCCTTTTGCTACAGCTTCAGTACAATTTCTGCTCTTAGTAGGCAAGGACAAGGAGCAATTTTCATAGCTACTTTTTGAGCATTTTTCTAAATGTGGTGGTGTCTCTCGCATTCAGTTGTGCACCACCGAGCTCTTGCCAGCTCCCATTTGCTTGGACTTCTGGATTGTTCCTGCTTCTGGAAAAAAACCCTGTCTTAAGGCCTTACAAATTAAAGTTCTGTTGTCTGTCTGTATGTGGGGAGTCCCTTCTGTGAGGATGAAGCGAGGCTGCACATTGCATGAGGTCATTTGGAGGTGGCGGGTGAAATATCTTTGCGCTTTGGTGTGACCCTTGATAATGCATTGGCAGAGCTTTGATGTGAACAGCTTAGATTGCTGCTTTGGGCCGGCTGTAACTAGTCCCTGTCGCCGTTCATCAGTGTTAGGGTTTCAGAAGGGAGCAGGGCAGATTAGGAGAGAGCAGCACATGAAATTCTTGTCTTTGGGCAGCTTTTTGGTTCTTGTGACCAGTTTCCATAGCAGGAAAATACGCAGCTTTGGTTAAACCTGTTACATGTGGCTTTGTTGTGCTCTGAAATGGTGCCTGTATTTAACAGCAGTGCTGAGCAGTGTGAAATCTGCTGTTGCCAGACAGCGAGTGGGTGTTGTGCCAGGTTGTTTGTGCAGATAGGAACTGCTCCGGCAGCTGAAGGGCAGCTGGCAGCTCTCCTGCCTCGTCATGCGCGCTGGCGTGCTCTCCGCTGCCCAGTGAACTGATTCACCCCACCAAAATAATTCACTGGTCCGGGGCGTTCTTGTGAACCCTACTGGCATCTCCGCATGATCAAGGGTAGAAAATGAGCTTGCCTCCCGCAAGTTGGGAGTTTGGTATCCTTAGTACTGAATATGAAGGGAATTTGTACCTTGAGCCGAAGGTCCCAGCATATGCTGGGATTCCTCTTGTCCAAAGCCACGCACCTTTGGGAAAATGAGTTAAGCAGTGATTTTCCTGCCAGATCTACCCAGGGGATCCCACGGATGTGTTTCCACGGAGTGTGGTGCAAGTGTGGGGGCTCTTGTACCATGAATGCTCTTCCACTAGCAAAAGAAGTCTTGTAATCCCAGTGCTGATCAAATTATCATCTGGCAGCGCCTTGTGGCAGCTTTCTTTCCCCTTCTGAAAATCCACCAAGTCTGCACAACAAGAACAGTGGTTCACAGCTGCCGTTTGGAGAAAGATCACGGCAAGGAAGGATTTAAGATTTTGTAGGAGTGAGGGATGTCCCTGGGGAATGCTTGTAGTAAAAAACTGGTAATTTCCCCCTCTGAAAAATCCAGGAGCCTACCCTCTGAAGTGGAGGGATAGGTTGCACAGGCTCCTTTCCTGCGTTGGCTGTGGGCAGCCTGCCGGGTTGGGCTAGCTCTCTGAGCACCCTCTGGAGGGGGCCAGGGCGGCGCTGTCTTTCTGCTTGCAGTAAATTCTGAATTGAAGTGTGTATTCAGCCGTGGTTTAAATCTCTTTTAAAAAAAAAAAAAAAAAAAAAAATTGTTGTGTTTGTTTCTGTCCTCAAGAGCAGCTAAACACCTTGTTTCAATCCAGCCTCCTTCTTCCCCCCCCAGCTCTCTGTTGCAGGTCGCTGAGGTGCAGAATCGCTCTATCCGCAACTGCTTTTAGCTGATAATAGTTAATCACTGCCTTTTGCAAAATGGCCTGTAATGTATTTCCTTTCTCTTGCTCTTCTGCTGGCCTGCTCTGTTCTCTTTTGTTTTGATTTATAGCTCTACATGTGGGTATGTTAATGGAAAAACCTTGAAGGGACAGATTGTGTGTGCTCAGACAGCCACTTCAGGAAGAGTCTGCATTTAGCTGCTTAGATTGCCACGTACATGCTGTGTTATGGCTCAGCAGAGCAAGTGCATTTAATTTAGTAAATGTCTTTCCTAACCTGTCACAGTCCTGCTTGTTTCCACTAGAGCAGATGCTCTGATGGGGGCTGTTGATTCAGCAAAAATAACGATAGCCAGTAGAGCTGATCAAATGCTCCAGAAATAATTTATCATATAAATTATTCAGTGACTGTTGCTGTTTCTTACCACGTAATGTGTTTGACCACTTGGAGGTTGGTGTGCTCCTCTGCAGAAGGTCACCAAGGGGGCTTTTCTGCTTTGCTCACCTTTGGTGTGGGTACAGAGGTTTCCCACGTGTCTCACGGGTGGTACAGGTGGGGAGGTGAGAGCCCAGAGGGCCTGGTAAAGGCTTGAAGTCCTCTTAAAACAATTCCCAATCGGACCCCTCCGGTTAGCAGAGCCCTAGAGAGCCACTAACTGTGCACGTTCAAGGTGTTACCATGCATTTTTGCCCACCAGTTGGACACTGCCAGGGTCCTGCCAGTAGAAGGGATCACTGAACGTGGACTGGGTGGTGACTTCGGGTGAGCTGGCTGGCTGTGCCCAAAGCGGGGCTTGCACAGCCCCTGAGGCTGGCGGAGCTGTGGGAGTGGTAGGCAGCCTCCAGCAGAAGCCCATGGGCCCACTGGTGGGTTGCTGAGCGGGGGTCTGGCCGTGTTGCAGCAGAGGGTTGCACGCAGCTTTGCCAGCAACAAACCAGTTTAATAAGTCCTCATGCCCTCCAGTAATTCGTTCTTGCCCCCTGCCACAGCAGCTGTAGAAATCATGAGATTTAGGTTCAGAAGTGTGTGGCCGGTCGTCGTCTTTGGGTGAGGAGATACTGTCTCACGTTTTTCTACAGAAAATTTGTTTTCTATCTGATGTGACACATTTATACTTGTGTCAGGGTTTGTGGGGTTTGCTTTTTTTTTGTTGTTGTTTTCTGGGCCAGGTAAGTTATTCACTTAATGCTTAGGTTAATTATACAAGAATAAACCTTCTGTGACACTGATAAATGAATTATGGATCAAACACCGAGGGCACTGTGTAAAACTGCACTTAGAAAGATCTTTTTTTTACCTCCCACCTGCGGTTGTCCCTGTCACCTGCCTGATCTGACACGGTGTCCCCATGGGAACAGCCTTTTCCCTTCCCCAGTGCTGGCGTCGGCTTGCTGGGGATATGCAACATTAAAACACCTTCTGATGCTGGTGGGCGGCTTGGGTGTTGATGCCGGTAAAGGTAGGCAGTAACAGGGATGGGCACTTTGGGAGTGGCAGGGAAACCCCCAAGACTTTGGATTTCTTTCCAGAGAATCTTTGTTGAATTGCAGCTGAAATAGTTGGCTTGTTCCTTCTCCAGTAGTTGGCTGCTGGGCAGTGCTTTTACTGCATGAACACCTATGGTGGAAATACCAGTTTCCCTTTCAGAAGCGAAAGAGGATCAGGCCTGCCAGTCTGTCTAGGATGGTAGCTTGCCCATACATGGTCCATTTGCATTGCAGATGTGGTTTCCTCATCAGCCGGGGGCTGGGAGGCAGGCTGCTCTCCACAGGCATCCCGCAGTCCCCACACCCATCCTTGCCTGTCCCGCACCACCTTGTCCCTCAAGCACTACAGCTTCTCGGAGCAGCCTCTGCAGTATTTTAACCCAGCGCTTCTCCTCGGGATGGTGAGTGGCCAAAGCAGCCGGTTACCCCCTGCTCCGCCAGCCCAGCACTGTTTCCTTGGCACTGAGATGCCTCCTAATTGTTGTCAGGTGGAAATGCTGGTTTCTGTGGTATTCTAGATACATCTACTCTTGCCTCCTTTTTGAAATGGTTATTAAGGAGATGTGGGGTCCCCATGGATCCATGAAGAATGGTTGTGGTAAGCAGAGAACGTGAAGCTGCGATCCTGACCATACTCCAGGATGCCGTCCTTGGTGTGCAGAGCCTGGGAGGCACCATCAGCAGGATCACCTCCCGCAGTGCTGCTCTGTTCCATGGCCACCTCTGCCACACAGAAGAAGAGGGGAGAGGAGGCTTCCCTTAAAGGGGTCTGGGATGTGCCGTGGTCTGAAGGCTCCACTGCCCGGCTTGGGGGGCTCTTGGGGGCCTTGTTCAGCCGGGGGGCCACGAAGCAGCCTGCTCCTCAGCCCTGCCGGTACTGCTGCCCCCGCCATGGTGGCTCAGAGGGAAGCCGTGGGGTGAAGGACAGGGCTATTTTCACAGTGGGCTGGTGTGGGGGTAGCTTCATGGTGTGGACACTTCGGTGGCAATGTTCCTCACTCCACCCTTGGCTTCTCATCCCAGCTTCTGGAACCAAGCAAACCACCCCTCGTGGTGATGCAACTGCGTGTTGGGCTCTGCACCGAGCCAGTCTGCATTCAAAGCAAACACAAAACTGATTTTATCTTTCTTGCTTTTAACATTATTAATTTTAAGACCTTGACCTGTTCCTCAGTTAGCCAAGCTCCATAATAAGTTCTGTTGCTGACAGCCCACAGGGCAGCCTGGTGTGAGGTGCAGAGGAGGTGCCAGTCGCTTTGCTGCCCGAGTCAGGTGGACTCCACTTTGGTGCAGAGCCAGGCAGGATTTTCGCCTTCTTGGTGACTGAGCATCCCAAGGTTGGGCAGACCTCAAGGTAAGTGGACCTCACAGCGAGGGTTCCTGCAGCAGTTTGTGTGGCTCATATCGTCTTGTGCTCTGAGAATTCAACTCCTTTGGAGAAGGCAGGATTTGAAAGTCATAAGCCAGGAGCTGAATGTCTCCTAACGTTACATCAGTGCCTGTAATCACCACCCGTCACTGGGCTCTTGGTGGGGAGGGGTTCAGCCTGCTTGGCCTGGACATTGGCCTGGG
>NW_009260435.1:10431685-10434227 GCF_000687185.1 Egretta garzetta | reverse complement strand
TAGGGAAAGCAAGGGGGAACTGCAGCCTGCGAGAATATTTTGTGTACCAAAACGTGACTCAAGGTGTAGCTGTGTTTTCTTTAGCAACAAAACCTTTCGACAAAGCAAACCAAAGCCACTTGACAAAACTATTCCTGCTCCAGCGGCCTGGGCTTTCCCTCACGCTGCTTTGCTGATAGGCCTGCCTGTGGGGCCACAGTGTAAGTGGGAGTACGGAAATAATCAGAGTTTATTTAAAAAAAAAAAATCCTTTTAAAAAGAGGAAAACTTGTTCTTGAGCTAAACTCCTTCATCTGTGAACTGTATCGTTCCTCAGCATCTGATAACACTGTAAAGCAGCAGACTGCGTTACTGGCCTTGCCGGTGTCTCTGAAGAATCTGTCTCCACCCTGAAACCGGGGAGAGGAGGAAGGGAGGCACTGTATTTTTGGCAACGGCTTCTTCATGTATTTACGTTTTCTGCTGAGACGAATTGCCTGTAATGGCCAAATCTGAGCAACTCAGTTTGTTTGGGGTTTTTTTGTTTTTTCCTCCAGCCTTGCAGTAGTTCTGCAGTTCTGCACGGAAGCAGATCTGAGGCTGTTTAAATGTTGCTCACTTTAGCAGTTTATCATGGTTCTTCTTAATCTTTTGTCCTGCCTGTGAAGCGATGCTTAAATACCTGTCGCATGGCAAGCATTCAAGTGAATTGTTAGGGTCAATTTGTTGTTAGGAGCTGAGGAGACCATGTTAGGCTACCTCAGCATCCTCAGGGCAGTGGTGCTAACCATGTTGGTCATACTTCGGTTGGGAAAACCCCTCTAAAAGCCCACTGTAGTACCAGGCTGTCCCTGAGACTGAGGAAGCAGGGAAGCCTAGAGGAGCACCACGGGAATTCATGGGGGGGCGATGCCCTGCTTCCTCAGGTGGGGGTTTTGGAGCTGCTGTTGAGCTTTCCCCCTTTGCAATGCGGTCTTGTCCCACCCTGTGGCGCCAGGTCTCCCCCTCGGAAGGCAGCAGCGTGTGGTGGCGAGGGCAGTAGTCACAGCAGTCGTTCTTCTCCGCTTCTGCTGGCTTCTCCCGCAGCCTTTATATTAGCCCAGCTCTGTTGGTCCCAAAGGCTGCCTGAAATTAAATGCGTGGGACAAAACGTGATGCACGGAGTGGAGCAGCACACTCTGCCAATAACCCATGTGCCGTGCTGGGTTAAAATAGCTGCTGCCCCTGGGGCTGTTTGAGGAAGGACGGTGTGAGGATCCCAGGCTGCCTTCCCACAAACCTTCCTGCTGCATGGATGTGCCAGGTGAGCCGGTGCAGAGGCTCGTAAGCCGGATCCAGTGTCTGCTCAGAAACTGCACCCGAGAAGGGAGCTGCTTGCAAGACTCAAGTTTACAGGGCGAGGCGTGAAGTACATAGGCAGGCAGCACCATGGGCATCCATAGCCAAAGCTTACGCTCTAGAAGGTATGTTGTTGTTCTGACTTGCAATTCATATCCAAGATGCCACTCTGACCAGGATTTTATTTTTCTTTTATTCTGGCAGCTGAGTGAACATCTTTGTCTCATGAGACTGTACTGTACCAGACAGAAAGGAGTTACCTCTCCGGAGTGATACTAATCTGGGCAGTGCCAGGCTTTTCATTGTCATGGCAAAAGGTCTCCGCAGCATGAAAATACGATGAAATCTGCTACCTCCTCCATATTCAACATCAGCAATAAATGCAGCAACCACCAAGGACTGCGAGTCCTGGCATTCATTCTGCGAAAAGCAGTGATGCTGCAAGGCCATACCAGGTAGGGTACGCACAGGTAACTTAACCCAGCAATAGAAATGGGAAACTGGCTTGAACATGAGAAGGTCATGTTGTGTTGCTTCTCTGGTTTCCCAAGCTAAGACCCACTATGTGTCCCTGAAAGACCTAGGTAAAGCTAAAATTAAGTCAGTCAGATAAATATTTATAGTAGATATGTTAGGATATAATCCTCAAGGGCTCTGATTGCTCTCTGTGCTCTGAAATGTACTAAAGGGGAAATAATAGCACTGTAAATATGGTTGCCTTAGGGGTGCTTATTGTCATTCTCTAGGGAATACAGTTGCAGCAGTGAAAAAATTAACAGGGAACTGAAAAACCAGCAGAGGGTGATCCCTTTGCAAATGATACTTCGGTTGCGATGCTTCAGTTACGCAATGATTCATCATTACAGTAGCGACCAGGTTTAAAGTCTTCGTGCGTGCAAGTCATGGCAGTAACTTGTGCAGCATCGTATAGGCTGATCAGACCATTTTGTTGCAGATTTCTTTGGAGAAGCTGAGGCCATCAGCTCTTTTGGGTCATTTGTGGTGGGGTTTTTTTCAATTTCTTTTTCCTTATGTTAGAAAATAGAACAGTGCACAGGACACTGAGGATTCAGACGAAACCAATAAAATTATAATGTTCTTATTCAACTGTCAGTTTCCCACACCAATTTACTTAGACATTTTTCAAAGTATTTAATATCTGTACACAGACAAAGCGCAACTCTCTGTAGTAAAGGAGCTTCTTTTGATTTGGTTTTGCTCTTTC
>NW_009260435.1:10409354-10431585 GCF_000687185.1 Egretta garzetta | reverse complement strand
TGCTGAATATGTGCTGCCCCTGGAACAGGCTGCTCCAATTTCAGTAATGAAGTGGGTAGAGTTTGCTAGAATTAAGAATGGCTTGCACAGAAAGTAAAAGGACCTAATGTTCATAAACCCACAATCCCCAGCTTCTGTGGGAAAAACTTGGGAGGTTAATGTGCTGCTCCTTTGACCAAGGAACAGCTCCTGGTATGTGAAAGTCTTGCTGGGAAATGTTTAGTTTTTAATTTGGGCCGACGATCCCCCCGTGGAGGAAGGGAGGCTGGCTCCCCAGGTTAGGAATGTGGGGGTGTGCCTCCTGCCCACTGCCACACGAGCCTTTCTGCTTGCGTATTGAGAAGCGCTCTCCAGAAGAGTCAGGAGGGAGTTGTGCAAAGCGATGCTTATTTTCCGAGGGGGAAGCCAGCGTACACGCAGGGACGCTTTATCCATCCTCTTTTCCGTCTAGTAACTCGAGCCTGTGTTATCTCCTTAATGTCCTTTAGTCTGTACTTGTTAGACCTTAGCAACCTTGCTGCTTTAATTCCTATTTCTCTATAATTAACTCTGAAACTGTTTTTTTGCAGTATAGCAGCCTTTATAGCAGTGTAGCAGGTTTGGGTAAGCACGTATTGTTTATCCTACACATGACACCAATGCTGAAATAAATCTGTCTAGCTGGGCCAGGCACAGTGTTTTACTCTACGCAGACAGTACATGGGGTATATTTAGGGTCATGACTGTATTTAGTACGTTGTTCTGAAACATCTGACAGCCAAAAGGTCTGGGTTGTGGGGACTTTGGCTCCTGAGTATCAACAACAAGCTGAAACTTTCTCCTGTACCACCGGTGTTTGGGCTGCAAAACAGCCAAGAATTGGTTCTCCTTGAATTTGTAATCGCTCTGTTGTTGATTTTCAGCTTCTCTGTGACAACAGGAGCTCTGGAAGAGAAAGAATAAAATCTCTTTCCTTTCCTGAATGTAGTAGCGATGATGTGGAAGAAGTAAGTGGGCAAAGTGCACTGTGAGCTGTGTTCTGGCCTGGGGTCTTCGAGCAGTTGCCCCGGTGTACCTGAATATGCGTAGAGCTGTGACTGTCAGCATGATGGAGAAGCAGCCTGTCACTGCCACCAACCGACTTGCCCTCGCCCAGAAAGAGAATTTCATTTCTTACTCTAAATCGTGTTTGGCACAAGCTTTATCTAGTTATCATCATTCATCTTCACACCTTACTTCCTACACTCTTTTTCCTTTGACCCCTGTTTCAGATCTGTCTCTTGTGGTTGTGCTGAATGGGCGGCTGCAGTCACTCCCCAGACACCTGCTGGGCTCTGGAAATTTTATCACAGACCAGTCAGCATCACATGCTGGGACTAGATCGTACTGAAACAAAATCCTCTTTATTTCTCTCTCTCTCTTCCCCACCACCCCCCTCAGGTGGATGGTTGAAAATAGCCTTGTTCAAACAGACCTCCCACAGAAGCCAGTATGAGTCTGGCAGATGCTAGAGATTGAATAAGTGCTTCATGATTTGGTTTTGGCTTAATAGTTCATATCGGCATTTGAAAATAAAAATAACGCTATCCTTTCTTCACTGAAGAGCTTCAACTTTGTGCTTGATGACTGCATTTATCTGATCACACACAAGATGACTGATCTTCATGCAATTTCCTTCTCATCTCGAGCCATAAGGCAGCCTGGAGTCTGATCCCAGAAGACCTTACCCAGCGCCGACTGCAGCAAGCAGTGATTTCTTGTGAACAATTAAATCCCTGGGGAGCATTGATAGCTGGGTTACTAATGCTGCATTTAGATAAGAAGGAGGAACTGTAGGTGATGTGGGAGAATTACTTTGAAGAATGTGCTGTCTCTCTAAAGCACTTTCTACCGAGGGCAGATGTCTATCAAATGTTCCTCTTGCCAATTACATTTAGGGGTGAAATTGCTGCTACTGTAGAGCTTCAGGAGGTCCAGCCCTTCATGAGCACACCAGGTTGTTGCTCCAGCTGTCTTCTGGATTGCTGTGGGCCGTGGCTGTGATCAGTACCCCACAAAGTACCCCAGACCTGGAGTGTTCTCCCCACTCCCAGATGCCTTCAGCTGCAGGTACCAGGGCAAGAGCTGGCCTCTAAGCCTTCTCAGCAGGCGCACCCATCCCCATCCCTGCTGAGGGCAGCCCCGCGCTCACAGCCCCTGGGCATGGCGTGGAACAGCTTCCCCGAGCACGGGCTGGCGCCTGCCCCTCACACCAGGAGCGGCAGCTGGCTGGATGCATCTTCAGCCTTCCGCTGGAGCGGGAAGGCTTAGCCCCACTCTGCGCATCAGAGGGTTGGGTTTCTGAAGAGCTAAACACTCGCAGCTTCTGCTACGGCTAATGGGAGCTGCAGTAAGAGCTCAGCAATCATGGAAGTCAAGCCTTCAATTGCGCCCTTGGGAATGAAGGGAGATGGCTTATCCTGCCATGAACCTTTAGAAGCCCTGGTAGAGCAGTGGAAGTGGTTTGTAATAGCAGGAATTCATTTGTTAATAAACTTCCCCTTGCTTGTCCTGTCATTAATTCGGTGGCCTTCCAGCGCGAGCCTCTGGTGCTCAAGGTGGGGCAAAGCAGCTCAGTGCTTCAGGGATCTTTGTAGTATCGTGGTTCTGAAAAAAAGCTTCCTAGTTCATTTCAGTGTAGATGGGGTAACAGATGTACCTATTTACTAGCTTGATTAGCAGCTTGTTTCCTGCTGGAATATATGCTGTACATAAAGCAATGGTAATATTTTTAGGAGAGTAAGTTTAAAGAAAATATATAGGAAAGAGGGACTGACTACATAAAACACTAACAGGCAACAGTCTTGCATGGGCAGGGAGAAGAAAAATGTTTTAATGGGTTTCCCCGATTACTCAGGAAATCCCAGACTGTGTGTTTTGGTTTTTTATGTATCAAAACCACAAAGGCATGGATCTGGAAGGTAGAGGGCTATTGGTGTTCCTTGGCCTCACCCAGGTCTCCTGCCGTGGGGCAGAGTGCTCATTGCTCCTGCAGCCCCAGCACCTAGTGGCAGTGTCCAGCGCGGGTCCCCTCTCACTCAGCACCACTTCCCGGCACCTTGGGCTCCAACTCTGTCTGATGGAACAAGCGGCTGCAGCTGCACAGCATCACCTTAAGCCATCCCTCCCCTTCTCGGGGCAGCAGGGGACGTGTGTCCACATTTCGGGGACTGGACTGGCCCAGCATCTTCGTGCAAACCTGTTGTTGGTGGCAATGGAGTGCTGAGCTGGGCACTGAGCTGACCCAGGTGCAGCCCCAGGGGTGCGTTCACCAGGGAGGTGCCTGGGGAGGGTAACGTGGCTTCGTGGGGCCATAGCCAGCTCTGCTGGAGGTCACTGGCTGGAACCCGGAGTCGGGCTGCTCTCTCTCACTTCTGGCTCCTGCTGCTGCGCTTTCTGTTCTTGAATTTTCCCATAACCTTGTTTCTCCTGCCTACTTTGGGTCTCTTTATCATCTGCCACAATCACGCTGCAGCCTGGCTGTTTGCCGCGGGGGGTCCCCTCACCTAACCATCACTGCATTTGGGGACATTATGAAAATCGTTTGCTCTGGCAGGAGGCAGAGTTTGCTGTTTGGTCTGTCACAGCAGTGGGTTTTGTGCAACGAGAACGACGGCTGGCCTTTCCGCTCTGCCATGCAGCGCGGGCTTGGCTAGAAGTTGTTTTATAATTAAGCTGTAAGACAAGACGTGCCATGTGTTTCTGGGGAACTGAGATGTGCTGCAGGTGAGGGTAGTTCTGTGGCAGAAGGATACAGTGCCTTTGGTGTAATGCTCACCTGCCTGAAGTGCGTTGTCAGAGCCTGCAGTATTTTTATAATAATCATACTTACTGCTGAGTACTTAGTGCTCTTCATCTTCAAAGCACCTTGCAAACACTAACTAATTAATCAGCACAACAGCCCAGTGATGGAGGTGAGTCCAGGGAGAGGTTATTCAAAGCAGAGGGGGTCCTCAGGGGAGAATGAAGTGGGTAAGATGGGCACAGGGTCATTGCATGACCCTTTCAGCACTATGGAAGAACCCGAAGTGAAACGTGTGAGTGTGGTGAGTGCCTGGGTGTCACGCCCGCAGGGAGGCGAGGAACCCCGCTCCAGGGGGCCGGGCTGTGCCCCGAGTGCCAAACCACGCAGGACTCTGAGCGCTGCCTTTGCAGGCAGTTACGCCAGGGGTGTTCATGTTTTATAGCGTGCATCTAGAAAAGCCACAACATAAACGATCTGTTTGCAAAATGAGACTGCGACTTCCTTTGAATTCTGTAGCTTTTCTGACTTAGCAGAACCCTCTACAGAGGGTTCTCTAGGAGAAACAGCTGAATTCTCCTGACTTGAGGAGTGACCTACGCATGACACCTTTGCCCGAGGAGGAGGAAGGCAGAGCAGGACTGGTGTTCCTGGAAGAGGTGGGAGTATTCCATTATGGTTAAATCTTCTGAAACAAATGAAATGGTACCACACCAGAATAACTCATTGCATCTCACCTGATTTTTATCCTCTCCGAAAAATAAAAAAGTTAAATGTGTAATCAGAAATTTCAGAAGTGGTGTTTCTTTAGTTTGGTTTGAGTAAGTCTTGCTCTTAAAAATTAAAGAGGGTTAGGAGGTTGGTGGTGTGTTCAGAATGGCTTGTCCATTTGAAAGATGAGAGATGGAGGGATGCTGCAGAGCGTCTCCAGCAGGCAAAGGATCCCTCTGGATCCTGGATGAGAAAGCAAAGCCACTGGCATTGAAGCCCTGTGCTGTGTCATGGTCACAAGTGGAAATCGACTCTGAAGTTGGGCATAACCCTGTTTCCCCTTACGGTTTCTGTTTGTACCAAATTAATGCCCAGGCTGCCAGGCCAGGGCACTGCCAGGTGTTGCGCTGCTGGCCCGAGTGCAGGGCTTTGGCCAGGGAGAGCCGTCAGCTGCGCCTGATTCTCTTGCAACTTGTTTTCATGACCCACATTCAAAAGAAAAGCATTGACATATTTTTTTGGTGCTGCGATTAGACTGCCACTGCGCCCTTTGTTGGGACTGACCTTAAATTCAGCTTGAGTCAGTGCCTTGTACGCAGCACTGCCAGTGCCTGCTGGGCCAGGTCTAGCGCAGGGGGCCCAAGCAAGAGCTCTCTCCCCTCCACCACTGGCTGAAGTCTGAGTATGGTGCGGCTTGGGAACTCTGCTGCTTGTAGGCAGGGGCTGCTGGTAGAGGGATTTCTCCAAAAGGTGTTTGTGTGGGAACGCAGCACTTTGTGGGGGAAATTCGGGCATCCTCCTGGCATTAGGGAAGTTTTGCAGAAGCCACCTCTGGTGTGGAAAAGAGGAGAGGCAGTGAGGAAGGGCGTACACAGGAGGGAACTTGGCGTTTCACAGTTGATCTTGTCAGTCGGTTTTGGTGCTGGTGAGTTCCTGTGTGTGCACAATTATTGGTGAGTATTTACAGTTAAACACTGAAGAGGTGGCTCTTACAGTCAAATAAAATTGAATTATCTGCAGGCCCTTATCATGCCCAATACTTAACGAGCCCTTTGGCCCTGGGTCCTTTATGAAGGTGAAGGAAGGCAGCCTCCCAGGTCCCCTGTGGTCAGACTCACGGTTGGAGGGAAATGCTAGCATGGTTTGTCCATGCGGTCATAGGAAGTCCAGAGCTTCTCATCTTGGAGTAGATCCAAGAGCGCTTGTGCTTTATGCACAAGCCCATCCTTGGAAGGACGTGCTGTTTCCTGATACTTCTGGAAAACAGTTTCCTGCCCTGAGATAACCAGAAGTTGCTAACCTTAGCTAGGACTTATCCAGACATCCGATTTACTACCAATATCCATGTGGGAGTTGTGGGAACAGATGAGGCTGTTGATGTGCCAAATTCTTCCATGGGGCTCTTCGAGCCAGAGCAGGAGAGGCAGGCTCTGCTTAGCTCACGTTATTTGAGGGAAGAGAGGAGGAAGAGGGGGAAGACAGAATGCAAAGCCTGTCTTTTCTTCCCTTCATTTGCATGTGTTTTCTGGACAGATTTTCCTGCTCTGACTCAACATTAGTAAGCCCTCGTTTCCCAGCGCGAATTGTTCTCCGCTGATAGAGGAGGAAGGCGGCTGTCGTCATGTGCAGTCAGCAAAATGGCCTCTGACATTTCTGTTAACTTGTTTAAACAAATACATCTTAAAACCAGTTCTGTTTGAGGGCAGTGCACGGGGGTTAACTCTGTGTGTGCTAGTAAGTACTTGTATGTGACGTTCTACTTTTTCAAGGAGGCACAGATATATTTTCATACAGCTCGAGCTCCAGGCAGCAGCTAATTTTGGGTTCTTTAGCGAGACGTAACTCCATTGTGAATAAGTTCATGTGAATACATTTTCTGCTGGTTGCGGAGTTCATCTTGCTCTTTAGATGAATATCATGAAAATACTCTCTTTGCCTACCCAGACTCTCAGTCTGGATTTCATAAGTGTGGTCTCATTTGTGAAAATGGTAAGATGACATCAGGATCATCTTTTCTGGTTTTTAAGAGGGCTACAACACAGAACTATTATGAATAGACAAAAATTGCCAGAGAAGCCTGTGAGAGTTGTTAATAGCGATCGCTTGATGTCCTTCGTTACTGCAGGCACGTAGTCTGCTTTCTCCCAACAAATTCATGGCATCGTTTGATTAATCCCTTGGACTGCACACGTTTTAGTCTCATGTTCGTGCATGTCTCGGAGGGTGAAAGAAGCATAGTCTGTGAAGAAGCAGATGGAAATCAGGAGGGATTTTATGAGTTGTTTTCTGTCATTTTTGTTTCACTAATCAGCTCCAGCCCACCCGAGCGAGCCACTGCCACCTCTCAGGACCTCGTAAAGCCTGGTGTGAGGAGCAGCGTGCTCTGACTGAAGCCCCCTGTTTTCCATGCTTCTGGTACAACGTGATGAGTTCCCAGATGGCTGGCAAAAGGTTTCAAAGTGAAATAATGCCCAGGCTTGTTCTGTTCCTGACATCCAACCCCCCACTTCTCCCTCAGATGTTTTGTGAAATTCAGAAGCCTGTACTATACCCTGTGTGCAGAAGGTTTGCTGAGGGCTTTTGGAAAGTCCCTGACAAAGACCCTCCTTGGTGTGCTGAGACAGATAAAGTCTTTTAAGGATTGGGGTTAGCTAAATTGTGATAAGCTGCCGGAAGAGATTTTTAGGTTGTGTTGAGCTCAAGGGAAAAAGCTTTAATCCACAAATCATACCTCGCTGAAGGAGGGTTTGTTTTGCATAAACTGGTCAAATGGCAGTTTGTCTGTGTTTTCATTTCTGTTTAGAGCTTAGGAAAAACACCGGCCTATTTGAACCCTGGGAAGGATTGTGCAGAGGCTGACAAAAGGAAAGACCTGCTCCCTGAGAGCCAGGAGCTACCGGGTTGGACCTGCGTTGTGCAGAGGACAAAAAATGACTTGATAAGGGTGTGAATTCAGCCCGTGCATTGGGAGCTGGAAAAGATAACGGTGCAGAGAGCTGCTGGAGATAGCTGGTGGTCCAAGAGGAGATTCCTGTCCAGGTTTATGCTTACTTTTGCACTAAGAGTATTACTAATCACAGAAAGTCCCATTCATGACACCACGGATGTTCCTGTCCTCGCTCCTCCACCCTCAGGGGAAGCCCCCAGAGATGTGGGTTGCTGCTGTAAATATCCCTGTGTCTGGGGAGGCGCTGCAGGGAAATGGCCTCCTGAAGCACATCAGAGAGCGCAGGTGTCCTTAGCCTGTCACCTCCCTACTGAGACCGCCAGCACCACTCCAGTTTGTGACCCCGGTGTGCTGGTGGCTATGCAGCATGCTGAGTGGGTCTTGGACAAGTTGTAGTCAGCCTGTGGGCCTTAGAGAGCTCGAGCTTGCATTTTTGCAAATGCTTGGCATTTAGTAGCTGTGTTTGTGCCCACAGGATCAATTTACGTAAAGTGTTTAGCAGTCGGCGTGCTTTGCTCCTGTAGGAATCTGTCTCTTTGATTCCTCTCCAGTGCCCATCAGCAAAACTGGAGATTCTCTCCAAGAATCTCCTTGTTGTGTTACCATTATTTTTAGTGCTAAATTGCACTTTCTTCTCTGCCAGTTCAGTAATCCTTCCCAGAATGCATCCTCATTCTTGCTGTTTTGTTTTTTTTTTCCACGCAGACATGACCAGCAGCTTTCTAGCTAACAGACGTGGCTTGTGTGGCTTCAGATGACTTGACATCAAAAAGAAGTTCTTGCCTTGCTGATGGTCTCGCACGTAAGTGTTTGACACCCTTAGTTATTCAGATGTTTGAGATTAGAAGAAATTCTGGGAGTGGAGCCTGTGCAGATACAGTTTGGATGAATTCACTTCCCTCCAGGGAGCTGCCTGGGGTGCAAAGCAGGCCTGCCGGGACCTCCTCACCCCTCAGAGGGGCACCGGAGGTGGCTCACCGACGAGCGTTGGGCAGGAGCCATGCTCCCGTGATAGCTTCTGACTGCACCAGTGTCATGCAGGCTCTTGAAGCTGATTATGTTTTGCCACCTGAGTGCGCTTCCATGGTCCAAACCTCAGCTGATGTGAACAGGCTTCAGTTCCATCCATGTGTCTTTCCATTCCCGACCTGACCTCTGTGTTGGGGTTTGGATTAACCACCCTCAGAAAACTGGCTGTCGGTGGACAATCCTCCCTGCAAACTGCTGGTGGAGATCAGCCCCTCTCTGAAGCCACACGAGCCCCATGGAGGCTTCGAGGAGGAACAGCTGGCCACTGGGAGCTGGGCAGCCTGCTCCTCACGGACACTACGAGGAGGAGTGCTCCTGCCAGAGCTGTGCCTGCTGGGAACAGACATTGTGGGGGTCTAAAGGAGCTCGAAAAGGCCTGGGTGCAGTTGGGGGAGCTGGTGTGGAGGTGTAGTTGCAGGCTGTGCCCTGGCTGAGGGCTCTTTGCAGCCCTGGTAACAGGAATAAGGCAGCAGAGCTTCAGGGATTAGGAGTGCCATCCTCCAAGTGAGAGGAGCAGGGTGAAACTGCACTTTAGAGATTTTTTTTCTAAGGCTTGACCTGCAAACAGCTTTGCACCAGTGTAACTGAAGAAGTGATTTTAAACCAGTACAGCACCAATCCTCTCGGGACACTCATCTACTGAGAACTGGTGCACTTTTGTTTGGCTTGGATTGGGAGGGGCTTGGGCATGGCTCCTGGACAAATGCCTTCTTCCAGCTCCTACCTTCATAACAGAATCATCTGCCTTTACAGAGGTTTCCTCAGACCTGCCGCTGGAGGTGCTCAACTTCCTCCAGTTGAAAGGAATTGGGTTTGGAGCTGCTGTTTGTATGTTTATATATGTAACTTCTGTGTACAGCTGGACTTGTGAAGTTTACAGCAACTTGTCTCCTATAAATGTTGCTTGCAAGCTTCTCTAACAAAGACTAATTCTTGACATGAGTTTCACAGCCCCCTAATAATATCACAGCTTGAACGGCCACACATTGGAGGCCTCTCTGTGGCAACAGGTTTTGAAATTTGTGCTTTAACATCTCATTTCCGGCTATTGGAGTGAGGTTTCCCGCTTAGTGCCACAGGAACAATCACAGCTTGTATTTGATCTGCACTTCAAAGTCAGCCTTGTGCTGCAAGCCCTGCTGGTGTGACAGAGCCTGCACAGGAGCCCAGCGCCAGCACCGACCTCCATCCGAGAGCGGCCATTCTGCTGCAGGCTTCTGCAGTGGGGTGTCCTCGGGCGTAATGCGTGGTGGTGAGGTTTTCTGTCAAAATGTGTTTAAAGAGAGTCATCCAGTTTGTGTGGAGGGTTGGCAGCATGCCTTTTCCTTTATCATCTTTGGGACTCAGCATGTGCTTGGAGCTCCACTCTTGCCAGGAGAACGGTCACTGGTTTCAGTAGATGGCCTTAGGGAAGAGACCTCAAGACTCCCTGTTTTGGTTTCCCTTTCTGTAAAATAGAGTTAGCAATGCCTCCCTCACTGTCACACTGAACCCATCTTGTAGATAACGATGTACTTAGAGGCGACAGTTAGTGAGTACAGACTGCCACTGTGAGATGAAGTCACGTGAAGCTCTTCAGAAATGGGAAGAAAAGGGAAACCACTTAATCTCTGATTTCTCCTTTGTGAACGATCTTTTTAGATAATGTATCAAATCAGGAGCATTGCACTGAGATTACAGAGCAGTCTTTGGTCACAGGTATTACTAAGTTCCTTCTTTTGCTGCTACAGCCCCATCTGAAGTGGTCTGAGACGCAGCAAGTCACTTACAACGTGTCTGAGCAGGCAAAAGAAATAAAAAGACTCGTGTTCTGGTAAGCCAGCAGATGTGAAGTCTGGCAGTTAAATATGTCAGGCATACCTTGACCAGCTCTGTGCTGGTTAGTTCGGGTAGGATAGCGCCCCAGTTCATCAGGGCAACACGGTCTTCAACACAGGTTATGGGAATTGGCGAAGTGAATACGTACGCACGTAGTCTGAGGTAAGACTTTATGTTGCTGCTGGTACATTTCTACTGTAACCCCAGCAGCTGTGCTCTAGTGAGAGGCATCGGCAGCGTAAGTGAGCCCTGGGCCACCATGTCCTGTAAAACATCGCTATTTTGAGATTACTGCCCTTGCAGTTGCCTTTGCGTCCAGTTATACTGGTGCCTGGGAATATTCTCTAGCAACTCTGATCCGTTTGCTGTGTTTTCTTCTCATAGCTCTTTGAATTTTTTTCCTAATTTTAACTGTGTTTAAGCAGAAAACTTAAATGAGTGGACATATTATTTAGCCACTGTGAGAGGTACAAGTAAGAAATAGGGCAGTTTATTTTTTCTGTCCTAGCTAGCCTGCTCGGTCAGCCCTCCCAGCTGTGGCTGGGTCCAGCCCAGCGCGCCCACCCCCAACTGCCATGACAGGACATACCCCTTGTCCCCAGCTAAGCACTTTTTCCTGCACAGAAGCCGCCTTCCCTTGAACTGCGGTACAGTGTGACACCCAGCATCACGTTGCCTTCCACCTCCCTCTCCTGTGGCATGTAGCAACCTGATACAGCTACAAGCAAGATAAATGCATGTGGCTGTTAAAGTCAATGTGACTTCCACGTGTTTTATGAGAGCATTGAACAGAGAAATGCTGATGTGATGTGGTCTTGCACGAGCCTTCACCGTTGTTTGAATTAACCAGGCTGGTCTTCCCTGCTTAACTGTATTAATCCCTTTATAAAGAAATAATGCAGCGCAATGGGGTAAGCTTTCTGTTAATTCAGAAACATGGGAGAAAAAGCAGTGTAAATCTTAGTCTAAAGTTAAGACTTAGATTCATCTGAGCTTTAACTGGGCTGACCAAGTTCTGTTGTAGGCAGCTTGTTTCAGTTTTCTGCCTTAATCCTGTAACTCGTTAACTCATAGCCCTCTCTGTTTCCTCCGGTTCCCTGTGCAGACAGCCACACAGTGGCAAGGCTCCCTCTGGACTTGCAAGTCTTAACGTCTCCAAGTCATACCCCAAGCAACTCTTCCCTCTGGTTGCTTTCTCCACCCTCTTAGTCCCTTGTTTGGCAGCATCATGTCAGGATGTAAATTAATATCCCACCGTCCAGCACCTTCCTTGGGCTCTGGTGATGTCTTTGCGATGTGTGAGCAGCTGGAGCATTGAGAGTTCCTCCCAGCAGCACGCCTTACACCACTGTGGCGCCGTGTTGTAACTCAGCGGTGTCCTGTCTGCGTCCCAGCCTGCTCTGGCATGCACGGGTGAGATTACACCATTTTCACTGCAAGCCCTACTTTGGTGGGGGTTTTCTGGTTTTGTTTTGAAGGATTATAACACAGGGTTATGACGTGGTTGTACTGTGAGTTGTTCGTCTCCCCAGCAGAAGAACAAATGCTGCTGCAGGTCACCCCCTCCGCAGGGTAAATAACTTGCAGATGGGCCCGCAGTCTGAGATCCATGTGCCTCTCACAGCTCCCATGAGATGCATCCATAGTTGGTATTCCTTCAAGTGAAAAAGGGAATGTTTCTTCCTAGTGCGGGTCCCTTTTGCGTGTCCGTATGCAAATCCATGGTTATACTCTCTAAGCAAGGAAATTCTGGGAATTCCTTGGTGTGCTTTATGTGACTCACAGCAAACTTTTAATTCTGGTGCTGCTTTTTTTTTAGGCTGGGGTTGTGAGGTTTTTTCTGCTTGTTTTTAAAAGCAGAAATAATTTTGCCCCATTTTCTGTGAAACAACAGCACAATGGAAGTTCCTTACATAAGAAACTCGTTCCCGCTTCTTCCTAATAAGGATGAATTTGGATGCAGAGAGTAATGTTTCACCACTTGGGTGGGGAGTGATTGGACAGTATTCTCATAGTAAATACAGGTAACGTGCATCCTTAACTTTGGGAATGAAATTGAAAAAGCAAGAAGAAATCGGCATGTCTGTAGTGTTACCAGCCTTACCCCAGCCAGTTCTGGGTCATCAAGTCTGGGCAGCATTTTTCTCTCCAGCCTCTAGAAGATGGGCTGGCTCCGTGGCTTCAGCTCTCAACTCTTCTAAGGCTGGTTGTATGGAAGTTATCAGTCAACTGTGTGCCATCTGCCTAGCTGAATGTGTCTGATTTTAAGATGTGCTGAGCTAGGGTTTGGTGTTGCTGGTGCTTTCAGAAACTGGCAGATTACTGTTAAGGTTCCTCGTTCTGTATTCTGGTATGTATGTATGCTACTCTTCAGGATTTACACTGTGTTAAATTCATTTCATGGTGAATTATTCCCAAGCACTTCAATATCTCACATGAAAGTTGATCTGAAAGCAAAAATGAATTCATACCTTCAGAGGGGTGGGAATTAAGGCAAGTAAGTTGTTGATTTAAAGTATTTACCAAGGAACCAAGATACAAAGGTGCTAATCCTGTTTGACGTCAATTTGTGGTGTCACTTTATCTAAATCGAGTTTCCAATATTTCTGTTTCCTTCTGTTAAAGCTGGGACACTGCTAGTGCTGGGGCTCCAGAGAAACCCTGCTGGGTGGGATGGCATTGCCCATTAAGAAGGTTGTCAGAAACAGCTGAAGTCCTGTCCAAAGCAGTAGCTGATCCCCCCACCTAACGCACATGACCACGCGAAAATCAGGGAATGCTGGTGGAAAGGATTTGTTGGGCGCTGCTTATGTGCTTATTGTGTGTGCTTGAAGGAGACAGAGCAGCAAAAAAATGAGAGGGGGAGCAGAAAAGTAATCACAGCTGTAGCAGGAGTTCAAAGAGGTAGTCTGGAATGGCCGTCCCACTGGAGCTATTTCTGCTTAACTTGTCTGATAAACATGTGCCAGATTGAGTGGGTTTTCATTGTGGGTTAGCTTAATGTATTTCCAGAGGCACTTTTGCTTTCGAACAGCAGTCTCTATAGCTTTCATCCAAAATAGTTATTTCACTTTAAAACTGTATAGTATTCCTTGATTTGAATTAACTTTCCCAAAGACAGAGAACTTCTGGGGTTAATTGGTAATTCTCAGGAAGAAAATTAGTGCAAAGAACCTGGCTGCTGCTACCAAGTTCCTTTAGCATGCAGAGAAACAGGACTTTGCATGTTCCTTGTAAATAAGTCCACTCACTGATTTGAAGTTTTAAAGTAAAATTAAATTTTCACAGAGTTACTTTGTGGCTTTGGTGGGTGACCTGAAAACAAATGCACAAAAAAAGAAAAGTGAAATTTTTATCAGTTTCACTCCTGCCTCCTTTTAATAGGAGGTGTATTTAAATCTATATCACTGGGAGTAAACATGGTTGGAAGGTTACCGAACAGAGGAAGACAGAGCCATTCAGAGGCAGTCCAAAGGAGAGAATGGTGGATTTCCACATTTCTTCCCACATAGCATGGTTGGGGCCTGGAGTGCTGCTGCTTCATCGGCTGCTTATTAATGTAAACTTCAAAATTCCTCTTAGTTCTAAATGAGTGGATCCCATTGGACTTATGAGCCTGGATTCCACAGATTAAAGGTGGATATGTATTAATTTTATGAAAGTTAATGACGATAGAATAAGACAGTTGCATAAATAAGTTCTCTGCTCAGATGCAGAAGACTTAAGAAATGGTAAGACAATTTTCAACAGTCAACAAATGGTTGAGTCTTCAGTCCCCAGCTTGAGCTACCACATATTTTATAAATAATTACCCATGGAGATGGTCTGTCAGAACTAGCAGCGTTCCTGCTGCGCCCGGCTTATGCTGACAGTTGTGATAACCCCAGAGTGGCTACGGCATGGCTGCTGACAGCGGCAGAGGAGCCCTTTTCTCTCAATGTCCCTACAGTGATGATCTTTAGTCAGCGTTGCACATAATCTACTGGCAATGCTGATCTGTGTAACCTGAAGCAAACAAAGGGGAACAGAAATGCCAAGCAGGCAGGGTGTCCCGCTTCTTACAGAAATGCACCGGGAGACTTGAAAATATCCTGAATCTTTTCTCTCCACTGAAATAAAAACCCTTGGATGCTCAAATAGCTGAGAAGTTGGCATTTTCTAAATATTGATGTCAGTGCCCTGGTGAGGAAACCCAAAGCCTGTCTGATTTATTTGCTGGCTAGACATGGTGGTGGCTTTTTTAAAATTCTGTTTGTATGGGATTTTTTTTTTATAGCCCTGCAGAGAGCCGGTGTGCTTTGACTAGAGCTGTGTGTCATCAGCCAAACTGCCAACTCAGGTCTGATTCTTGGTTGTGGATGGTCAGGTCTGGAGGTGGAATAAATGGGAGAGACTTTGTCTTCCCCCAGTGCTGGTTCCCATGTGCTGCAGCGAATAACTCCCCTAAGGGGAGTTTTCTTGAGGCAAACGCTACGTTCAATAGCTATAGCTGGCATTATGTTTCCTCAGCAAAGCCTTGGCCCCGGGACAAAGGGAGTTGCAGAGCATGAGACCCTTGATCTCTGCATGCAGAGAATACGAAATGCCATATGAACTTGGCCAGGGGTCCTATTAGCTGTACCCCAGCAGCGCCCTTTGATGTAAGATATTTGAGCACGAGGGTGGAACCTCTACCATAAGGTTTCTTTGCCCATTATAAAACTATTCAAATGTCAGGAACAGGCACTATCCTTCTTGCTCAGAGAGTGGGTGAGAGAGATCCAGTGATTTTTATGTTGTTTTAAATGTAAAGCTATTCATGGAGAGCCTTTAGGATAGCTTACCACACCAGCCTGGACCTTCTGATTCCACCCATCCTCAGAGTAGGGGCATCTGCTGTAAAGCCTGGTTAAAAATTGTTAGAGATAAATGGACATGCAAGTTTGAACCCTCAAACTGAAACTGTGATGCAAGTCCTGTGGCCTGGGGAAATCAATGTGAATGATCGCAGAGGGGTCTCCGGTCTTACACTCCTGTCCTCTGTGGAAGCAACGTTGGCTTTGGCTTCAGCATACGGCTAGCAGTATGAGGCAGTCTTAAAATTGTTGAAATACTTCGCAGCTATCCATTAAACCAAGTCTTTGTGAATGGAAATTTTTTTTTTTTCTGGTGAAAAGCATAAACATATTGTTCTTACTGAATACTAAAGTCAGCCTATAAGTATGCATCAGTTGCTAACAAGAAAAACTAATAGAAATGTGATCCAGAGAGAGGCAGTTCTGCACTGAAGTTTAAGAACTACTAGAAAGCTCTGATCTGGAAGTTCATAATTTTTCACAAATAATCTAAGCCATGACTTCCTATCACTTCCCTTGTCTGGAAGTGTGCTGCATGAGATATATTTGTAACTACCTCTACTTCAGAGCTTATGTATTTTGGGGAAATGTGTCTCTTGCAGTGTGCTTTGTGAGCCTTACCTGGTGAGGAGTAAGGGGGCTGGAGGACAAGAGATGTGGCAGTCAGTCAGTGGCAAGCGCTGCGGTCAGACAAGGCTCTCCAGTTCTTGCTGCCACTTCTTCTGGAAGTACGTAGACTGAAACAGGGAGGACTGGGGTTTCTGTGCGGTCGGCAGCGTAGCTTTTCCATCTGACGCAAGAGGAGGCTATTTCAAGATGAGCATATAGAAATGTTGGTGGGTGGGGTCTGGGACAACGGCTGGCAATGAAGGGGCTACTCTTGCTGGGTGGGTGTGTGGGAGGATGGTGAGGTGGCATCAAATTTAAAGCTGCTTTTGATCCCTCATAATGAATTTTCGTAATGTTAGATATTTAGTGGTTTTCTTTTTTTAAACTCTTCCTTTTGGCTTTGAAATATCACAGCATTTTAATGTTCTGCTATGTAACTGGGTATATACAGCAGTGATTAGTTTGGGAATTTCTTCAGATCTTTAGGTATGCCACAGTTTTTTCCTTGACAATATAATAATATATGAGAGCCCATCTTGGATGCAGACTGTGGTAATTAGCTTGTTTTGGTATGAAGTTGTTCTAACAGTGCTTTGAAGCTATGCCAGCTGACGGAGCCCTTCGACTCAGCTAGGGCCATGCACGATGCTGAGAACTGCAGGTTGCTTTTATTGATGTTCATCTCTAACACTACATATGGCAAATGTCGCAGACAGCAGAGATGCAGCTGGATTCTGTGGGTTCAAAGACTGTATCAAGAAGCCATGTGTAAACACTGCATTTTTGAAAAAATATTCCAGGTCAGTCTCCTTCCCGAAAGCAATATGAATGAATGAGCTAGGCAATGATGGTCTAAATAAAAGAAGTGATAAAACTCATTCGTGCAGTGAATGTGAGGTTGATTAATCTTCCCTAAATCAGGCATTGATAGGCTCTGGTTTTATTTTCTTTTGACTATAACTACTCCTGTGATGATCAAAAAAGCTGGATTATCTCCAAAAGTATACATATTTCAGAGACTTTGAATGGTTACTTGAAGTTTATTTTAAAAGAAATCTAAAAGGATGCTACACAGAAGATACTTTACATAGAAAAAATCATACTTGGAAAAGGCAGTGAAGAGGGCGTTGGGAGGCAAATCTAATGAAACAGTCCAAGGATAGGATTCCTGAATGATCAGATGCATTTGTCTGTATGCATGCTTCTAAGAGTCTTTCAGAAATGACTTCAAGATTTAAGTCCTTTTTCTTGTAGTAATGCAAGTCTTTGCTAAGGCTTCAGCTATATTTCCTATATTTATGACTGTAACATATGGCTTGCTTTACTATGCATGCTTTCTCCTTGTAAGTAAGTAACACCTCATAAGCATTCAAGATAAAATCTTTAAATGAAAATGTAATATCCCATGTTTGTCCTAAAGAACAAACAGCTATAGCACAACATATTATTTACCTCTCTGCGTTTGAGACAACAAAGCTGCAAAAGAGCTTTGATGTGAAACAGCGGCTACACCTGAATACAAGTAGATTTTAAGACTGCTTTCTTGTCTTCTATTATATGACTGCTTATCTTTCTTTACATGATGTTTCTTCAGAAAAGTTTGACTTTAATAGTCAGCATTCATCTCCTCAAAATGTTGTAAAAGTACCTACCAGCTCCTTCTCACACCCGTGACTCTAGAGGCTGTGTTATTTTTTAGCATCCCCATCAGCCACTAGCTGAACTGGTATGGAGATCTTTGCCCAAATGCAGGTAAGATCGCAGTGAGAGATTGCTGTGGCTGCTGTTCTTCATTGTGTTTGACCACATCACAACCCCCAGCGAGGCTGCAGCTTGCATGAGATCAGCTCATGGAGGAAAATCAGCTGCCATGGCAGACAAAGAGTGTTCCTGGGGACAGAAGAAAGCACTCTGATGAGTCTTAAGACAAGGTGGGGTGTCCTTGGTTGAAAGTACAAAGCTGTAACTGTTCAATTCTATCTGCAGTTTAGGAGTACTGCTTGATTTCTTACTGCTAAGCTCTCTCACAATATCACTCGCTTGTCACTCTTCCCCGTACCTTGGATAGACTTAAAGACTTGGCTCCTTTCACTCATTTTGTCAAAATGTTCCCACAAATGGGCAGAGAGCCATGAAGTCGTAGTGTTCAATGTGTGCTGGGCATTTTTCAGTCAGGTCTAATAACAAGATTCCACCCTGCTCCAAGCAGGAGGCTTCCCTATAGGTAAGTCCTTTCTTCCATGTACAAGTTTTATCTGAGGGGAAGCTGGACATTTTGTACATTGTGGGGGATTCCTGGATGTCTGAAAATCCGTGCTCACCTGGGTTTCAGCATTTTCTGGCTGCTTTGGACCTCTTGTACCTTTCTGGCAGAGACAGGCTATAGGCACTAAATCTGATGCATTCGGTATGTCGGGCATTTTGCACTTTTGCAATCCATACAAGTGCATTCTCAGTACATTGGGTACCTCCCAAACATACTGCTTACGCCTCAAAGAGACAAGGAAAGTGAGTTGCAGGTGCCTTGCTGTCTGTGACAAAAAGAGCAGTGGGTACAGGCAAGGTGCCAATGGACTATTTGACTAGCTCCATGGAGAGCGCTCTTCTGTCGTGTACCTTTGTGTGTGGTCCGGTCTTCATTTTCTGCATCATCTCCAAGGGAATGATGATGCCTGCCACTGAATTCCTCCTGATTTCATCCTCTTCTCCTGCTCTTCCCTTGGTGTCCTGTATTGGCCAGTGTCAGAAACACGGTTAGGCTAGCTTGACTGTTGTTCTGGTCCAGTCTGACCCACTATCGTGGTTCTCTTCTTCTTAAAGAGTGCTGTTAAGGCCAGAGCCTTTGCTCTTGTGCTGGAAGTCCTCGCTTGTTAGTACTGTAACACTTGAAAGCTGAAGGATTTGAGTTTGTTATTTTTCTTTAATGTCAATCTAACCCTGCAGAAACTAATGGGTGCAAGTGGCACCACAGAGTAAACGGGACTTGGGAGGACTGCTGGGAGGAGAGAGCAGCAGGAGCGAGCGTTTGCCTGGTGGAACAGCACTGGGTACCAGACACTGCGAATTTTTGGGATTCAGGTCTCAAAGTCTGCTGCTATGGGAGGTACTCTGCAATAATACAGGCTGGTGCCTTTGGGCTTTAGGAAAAAATGTAATTCTCTTAATACCTTTTTCTTACAATTTTGCTATTGCCTCTCGTCAGGCAAAACATATCTGGCTGGTGCTCGGCAGGTGCTGCCATTCCAGCTTTCCCGTCTCTGTTGCTTCGCCGTGGGCTTTCCCTGCCTTGCTCTGCTGTGCGGGTTTTGCACAGAGCTCGAGGGCTGTTTGCTGGCTCTTGCCTTGCTTCACAGTGGAAAATTCTTCCACAAGTGTTACTTACAGGAAGCGAATGAACATCTCCTTTAAATGGCCTGGCCGCATGGGGAGGAAGCGGGTCATTTTGTGAAGTATACTGTTTACCGGATAGCCAATGGACCGTCTCCAAAATATATACTTAGCCCAAAGGAAGAAAAATATCTGAGGTGATTCAGTTTTTATGTTAGTGTTTAAATATTATGTAGTTCATAGCTAATGAAAACGTGCATTTTTATGTGGACTAAAAACGTCTACCAGGAAATTGGTAAAACCAAGTTTTAGATTTCTTTAAGTAAAAAACCCTGGGTGTCTATGGCTTGTCAAGTTTTATTTTACTGTAACACTTTATATCTTCATTATAATGGCTTATGGTAGGGGTATGAAACAAAGGTAATGTCTCCCAGTGATACTAATAAATTTTGTGCTTGCTTTACTCAGTAATTCTAATGCAGCAGCCAGCTCAAGGCTGGAGCATGATCTTGGTTTTATGCAGGGCTAGTTTCGTGATGTCTTCATTTATAATTACAGTTTCTGCCAGCGTCTCTGGTATTTTTGGTCCAACCTCGGGCTGAAGGGAAAGTGCCACATTCCCTAACCCAGGAGACATGAGTAAGCATGTTGACATGGATTCGGTGCAAGATTAGCACCACTTTGGCTTCAGATTATCTAGATCAGACTCTATCCTGTAATGTGATACTCATTCATCCCAATTCAAAACATTGTAATCCGACAAAAACAAAATGCAGCCAAACATGGTGTTTAATGAGGAGATAAGGCCAATTTTTGCCATGGCATGGGTACTGCAAGGTTGCCAGGGAAGGCAACAACAAGTGGCAACAACAACATGTATACACACATGTGGCACCAGGCCGTTGGTGGTGCTTTCGGGGAAACTCTGCCTGTAAGCAGTACAGAAATGCCTGTACCATTCATTACGTGGGTGCTCATTGCTTCACAGTTAAATAAGTATCTTCTTGTGATAACTGTCAAATGTAAAACAAAATAGAAACAAAGCAGCAGAAATCTCTAGGTATAGAGGCTGAGACCCATGAATGTGAGCAGGACATTTGGGGCTTCTCTAAAGGTTAGTAGTTGGTGAAACACCCAAGGGTCATCCAAAGCTCCATGGTCAACATTTGAAACTGCGTCAGAGCACAGAAAGGATCCTGCACGTGTCTGCATCTCTGGATCAGGTCCGTGATCTCTATCAGATTTGGCGTAATCATTTACATGACTCCTCATGTTTCCAACAAGTAGGTGTTTGCACAGTAGATAAGAGCCTTCATTTTCAATCCAAAACCATTCATCAGTCTGCTCCAGAGGTCAAATCCTCAAAGAGTTTGGTAATTCTAGCATCTTCTTCTTCATGTAATTGCAGCGCAACCTGGTTATGACTTTTACTTGAAAGTATGTCCAGGGTTACAGCAAACTCCTCTGAACTGTTTTATTAAGCAAAGTCCCGTATCTCTAGACTTTGCTTAACAATTGCAAAATGGTTAGCCAGTTAATGTTTATCCTATTGTTACCAAAACCCACAATTCAGTGTGTCTTACTTCAGAGAGCAGTATATATGTCAGTAGTAATTACAAGCTGTTCCTTGACTTAGAGCCTCCCAAGCTAAATTAAAAGCAACTGTGGCTTGAGCTAAATGACTAAAGGACATGTCTTCAGAGGCAGTTAATCACTTAAAGATGCAGTTACATTCAGTTTCTATCACCTATTCTTTTGGATGGGAATTTCATTCCTAATTTACTGTGGGATCTTTGTGAGTCCCTGGGGATATCTACCCACCTTAAAAGAAAAGAAGTATTTATTCAAGTCATGCTTAAAATCTCCCAGCTGAAGACTGTTTCAGTCTAGCATCTTCTATGGATGACACACAGAATGGCACAAACCACATCCATGTCTGGAGACTGCATCGCTTCATGAACAGCAAAAAACCCAGCAGCTATCAAGGAGAAAAACAGTTGTAGAGCTGTTCCACCAGCTGTAGGTTTCACTAGGTTTTCAGAATTTTTTTGTGCTCTGAGTTAGGATGTCTGAAAGGGGCAAGATTTTTGTGAAGTTGTCTGCGAGACAGTGTGAATAAGCCTGGGATGTGATGGGAGGAAAAGGTGGTTTTAAGCTCTCTGCCCTGGCTCTGGGTTGTAATGATCGCTGTGCCAGAGCCACAGCTGTGTCTGCCTCCTCTCGGCTCCTCGGGAGCTGTGCTGCCCCTCGTACCCCACAGAACGCCACAGCCACCTCCGTTGTGTTCCGGACCATGCCTGGTGCCTGCAAGATGCTGGGAGGTGCCAGCTGGGAATGTTAAGAAACTCCCTTCTTTTTGCCTTGGGCAGGTCTCCATCAGTCAGAATTACTCTCTCAAAACACAGTAGCGTGCTCTTGAGAGGGCTGCTAGTGGATGAAATGTGCTGGATTGCCCATGTGGCTTCAGTATAAAATTGGCTGGAAGTCCTTGTCACAAGGACTTGCTTCCTAGTGCAGAAGGAGAAGCTTTGGTCCAGTTTGGAGTAAGCTGGCTGCTGGCAGCCTGGCTGGGAGAGGCGATTCAGTGTGGCCAGCCGCTGCCCGGGAAGCCGACCCAACCACGCGGTTCCTGTGCCGAAAAACTGGAAAAAATGACTTGCTTAATGGGATGCAGGCTCACAAGCTGAATCAGCCTCGGCAGGGTTTTTGTTGTTTCAACTGTTTCTTGTATTGAAAACTCCGCTCCACAGCCATCTGTGGAGGCTGGCTGTATACCAGTGGTGTCGAACCAGCACTGATGATGGGTGTTAACTGAGGAGGGCAAGCCCTGCCCCCAGGCAGTGACGGAGGTGGAGAGGGGCAAGCTAAACCTCGACCCTTTGCTCTGGGGTGGCTCAGCTGAGGTGAGGGAAGGCACAGAGCCCGACCAGCAGTCTATCTCCTCTGCCCTGGGCAGCAAAGCACAAACTGTGCATATTTTGCAGAGAGCAGAGAGACAGTGAGAGGGTGGCAGCTGTGTCAACCCATGCTGTGTGCTTAGTCTATTAAGGTTTTGTCTGTCAAATGCACACGGGCTGTGCTACCTCCAAACATTGTTTGCAGCCACAGCCATTGCTGCCCTTTGTTTGGTGCAGGCAGCTGTGCTGGGGCTGTGCTTGCTGAGCGGCTTTCAGGAGCTGGTGGCTTGCAAAGGGA
>NW_009260435.1:10404849-10409326 GCF_000687185.1 Egretta garzetta | reverse complement strand
AGAAATGGACATGGAGAGAAATGGAGACACAATCAGGGAATGCCCCACGCACTTGCCTCCCCAAGTTCCCGACTGCCTTTGCCTTGCCTAGATGCCGTGAGACTGTACATTTGCATTACGCAGCAGGGGCTATGCAAGGGGACTGTCATGCTGGCTCAGGGAAACAGCAGTGTAGCCAGTAAGGTCCAGACAAGTGATTCTCCGGCCGTGTTCAGCAGAGGTGCGGTGGCTACAGATGAAATTCTGGGTCTGGGTTTTGACCACTCTAGTCAAAGAAAGTGGTGGATCACATTAGAGAAGAGCAGCAAAAATATTAGTGGCAAACCCCAGCAAAAGTAAGAGCAGCACTACTCCCCCACCCCATACTCTGTATGGAACAACTGAAATAAGGGTTATCCAGCCTAAATGACAGATTAAACAGGGAGCAAACAGACCTCAAGTGTGAAGTCAGGGCCATACAAAAGGATCTGCTCCGCAGGTCCCTGTCGGGTCGCACAAGAAATGGGCTAAATCTGCAGTGAGAAGGGTTGGGGTGAGGCAGGAGGCACCTGGGGCTGGACGCCCGTCTTTCTGCTCCAGGGAGTGTGATCTTCATCGTAACTGCAAAGTGCTGAGTTCTTTTACCTGAGAAATGGGACTAAGGATGCTTCCCTCCTTGCATGCATGTCTTGATCTTGCAACTTGCAAATGTCAGGTATGAAACCTGCAGCGGCAGGTCTGCAGCAGAAGAAATAATGGCTGGTTGCTTTTATCCCAGCAGTCTGCTTGTTTCTGAACTACTCAAGTGCTGTAAAGGTGGAAGGGAGCTCAGCCAAGCATTGCACTTGAGCAGCAGCTTGTGTTTACAGTGTTAGGCTGTAGCTGGTGAGCATGTGCGCACACGAGGAGTGTGTGTGTGTGTTTGTGTGTGCATGTGCCCGCGCCGATGGGACTCCCTGCACACACAGCAGATGCTCCCTGCATGTACAGCCACACAAGCTTGGTGGCTGCATCCTGGAGAGCAAATGGAGAGCAGCCGGTGTTTTGTCTTGTGACTATATCAGTGTGGCTGCTGGCATTTTCAGATCTGTTTTAAAGCATGGCAGAGGGCTGGTGCTGTATACAAGAAGAATTTGATTTTGCTGTCACCAGGCTCCTGCACTGAGGTCCTCGGGGCCATGAGAATTTATGCAGCCAACATTGTCTCTTGTGCGAGTTTTGTGGATGGTAGAAATAAGCCCCAAAGCAGGGATGTGGCTTGCCTTTCATCACCCAGAGCCTCCTCAGCCTCATGCACAGGCAGCTTTATCAGCTCTCGAGACTCCATTGTGAGTCTCAAAATACTTGGTAGCTTGGCAAAGAGACAGCTGCTTGATGCACAATATTTCAGGGAAACCAAAGTATTTTTTTAAAGGGAAATGAGGAAGGCAGGATGTTTCTAGCTCCCGTGCTTGCAGAAAGAGTCTTGAAAATGTGAAGGGGTGATAATCTCTTTTTCATGCTGAGCATTGGTTTTAAGTTCAGATCTGTGCAAAGTTTCATACTGGTACTACTGCCTCTTGAAAAGCACCTAACAGAGTATTCCACATCCAAGCAACGTGCAAGACTAATGGACAGCAAGGAAATTACTGCTAAAAGAAGAGCCCTTTGTTAAGTTTGTCTGGCAAGCCGAGGAAGGTGCTTTACCTGCCTCGTAGTCTGGCTGCAGGGTGGAGAAGTGTGATGGGAGAAGAAGGATGGTGCTGGGGAGAGGTCAGGAGGGACGGAACTGCCACTCTGGGTTCCCTTGTAATTGCCACTGGTTTAGGCAACCATCAGCGTGCTTGCACAGTCCCCATGAAGTGAGATGCTGCTCACCTACGCGTTTACTCTCCTTGCCTTTACCTGTGTGCTTGAGGTTGGCTCCAGCTCCCAGCAAAGCCCCTAGTGTCCTTTCAAGGTGGCTGGATTGAATGCCTCTACCATTCTCTTCATGAGAGGATCTGAGCACCTTGGGTCTGAGGGAGCGCTGAGGTTTAAGCATTATGCCAGTGCCTCCAGCTTGTACTTTTGCGGCATCTTATAAATAGCAGGAAAAATGGTCATTTTCAGCATGCTTTTCTAAAACCCCGTTTACTCACCCTGCAGCACAGCGTCTTCTACAATTAAGGCCATCTATAATTTCTAGCCTTGACCATGACCTGGCTGGAGTCAGACCTCTCTGAGCACCACAGGGCATATTGGAGGGATGCTTCAGCACAGATCTGCTTCTGCCTGGATCTGATGCGCTGAGGAGCTGAAAGCTCTCCATGCAGATTGCTCATTGAAATGCAAACCTCATCCCAGTAAAGCTTCTGTCTGCCAGCAGCCCCTTTGACAAACTGATAATCCATGATAATAGAGAATTTTATCTCCATTCTTAAACATAGTCAGGCATGATTATTAGTGTCTTCCTATTGCACAATAAACAACACAGAGCCCTCAGCTTTTCTGAAAACAGGAGGCATGCAAGTTACATCTGCACTGTGGGTGAGCTGTGCATTTGCTCCTTCTGCAATCAGCCAACAAACCCCTCCAGATTTCTGAGGCCAGACTGTTGCTGCTGGCAGCTTATCTCCTTACTCAACATCAGAGCAGACTCTCAGGGTGAAAAGCTGGGCCTGTTGAAATCAGTGGCAAAGTCCTGCTCGTTTTGCTTGAGTCAGGATTTCTCACTTGATCTCTTAGTTTCTGACTGGACAGAGAAAAAAGTCCTTTCTTTTTTGAGTGCCTCTTTTGGAGCGCAGCCTGCATAGGTGTTCTGCTTTTGGTCGCACAGAATGTGTTAGAGGTCCTGCAGTCTTGCCCTGCCCTGGGCAAGCTGTGCTTGGGAAGGCAGGAGCAGGAGGACTGGGTCTGTCTGTGCCCCCCCTGTATGGCACATGACTTGCCAACCTGAATACAGTACCTGGTTTTCACGCTGTCAGGATTGAAACACATCTGAACAACATAACCTGAACAATTCTGGTTAGGGTATAGGTCAGGAATTCTCTTTTTGGATCCTTTGGTAACTTGTGTGACCCCCTTTGTCCAATTAGGCAAACAGTTTGCTTAGTGCTGCTAGAATCAGATTTGTAATTCTCTTTTCCAAGCATGAATTTCCTTACAGGCAGCCTTGACTTGTTCACAGGTATGCACGTAGAGTGCTCATCTTGCATGTAAGGAAACTACAAGGGTTTGTGCCACCTTCCCGGCGGCTGCAGCAGGCAGCGACGCAGCTGAGAGGTCCACAATGGAGTCTATGAGAAATCCAGCAGCTGCAACCCCACCATATACATGGTTATGGTCAATTTTGAATCAGAAGAAGCCCTGGAACTAGCAGTTCAGACATGGTATCTGACCAGCTATAGTTTGAATAGCTGCTATGCTAGATCTAATTGGGAATAGAAACATATATATCTCTTGACTCTGCTGCTCCTAGTGATGCACTAATGGCATGTGCATTGCAAGGCGCCGTGGCAAATACCTTGCTGCTTTCCAGAGGATTCTCTGACTTGCCAACTGGCCGTCTCTGGCTTCTGTGAACAGAGCAAAGTCATGGGACACGACTACCCCAGAGGGCAAAGACCCCACGCCTCGCCTCTCAGGCACTGCAGCAGAATTGGCTTTTTTTTCACAGTTCCTGAAACGTGCCCTGATTTGCTGTCTAAAGAGCAATTACACAAGCCTTTATCTCATCTGCTATTTTTTGCCGAAGACCTCAACTGCACCTGGGGTGGTTTTTTTTGATCGAGGTTTTTTTCCCCCTTTGTCTCCTAGAGACTTTGTTGTGCCTGGCCCCTTGTTCTTAGGACACCACCTTGATCACAGAGCACCTACAGATAATCCTGGTTGTGTTGTTTCAAGGCATTTCCTCTTTCTCTTTTTGTGGTAAACATTGGTAGAGCTCTGCTGAAACACCGGTTGAACCTCTAGCTCTGTATGAGTTTCTGCTTTTGGAGAAATCCTTCTAAGATGAGTTTTCTTGTGCTCCAGAAGTGCTTGTAGCAAAATCCCAAGTGAGGTGGAGGTAGAAGAAATTGAGCTGTGAGCAACCATGCTTGCAGTGATGCGGGGCTTGCTGGTTTTGACCCAAATGCTGCCCCAGTGCCTACGTGCCTGTGCTGCACCTCTGTAGAGCTGATGTGTGCTTGAGTCACCATGAAAACCCGCTTCTGGCACAGCCTTTGTCAAACTTGATCAAATAAGGAAAAAATAGAGGTAGAGGGTAGAGGCTGGCTTCTCTGCAGCTGAGGCATTGTGGGGCTCTAGACTGCAACTGCAGATGTTTTCTGACAGACGTCTGCAGAGGGAGAATTTGGCAGCCCTGTTTACCAGTGCCACAGAATGTGAAACTGCTGGTTCACATTTTCTATTTTTCATTTTTATACCATTAAAATAAGCAACGCCCTGTGTGGAGATGACTCAGTTTGAAAAGGTGGCAGGGGGGTTGCCAGCTCTCCCCTCCACTCTGGCAGGGCCTGGCCCGCTCACCCCGATC
>NW_009260435.1:10371313-10404493 GCF_000687185.1 Egretta garzetta | reverse complement strand
CGGGAGCCAGCCCGGGGGCCATGCAGGCTGTCAGTGGCAGGTCCTGATGCAGGTGGGATGTTGGCCATGAGTCAGAAGGCAAGAAAGAGTGAATTATAAGCAAAACGGTCGCCAGCTCCTCTGTAGCACAAGCCCATTCAGCAACAGGAATGGCAAGGTCTGGCCTCTCGCCTCCAGCCTCCCTGTGCAGGGCAGCAAGCACGCTCCTATCCCGCTCCCGGCGGGCAGGCGTGGATCAACCCCGGCCAGGGCCGAGCAGGGCAGGGAGGGGAGCTGCTGGTGGCGGCTCCAGGCTTGTCACCACCCCACGGGTTTAGAGGTTGCAAGATATGATGGTTGTCCCTGGTGAAAAACTCTCTTGGGAAGCAATGGGCTCCTGTACAGAGCAGTTCCTCGCCACCCAGCCAGGAGGGTGCCAGGCCTGAGCACCCTGGGACCAGCAGCCTCCTGAGGCCCTGCCTGTCCGGGCACTCGAGTGCTCAGCCGGGCTGCCTGCCCTCCGTGTGCTCCCCTGTTCCCGTGGCCCCCTTGCCCGCTGTCCCAGGGGTGGCGGGGTGCAGTAGAGCCTCTCCAGCAGCTTCAGACCTGCTGCTGCGAGCAGGGAGGGGGCGGCTTTGCCAGCTCTGCCCTTGCCCTGGCGTGGCCTCCTCCAGCAGGGTGTGCAGAGATGTAGCCCGGGCGGGGGCTCCAGCCAGGCCTGCCACTCCCTCTCTCCCTGCACATGGCCGTAGGCATTGCCCCATATGTTTAGGCACTGGCAGTTGCCTGGTGAGCTTTCCTCGAGCCTTCTCCCCTTCTCAGAGCACCCAGCCAGCTCCCAGTGCTAGCTCTGTGCCATCAGGCTTGTATTTTACCCAGTGCTCTTCACTTGCATGCCAGCTCTGCTTATCTTCTGGCTTAGTAAGCTTTTTGAGGTATAAAAATGTTCCATCTTGAAGCTTCATCAGGCACAGCCTTGCAGAAAGCAGTCCCCATCTTGGGTTGTGGTTTGCATCCAAGCCCAGTGCCATGCTCAGGTGCCATGGCAGAGTTTGGTGACAGGAAGGTAATACCTGGGGTCCCAAGGTACATGGGGGAAAAAGACCTGAAAGCAAGCTCAGCTGAAGGCTTAATTTTTATACCTTTTATTTTTTTTTTTCCAAAACTGATACTGGAAGCTATGGGACATACCAGCTCTCAGCCACTTGTGGCTTGATGCAGTTCAAACTCATCTGGTCTTTGCCTGCAAGTGAAGTTTCTCTGTGCTCCCAGCAGTGATTGCACTCCTCAGTATTCACAGCAATGTGCACCTACCAGGTAAGTAATCTTTTGATCATAGGAAAATCTTTGAGGTATTTCATTTTTGTGGGAAATGAGGAGAAGTGCACTTGCCCTGTCCTTTCATCTTTCACAATGGCCTGTGTTAAGCTGCTGCCTGCCTGAAGGAGCAGGGCTGGACAGGACTCTAGAGAGACAGCTTCTGTTGCTCCTCGCTCAGCTGGAGGCATTGGTGTTGAGCAACCCTGGGCACACCTTTGCCTGCCAACCTGAACACACTGCCTGTGCACGTGCTGCTGCCCGGCCGCAGCGGAGCCCTGCCACTGGCCCTGTGGTGACACTGGCCCCGCGGCCACCACAAGACAGCCCCCAGCAGAAGCAGGACCAGTGGCATGGAGCCCCTGCCTGGCTTACAGAGCTGGGGATGTAAATCCAGCAGCTGCTCCAGAGCTACGGCAATCAAACCCTTGACACTGGGGCTGGATCCAATGCCAAGTGTCTGCTGGAGTGGTGCTAGGCATGGCGTTAGCTGGAAGCAGGAGCTCCCTTTGCAGTGAAATGTGGGTATTCATGTGTGTCTATGTGTGCACTTGCATGCCCAAGACATAAAATTGGTTCATTTATATTTGGATTGCCACCTATTTTCATGCATTAAACATTGCTAGCAGTGTTAATGATGGTGGCAGCACATCAGCTGCTTCTGTTCTCTCCCAGACTTGTTATTTTTCCCCACTGGTTGTTCTCTCTCTTTCATGAGCAGTGCTACAGTGCAATTTCTTTCACACAGTCTCAGGTAGGAAAGTGTAGTGTAGACTATGTATTTTTAGCATTTGTTAATTTGGACTGGCAGGATCCTGGATTTGTTAGAGCAGAGAGAGACCTTATAGCTGAGATCAGCTAGCTCAAGAGGCTGAGGCAGACTGAAAAAGAATATGTTATCATCTTTGGGAGATTTAAAAAACTTATGTCTCCCCTCCAGTACTCCAGACTATTGAGCTTTATCAGTTTTATTGCAAACTACAAATGCTTTTTGTGTAATGACAGCTCTTTAATTAGAACTTGGAAGCAATAGCATCTGCTGATTATAGCATGGTCCAGCATGTTCATATTCCTCAGTTTTATTTCCAGCTCTGCAACTAAATTGTTGCGTGCCTCAAGGCAAGTGCCTTCACCTCTAAGTGCCTTTACTTCCCCAGGTGGGATTAAAACCTCCGCTGAAGATCCCTGGACAAAACCTGCTCAGATGGCACAGTCTTGGGTTACTTTTCCATCCTCTGCCTGTTTGGGAACTGGTGTGTCAGTCCACTGGATGAGGGTTTTGGGTTTGCCTTGTCCAGGCATACACTGAGATACTCTGGGTTTGAACAATGGAAATTTTATAGGCTTCAATTAACTGGCTGGGCAAGAAACAACAGCTTTGCAGTAATGAGTCCTCACTTGCATGGAATGCCATTTAGTGTCTGATCTCTCCTCGCCAAAGACAGATATTAAAATCTGGCGATCCAGAGTGCATTTCTGGAGTGATGAAAAAGGGGAAAAACCCTCTCAGTTTGAAGTGATCCTCAGTTCTGTTAGTAAAAGGGTTTGTTTCCCAAGAGGGATATTATATACTAGCGATTATGGA
The DNA here is from genome assembly GCF_000687185.1 of Egretta garzetta. Lineage (NCBI taxonomy): Eukaryota > Metazoa > Chordata > Aves > Pelecaniformes > Ardeidae > Egretta > Egretta garzetta. The sequence continues at coordinate 10,401,612 of NW_009260435.1, read as the reverse complement.
AAAAATGAAGCAACGCAGTTCCAAGAGAGACAGGATGGCTAATTCTGCTGTCTGCAGTCTTTCCCCCCACCTCAGCAGGGATACTGGTGTAGATGAAGGAAGATGATAGCGATTGCTGTGATGCCTCTCTTTAAACCCTTCATTTTGGGATTGCCAGTTTGAACAACAGGAATAGAAGATCTGTCCTTACAGCCAAAGGCAGCAGAGTGCTGTGCAGTCCCATACCAAGTGGCTGCAGTCCCTTTCAGTAGGGATTTCAAATGCAGGCAATGGAAGGTTGTTTTAAAGCAGCCCCAGTCACTAGATCAAACTGGGGCGAAGTCGGGAGGGGAGTACCTAAGGAAACGGAAGTCAGACCAGTACTGAGAAGTGGCGGAAAGGACAGTAAATCAGTGTTACATGTGCTTACGGGCAAGCAGTGGTGTAAATTGCAATAAGCAGGTTGCAATTTTTTTCTAGTCTTACTTAAAAATGTTCCCGAAGTCTGTGAGTACAGTGTCACAGGACGCCTGATATTTTGTAATGCCACAAACGCTGACCTTAAAAAACACCAGAAATCTCACTGGGAGTCTTATCCGTTTGCAGTGGAAACATGAGGTCTTTAATAGTAAGAATGTTTCAATAACTTTCCGGGATTTTTTCCACTTTGGCACAGCTGTTCCCTGACAGATTGCAAAAGAGAAGAATTCAGTAGTAACAGCTTGATCCTGCAGGATGCTAAAGCCTTTCTGCCCAGGGCCGCGTGCCCTCAGCCCCTACCCAGCGCAGCTCAGTGTCTCACAGGATTACTCAGCTTTTTGCAATGTGGAGCCTTTCTTACCCACTTGGTCTTGCCTCTGACTTTTCTATTTCTATTTCTGTGGAAATGAGCCAAAACCAGTGCCATTCTCTGAAAGGACTCATTAGCCTTTCTGTCTAGGAAAGGGCTTGGTGGTGTCGCAGGAAAGCTGCAGAGTGATGATACGACTTGAAAATTTATGCCTGAATTTCTCCCTCTTAGAAAAGCAGCATCTCAATGCTAGATTTAGTAACAACGGCAGCATAACTGAATTGTTTATTACGTTGTATTAAGGTTATGTAGAGGAAATGTTGAGGGAAATGGCTTCCTCCCCCCTGTTTCTAAAACTAAGTATAGACTCCACATGAGTGTTTAGTCTGAGAGAATTTAATAGTTTGGGAAGGGGTGGGGTTTTTTTAGTTGATTGAACAGAAAAAAATACAGCATCTTTGCTACAGCTGGCACGATCAACATTAATTAAACCCCTTATTCGGACATAAAATACCCACCATTGCATAAACAGTCCCTGGGCTTTATGCATACAGGACTAATAGGGTCAATGGAAAAGTTCTTGCCAGCTCCAGCAGGCCAAAGGGGTTTCATGCTGTTCTGGCCCTTCCTGGTATTTGCTGCCTCACAGATCAGCGTATTGCAGAATCCTCTGCTGTTCAAAAGAAGGCAGAAAACATGTTTTCCCTCTTTTCACCCTGGCCTTTCCTTGTCAGAACAAGGGAGAAAAGCAGGAGGCTGAAGCAAAACAAACATGAGCAGGATGATATTTGGTTGCAAATTAGCTGGACTGAACTGCTCACTAGTTTTAATACAGCTGGGTCTGTGTAAGACGAGGACATCCCCGCTTCCCACCAAGCATCCCCAGGCTGCTGCTGCTCTGCACTGGGAAAGGCTCTGCCCTGTGCAAGGTGATACTTTCCTCACCAACACACCCGAACTGCTGCACTGTGTGGTGGCGGGGAATGGTGATTTTTGCTTTTTAGCTGGTCCAGCACCCAGAAATCCCACCTCCTTGCAGCACAGCATGTAGTTCGTTGGTTTGGCACTGATGCCAAATTCCCTGCTGCCAGGACATTGCCAAGGGGAGAGCAGAAAGCCACACCGCGCCCTGTTGAGTTTTGGAAGTCCCATATCTTATGCTGTAAAGGCCCCCTCAAAGAGCCTATGCTGCAGGCAGAGGGGATGACCAGACCGTCGGGGTGAACCAGCTGTGGTGGTAGGGCAGCGGTGACTCCCTTGGCAAGGACACGTGAACTGGCGTTGTTTGTGTTCCCAGTGCGTAATCAGACCGGACACCTCCGGTCACCTGCTGCACGGAGTTTAAACTGATCAGGGTTGTACTTTTCAGCTGCTGGAATGGTAATTTTTTTTTTAATTGCTCCAACTTGATTGCATGCAATCATCCGCCCTTCAAGGAGAAAATGCAAGGAAGGATGTTTTAACGCTGAGGTCAACCTCCTCTAATCACTCCTCTAGGCCTACTTTGCAAGCTTCCTATTTGACCAGCGTTGAAACTCAGCTGAGCATGTATCCGAATGGAGGCTGCTTTTGCTGTCCTTCACTAACCTCTCAGTCGGTCATTAACTGTAGAAATTAATCTAGGTTTTCAGTTCATACATGTATAGAAAATAGATATCTGACACAATGTTGGATTACAGTCCGCTGAAGTGTATGTGTAACTAAGTGGGTCATATCCTACAGTACTGTCATTCCTATGAGGATTTTTAAAACACAAAGCCATATGGAAGTAACTGCAAATGTAAGCCTTGCTTTGTTTAGGGTTTTTTTTTTCTTAATAATAAGCTTTTCAGAAACAAGTGACAAAGCCTGGCTTTGAAGCCGTTGGTCTGAGGGGGCACGAGGCTGCAGTGGTTCAGGGAGCCCGGGGCTCCGGGGGGCTGCCTGCTCCCCCAGTGCTCATTTCCTGTGGCCCAGAAGCAGAGCTTGTCCTTCCCCGCCTCCCCGCAGCAGCGTGGCATTGCGTGTTTATTTTGAAAAGCTATCTGCAAAACTCTTTAGGGTTGTTCTCAATTGTAAGGGGAAAAATTAAAATCAAGCAAACAGTCGCCTCTAAAAAAACCCCTAAAAACCCAAAGCAAGTGATTTTGCATTGTCTAGCAGGGTGCACTGGCTTCTGCATCTGCAAAGGATAATGGCTACAGATTTTTCCAGCATAAAGTGACTTACGGCTTAAATTTGTCACACAAGTCCCTAAGGCCGGGCCTGCATTAGAAGCTTATGATAATAAGGAAATGCTGGTTAAAGAAAAGATTTCTTTTATGCCATTTCTGTATCATTAAAATACCATTGTAGACACATAATTAAATCAATGTGATTTTTTTTTCCTGTTTAGGTTATTTTACTTACTGAAGTGGTAGATGCTCTACCAGCAAAAGTACCCTTACTAGGAAAGTTTGTCATTTTTACTGCATTGAGAAAATCTGGTGTGAGAGACAGGGCTGTTATGTCAAGGCTTTTTTTAGTCTAGACCGTGTCTTCAGAGCAGAGATTTAGGAGTATTTTGGATAGCAGGTAGCTGCCAAGCTGCCTTTAGCAGCCTGACTCCTGAGGACCAAAGCCTGTCAGTGTCACTTCTGACAAGGTGACTGCCTGTTTGTACCACCCAGCAGCGTTGGTCTTGCTGACGAAAAACTAATTCTGTTAGAGACGGGATACGCAATGTTTCCTACAGAAATACCAGCATCAAAAGCATAGGGGAAAAAAGATACATTTCATTTACATGTACTGTTTAACTGAATAGCATAACGGAGGTATCAAAGCAACCTTGGAGTGGAGAACCTGAGTATTCTTTTGATTCTGATTCAGCAAACTGTTTAAGCACATGCTTATCTCTGCTATAGATCTGCCTGGTTAAAAAAGAAAAGAGAGAACTGAAGTGTAGTAGCCAAATCTCCAATGCTGATTTAAGGCTTTTCTTCCCCTGTGGCTTTCTTCTGTCTGTGGTTTATAGGGGGGGAAAAAATAAGGCAGAGAACAGCTTCTGGCTGTTCTGGCAGCCCTGAACAGCAGCTGAAAGGCACAGAACGGCCTTTTATCCAGGGAGGAGAGCAGCAGATCCACCACACAGGAGGGAAGAGCTGTTCCCACATTGTCCGAGGCTTGCAGTGGTGTTTGTCAGGCAAGGTTCATCAAACCACAGTCCCGCTCAGGGAGCCAGGGGAGCTATTCCTGACCTCGGGTGTCCCATCCAAGGGCTATTGTGTCCTACGTTTTTAGCATTGCTGAGTTTATAACAGATAAGGAGAACAGGCTGCTAAAAAGAGTAAGTGAAGTAGGCTCCCAGCTTGGATTACAACAGAGAGGGAAGCACAAGGTCATGGCTGGAGCACAGGCAGACTTCGGGGTGCTCAACCCATAGAGAAGCCACAAAGTGGGGGGAGCAGAAAACTCATCAAGCACCCGTGTTGGAAATGTTTACAGTCCTTATCCCCACTGGGCAGCAAACAAATGTGGTAATTAAGGCAAAGAACCTCATCGTCACATACAGGGATTTACGTTCAGAAATGCTGACAGCTCAGGAGCAGGTTTGATGGTTCAAGCGATAGATAATGCAGAGCTGTTGGGCTGTTGGGCTGCACCAAGTACGGTCTGCTGCTCAGGCAGACAGGGCTGGGCTCCTGACTTGCCCGTTCACTCTCTGCTTTGGTCCTTTCCACTGTAGTTGCTGTTTTCGTCACCAGCCTGAAACCCTGTGCCCTGCGTACAAGAGAGATTAGAATTGTGAGCAAAGGTAGTTATTTTGGGCAAAGATTCTGTAAAAACCTGTGTTTTCAGCAGTTTTGCTGTGAGTTTTGTGTGGAAACCTGCACTCAAAGCAAGGTTCACATGCTGCAAAAGAACAAGGCAGAAATGTTCGCACCAACTTCTGAAAGGCAAAGTTTCAGATTTGTTCAGCCCCAGAACACCCTCTCTTCAGTTCCCAGGGTGCTGGAGCATAAAGGTGTCTTTCGGCGAGAGTGGAGGCAGCACACATCCTTCTGCTTCTCACCCTTCTCCCTCTCCAGCCTGACCTCCAGAGGTTTTATCTGAGGGGCTTCTGGCCAGCATCTGGGTGGATCATTCCACCAGCAAGAGCACCCTAACCTTGTCCGCTGTGCATGGCAGTGAGACCCCGCAGCGCACGCTGCCTGGCTATGCATTGACCGTCAGCTCTCACGGGGTGGCTCTGGCTGAGGAGATGGGGTGCTGGGACCTGCTGCTCAGCCTCTGGAGGGGTGGTAGAGGAGAGAGGCAGGACAGAGCAGAGGTGATTCTACCGTGGGGGTTCCAATCTGAGGGCCTGCTGAAGACCAGGGGATTGCATGGCTGGATGCTTTAATGGCAAAAAGGGTGGGAGCCTGGGATTTCAGTTCTGAACTTCCCTCTGATTGTGGGAGCCATGAATGGTAAAGGTGGACATCTAAGAAATGTGGGAACAGCAGTCCACCCTCTTTAGTGGGGATGATGACATGGAGTGGTAGCATGGCCTGCAGCAGTCCTGCTGCTTATCTGTATGGTCGTGCAGGCTTTTTGGCCCTTTTGGTTGTACGTGTTGCATGTAGTGGTTGGACCTTAGAGACTCTTGACCTGCTTCTCTTTAGCTGTGGGCCTGTTGCTGGTTCCCAGGTAGTTACTGGTCCTGCTGCATGGGTAGTACCTGGGCTCCTATCAAGCCCAGATTTTGAGAGGGCTGTATATCATTGAGCTCAATCTTTATTTCAATGCTAATCCACTGGCAGGTGACAGATGTAGTCTTCCTTCCCCTCCTGTCCTGTAGTCCTGGTTGGATGCCTTGGCTGCATACTGGAGGGTTTCTCCATGTCCTGTGAAGGATGAGGTTGTGGCTGTGCCCTTTATTCTATAACAAGTTCAGTATCTTTTGGAAGTGCCTGGGCTGAAATTTGTGAGTAAGAAAAGAAGGGACCCAAGTGCAGGTGGTGGTGTCCCAGCCCTCCTTCCCTTCCCTGCCTTCCCAGCCCCGAGGGAGAAGCGGTACTGGTCTTGGGACTCAGCGCAACATCGGAATTCATGTAATAGCTCTGTTCTGTAATGGGTTAAACAAAGAGCCAACTATTAGTACTACAAAATGTTGGGGAAGCCTGTCTGATTTGAGATCCAAATGTGTGGCATGTTTCTAATTGTCATTGCGTCCATCCCTAAAGCCACCCCCTCTCCAAAAGCACAAGTGGAGCATCTAGAAGAAAGGAGCTCTGTGACTTCTCAAGCTGCAGACAGACACTGCTCCATTTGTCCTCCAGCATGCTCTCCATGCTGGAGCTGGAAGTCATTAACTGGCATATTTCCACCTACTTTGGACTGTGATCTAAGCTTATTATGGCAGAGTTTCCTTTTTGGATCTGTGCAGTGCTGGTTTCACTGCTGCTCTGATGAAAGAATAGCTGTTTGGTGGCTTAAACACTACCTCTTTGCTTCCAATATGCCCTTGTGACCTGTTCAGAAGATATGGGCTTAATAAGGCAGGATTGTAGGTACTTTTGGTCCCACCTGCGCAGTGGGAAGGAAGCGTGTGCCTGTTTAAATGGGAAGCTGTCTGGGATACAGGAAATCTGCTCCGGAACAGGCAGTGCTGGAAGGCCCTGGCAGTATATACGAGCCATATGTAACCTGGAGCATTATTAAGTATGTTTCTTGTCCCACGGGACAAAATGAGGAAATGAGCCCCATTCATCTTTGTGATCAGTGAGATTTTGTCTGAGCAAGTGGGGTAGGACTCAAGATGTTGACTAACCTTCTGGCAAAAGCAAGGATTGAAATAAAAAAGTGTAACGCTGCACCAACTCTGCCCGTAGTGAACTCAGTCGGTGGGGACAAAAGGTTTAAAGAGCAGGATATCGAAGGCAAATCTGTGACTAGGTGGTCCGGGAGAGATTTAATTGAGGGATATCTAAACTGTTTATCCTTTCCCAGGGGTAAGGCGAGTCATGAATAAACCGATGTGTGCTTTGATTGACAGTTAATGGCTGCATTCAGTTCTGTCCCTTATCTCACCATGAGAAATGGTTATTGAACAAAGCCCTATCCGGCCTGGGTGTATAAATGTATTAAACAGTTTCCATTTGAACTTGATACGCTGATCTAAAGTATTCTGTAAGCATACAGGTACATACCACTAGTGATAGCATCTGGTTCAAAAAGGAAAAAATACTGCATCGTTCAGGCTATTGTAATAATCACTGAGGGTAGCTACGCTTTCCCTGAGAATAGGTACTATTTTGTTTTACTGCAAGAACATTTGTATAAAGGATTTTATGGCACTTTAAGCTGCCTGATCCTCATGCACAATACGACCTCTGTTGAATTTTTTCCCTCCCTTCTTTCCCTTTCCTCTTTCCCCTGTTCCCCCTCCCTTTAACAGTTGCTTGTTCTGGAGTTTGAGCTCCTGGGAGAGGTTTTGCTACCTTCACCAGCATTAGGCACTGTTCATTTACAGGGTCAAGACTGAGCCAGCTACAGTGAGGATGTGGCAGGAATATGCCCATGTGGGGTGGTATTGTATCTGTTGTGGATGTTATGCTTCTAACCTCTGAATATACACATCCAAACCTCTTGGGTCAAGTAGTAGGCAGCAGGGTGAATTGCTCCTTATGGATTTGCCTCTCAGGGTCGGACAAGTACAGCAGGGACTAACACCATCTCTTACGTGCAACCATCTGTCTTCAGAGAACTTGTAGGACTGCATAAGGATGGTTGTGTCTGTGCTGCCCTGTTACTGCTTCCTCCCAGCTGTGCCCTTAAGGCTAAATGTTTTACCGTCCAAGTTGCTGAAATGACTTTAGCTGGGCCAAGGAAGGGCTGTAAGGGAGGATGAGCAGGTAAAGCAGGTAGAGCAGAGAGCTGGGTTTCTCAAGCAATACCTCAGCCTGCTTTAGCATCTCTGTTGAAAGTGCGAGAGTGCTGGTGCTGAAGGCAAAATAACGAGAGTTCAGCCACAAGGTCTGGAGGGAGATGCCAGCCAAGAGAGTATCCCATGCCTTGCTGGGTGGCCAGCACCCCACTGGCAGAGCAGTACACACAGGTGTCAGTCCTGAGGCCCAGGTGCCAAATCTGCAGCATTACCAGCCTGGTGGTGGGTGCTCCAGGCTGAGGTACTTGGCCTGGCAGTAGCAGCTCTCATAAGTAGAGGTGCTAATTGGACATCGAGACAGCTGAGGGCCATATGGCTTTTCCTTTGGATTTCGTCTGCTGAGCACTGCAGACTGCTACTGGACATCTCTTAATGAGTGTGCAAATGGGCAGCCCAAAATCTGAGTGTCATGTCCAGAAGCACGGGGCAGCCTAGGGCCCTTTGTTACCTTGCACCCAGGGAAGCATGGCCGGGACATGGCATGTACTTTGTTCCCTGTGTCCCTCAGGAGCTACCCAGGGCACCTGGGAGCACAAACTCCAAAAATGAAGCTGGGGCACAAAGGGGAAAGAGGAACCTACCCATGCCAGGCTCGGCCAGCCCTGGTGAAAGCACGGGCCCCTCCAGGGGGCTGTGGACTCTGAGCTGCGTGAGCTTGTTCCCGTAAATTGACCTACTCTCTCCCTGGCTGTCCTGGTTGCGCTGTGACTTGTGTGTGCAGGTTGCAGGCAGAGGGCTGACTTCTGAGTAAGAGTGGGTTTTTTGTTTGCTTGTTTTGGCTTTTTTCTTTCTCCTAGTGCAGCACTGTCAAGTCTGGGCCAGCTAGCAGGGCTGTAAAGTCTTTCCGCAGGAGGCTGTGCGGTCTACTTGCACTGAAGGAAAAGTGGGGTTTGTTTTGGTTTGTTTTTTTAATGAAAAGAAAAATATTTTCCTTTTTTTTTCTGGATCAGTGCTCTTTGTGAGAACATTAAACTGGCTTATTTTTCCTTACACAGACCTTTCCTCAAAACGCTCTCCTGTACTTGTCACTTTTAACAACTTCTCTTGCTTGAGTGAAGCATCCTAATTACAAAATAGCTCTGGGCTGCTGGCGCAGGCTTGGCAAAGCCATGGAGCCCTCCTGAGATGGATACCTGTGCAGGGCAATGCCTCCAGGCATAAAGCTCCTCTGGAGACAAGGCAGGAAGGGAGATCTGGTGCTCAGCTTGGTTCGTACCCCAGGAGCAGGGGCCTGATGGGGGCATGGGCTTGTCAGCACAGCCAGGCTGCATATTACGGCAGGTGGAGGAGAGAGAATTGTGGGTGTGGAGAAGCGTGGGTGTAGAGAAACTACTCAGTGGAGGGGTGAGGTTGAAAGGTGTGGATAGGGAAGAGCCAGAGGCATAGGTGTCAGGATACTGGTGAGGTGGCTCCTGCCCATGTGCAGCTCTGGCATCATGCATGACCACCTTCTGGGCAAACCCTCTCTGGCGGGGTTGTTGGAGTGAGGAGAGGTCTCCCAGAACATCTCACCCTCTGACATCCTCAGGAATTGTTCCACAGAGCTCCAGGACCTTGTGGTAAACAGCCCAGTGTCTCCAGTATCGTGGTTCCTGCCCAGCAGTAACAGGTACAAATTTGTGCCGTGTTTCGCTGCAGGCAGAATCAAATGTGTCATGCCATTCAAGTCTGTGCCACCCATATCACTCAGCCTCAAGGTGACAGTGGTGCTACTGGACTTGCTGGCGCTGCCCAGCTGTGCTACCAACTGCTGGGCATGGCTGTGTCCAGGGACCTCCATCAGGGACACGTGTTGTGTCATGGGGGGGTGGCCCCTGTGGTCCGTAGCCATCTGGTTCTGCAGCAGGCACCTGCCCTCACTCTCCCTGGCATATTTCTCCTCTTCCTCCCCAGCCCTGGGAGCCACAGCTCTTCAGTGTGCAGGAGCAGCCAGACCCCTAGGTGACGGCAGGCAGAGCCCCTTACATCAGGCAGCACTGCTGCCAGGCTGTGTGGGGCTGGGTGTGGTGGGGAAACCGAGCATCCCTGGATGAGGCACAGGTGGTCCTGGCATTATCTGCCCCCTCTTGCTGTATATAATGCCCAGTAGAGGCAAGGAATATGTGAAAGTTGCTTTTTCCCATCTGCTGCTTTAAAAGTAGGTGCCATGTAACTGAATCCCAAAGCTCAAGGAGGTATGCTGAACACACGGGAGTCCACAGCGAGGTCACTCATGGGTCACAAAGCAGCAAAACACAGTCTCTGCCACCACGGGGCAGGGAAGGAGGTTAATGTTTCACGGGATAGTTAGCTGAGTGGAGTAGCTCTGTCAGTGTTTCACTTGGTAGAAATTATTTATTGACAAGGAGGGTTTCCAGACTGTGCCAAGGAAAATTCTTTGGGAAACTGTTGGGATTTCTTCCAAGTTAAGAAGAGCTATTTGGATCATGAGTTGAAAACTGACCCAGAGATGCACACTCCCGTCAATCAGTTACATTTAGGAAAGGAAAGATTAAAAAATTCTGAGGCAGAGCCAAGCACTTAAAAGGCAGAAGTCTTTGCATTGATTCCAGTGGTAAAATGCCAAGCCTTGTGATTTCCTGGACCAAGTGCAAAGAAATTAAAAATATGAATAAGCCAAATATTGAGATCCTTATTACAGAAAAGGGCCACTTGAGAGTACCTAAGATCTGGCCTCTCATCAGGGAGATACAATAACCGAGGAAGCTCTCATTGCAGTCCTCAGCCATAGCCTTGCACTCAGCATCCTCAGCAGCCTTCTTTTTCCTCATCTGCCAGCTTTCTTTTTGTTTCCATTCCAGTTAAAAAAAAAAAGAGGAGACGAAACTACCTGCTCTATTTTTAATCCTATTCATCTGTAGATAAACTGCATGTTAGATGATTCATAGATCTTTATCACTTCATAAAGTTTAGACTATAAAAAGCCTACCCTTTTTTGACTGATAAACAACCATGTAAGCCTTGCTGCTGTTACTCGAAATCTAAGTTAGACACAGCACTTCTGAGAGCATTTGTTAGTTCCTCAAGTGGGCCATGTGGCCTTTGCAGAGCCAGAGGGGAGTTTGGCGACTTGTGTGGCCTTCAGGAAGCACGACTGCCCGGTTTCATCTGGAAAGACCAAGCTATGGAGCCCATCTGGTTAAGAAGTTGGGCATGGGTGCAGGCTGTGTTTGACCATGCCAGGGGCTAGGCCCAGCAGTCTGCATCTGGTGGTCGTACCTGTAAACCCTAGTGCTGCTAATTCAATTAGAATTTGCATGTGATGAGGGTTTGGGGTTTTTGGTGCTAGCGTGGCTCTTCACACTGACCCCTCTGCTCCTAGGGAAATGCAGCGGCCAGCCTTGCAGCGAACTCTTCTGTGTCTGGGAGTTGCTCTGTGACTGTGCTGGGGACCTGATGCTTGGCTGTAAGAAGAACAAATGAATGGTGTGCTACCTCCCGAGTTAGGAGTTGAGTTACTTCTCTTGAAATGAGACTCACCAATGGACCTGACTGCCACTGACCAATCTTTGAATTTTGTACTCAATCCTTCTCTAATTGGCATACATTTTCTCCAAGGTGAATGGGGGCTACCCCTGAATCCACAGGAGAAGAGCTTCAGCATAAAAGGGCACTCAAGAAATTAGCAGGATTTCCTTGTTAATATTGTATTTTAAAACCAAAAATAACTGGGTGAATTTGCCTTTTATTTTTTCCTTTTTAACTAAGAGCCTAGACTGGAATGGCATGGCATTTGGGCAGACATTGGACAAAGCCTGAAAAAAAACTGACCTCAAATTACTTGTCAACAGAGGCTGGAGCCTCTTCTGAACCAAGACCATGGATTTGAATTAATCTAGCAACTTCTGTCACTGGAAGAAGAGCAAATCTGAGCCTGGGCTTCTGGGCCTCCTCAAACTTTGCACATTGATCTGGTTGCCACCAAGCCCAGCTGGAAATTGATAGTTGCCCATAAAGACAGTATAAAAGCTGTTGCAATGTGGTATTTTATGGAAGCTGTATCTGTCAGCTGACCCAATCTGTACCTGAAAATGCTTATCTTCTATCACACATTCACCTTCAATTAACAATTCAGTGGTTGCAAAGATTTCTTAACCTTTGTCCGCAGTTTTTCTTCTGATTTAAAATGATACATTAGCCTTCTCTCCTTGTTAATATGTATTACTACGCTTCATGCAGTGGCTTTTTAAAATGCAATCTAAAAGGAAAGAGGGAATAGCAGTGAGGCCTCTTTGGCTTGCTAACCTTTTCAGGATCTTCAGATCAATGGGAAAACTGGAGGCTGCTCTGCAGATTATTTTACCAATTGTACATGAATGCTCTGAAATCTGGACAACTGCTTGCACAAAGAGGATTTGGGTTCTGAAATAGTGTGTGTGTATACAGTGTGGAGGAGTATCTACAAGGAAGAAGGGAGTGAGTTTGACTTAGCTTAAATTGTGTTTGGTACTACTAGTATAGACAGCAAAAAATATTTGCATTCCAGTGGACCAGACTCAACCCCTCCACATAGAAAGAGGGGTTTGCTACTTTGGGGATTCTTCTGCTGCTTCTTGCATTTTTCCTCAACTCTCCTGTGGCCACTGACACAACTCAGCACCCAAGGTGGTTGAAGGCTGAGTCCCTCCAATTGCTGAGATATCAGTGAGGGTGCAGCTTTGGGAGTGCAAATGGTCTTCAACCTCATGGTAATCAGACGACATTTGTTGGGGCTGGAGATGTCCCTAGAGGCTGACACAGAAACTCAAGGAATTGGAGGACCGCTTCTGCTGCCACATGTGACTGGGAACGTGTGAGTCCCAGCCAGGAGTGCTAACGGAGTAGGTGGCTAATTGTGTATCTGTCCTACCCATGAAGCAGCAGCGATGGTGGAGCTGGGGATTAAAGCCAGTGTGGCAGGTCTGTTCTTCCAGTGCTCCCAAAGTCCAAGGTATTACTAACACAGAGAGGAGCGTATCTTCCTGCAGACTCTTGTCATCTACTTTTGTGAGCAGCCTAGATCAATACTCCCTATTGCTCCAACGTGCCCAGGGTCTGGTTTTGCTATATGTACAAACCTTTGTAGCAAGTTATAAAGACCAATTTTAAACAGTCACTCTACTGGGACACTGACAATGGATATGGAGAAGATATGACAAGTGGTGTTTTCTGCAATGTATTAATAACGCAAATCCTGTTGTACAGGATGCAGCAAATAAAACCTCCATATCAGTCAGCTAAAAATAATATCAGCATTAACTCAGACTGTTTGCAAACTTGATCTTGAAGGATTAGGCTAATGAAATGAAGGGGGGGATGTCCGTGCTTGTGTAGGAAAAACCAGAAAATTTCTGATGAAGAATTTACCTTGGTGTGCTGAAAGCTGATGTTACTGCATGAGTTTGGCATCTCTTAATGGTTGTACTTTGTGTACCTTGTATTTTCATGCTGAGCACTAAGCTGAATGCTTCTCTGTGGGTTTGTTCTGTTATAAACTGTTTTGTTATTTAGCCTCATGGCCATTTCTGGAGTCTGTGTCTGCATTTCTGGTTAAATGGCTGCTTATTACCTTTATAGAGTTACATAGCCAACAAGGCGATGCTCAGCCAGGGGTGTCATAGTAACACTGTTACTGCTAAGGAGGAGTTGTGCAGAATTAAAAAGAAAAACCCAACCCCCAAAAACCAGGCATGTGAGAGGTGTGTTTATATTGAGTTGTTGGATGAAGTTGTGCAACCCTACATGCAGCCAAGCGTGGTCAGGCTGCCTCTCCTGCCAGGTATGCCACCCACATCTGTCTGGGTTATGCCTGCATCAGCATTTTCCTCCAGTCCTCCACCTTGTGCTGAGCCTGCTGCTGCTGGGTGTTGCTGCTCTGTCCCCTGAAGCTCCCCAGCCTCCCGGGGCTGCGGCTCTGCTCCTCGCCCCCCCTCCTCCTGCAGGCAGCCGCTCCTGCTCCTCCTCGGGTGCCACGTGTCTCCTGAGTCTGCCATGCCAGAGACCCTGACGGGCCAAAGATGATGGAACAAGCCTGGAGGTAAGTAAGACCTGATTAAAGAAATGGGTTTTATCAACATGTCAGCAGATAAATGGCAAAGTACAGCAGCAATTCCCTGTGAGGAACTGCCAGGTGAGGTTCCTGCAGGTGGCTCTTTGAAGGAAGCATAGAAGTTTGCTGGAAAGGCATTGAAATCCAAGAAACACCACCTACAGACCTAGAGCACTGGTTGCTGGATCAATTTGTTCATTAAGTAATGGCTGCTTCTGAGCGTAGAAACAGAATTTAACTTGCAACAGTAAACCCAGGATAATTTCTAGACTTCTTCGGGGACCAGTTTGCCCACTTTTATTCATGAGGTAATGAAAACAAACCTTCCCACTCTGTAGCTCCTAATACTTTTTCTGTATTGGTGGCCTATTTTTCTGCTTAAGGACAGGGAGGGACTGTTGAGTCACACACAATCTCGTGCCCTCCTCCTCCTCCTCTCATTTAAATATTAATATGATGAATTATTACTAGAGTAACAGCTGTGCACTACTCATATCACAGCGACATAACCTTCCCCTCCTCACCAGAGCACAGCTATTCCTGACTTGTGTTTTCTGGTCGACCTTCTCACTTCTTCTGGACGACTTTTTAAAAATTACTTTGCGAGTTCTGGTGTGGTATCATTAGGATAACTGTTTGTTCTGTTGTTTCTGCTTAAATATTAATGATACTGAGGAAGTCAAAAGATAGCTTCAGTAATGGTAAGTTAAATATCTGTGTGTATTCTCTTGTGAGATCTGTTTGTTTAGAGAGAAAGTAGTATAAAGGATTAAGATCAATCTTTCTAACTAACACTTAAAACCATCTCTCTGTCTTTGAGAATCAGCAAAATAATAATATATTGTCTTTTATATAAATAAAATCATTGTATATTAGTCAGCTAGTGTCTCTAGGTAATTCAGAGGAATACCGAATGTTGTACCTAGAAGTACTAAAATATTGCATTTTCTGTAGAAAAAATATTGTAAGAGGGACTGCTAATAAAATCATGAGGCAACTCTGTATAGACTGCTGAAAAGAAATATTTGGCATCGAACAAAGAAGGAGAGGGAATATGAAGGACAGAAAAACCACCATGAGTTAGCTCAGTACGATTGGAAATACCAGGGCAAAGCGTTCCCAGGCAGATTTGGAAATGTTACTAGATGTTAAGTTTTGTGGGTAAAAGTCTTCCTCTGCTGAGCACCTTTTGCACGGTGCTTGGGTTTGTGTGTGACTGGTTTACCAACTCGCAGGTTTTTTCTCCTTGAAAATGTCACTCATTGGAGTACTTTTGTGCTGCAGAAGGGGCGGCTGGGTTTGTTGGTTTCCAGACCACTGTTGTGAGAACTTAATGCCAGCAGGAGCATGTAGAAATTGGGTTTGCTGGATTTGCTCAATTGCTCATATTTAGCATTGGATAAAACGTCTAACTTGCTGCTCTTGTTACTTAAGGAGAAAAAAATCTGGAATGCTCTTACAAAGATTTTTGAATGAAATGTCCATGTTTTTATTTGAAATTCTTCATTTTAAAATTTGGTTTAGTAAATCAATTTTCTTAAAGTCAAACAAAATGCTTTCCATTTGAATAAAATACTGGTTTATTGCTTTGCTGGGGTTTTTTAAATAGCTCATAAATATAATGGATAACCTAAAAAATTAATCCCAATTTAGAAATAACGCCCTTCTTTTTCCACTCCTGAAAAAATCAGTAGAAACTTTTTTCCCAATCATCCTTACCAGTGACGAGAGGAAGGGGGACGGGAGGCTTCTACTGCCTGAGAGCTCTTCCCATTCAAAATCGGTGTCTAGCCCCACGCCTGGGGAGAAGAAAGAGTGAAAAGAGAGTAGTGCAAAACATGTTCTGTAGTCATCGACTGCTCTGATGTAATGCTCAAAGTAGTGCTGTTCCTTCTTGAATAATTTTTCCACTCTGCTTTTTTCTGAACAAGTACTTAATGGAAACAAAGAGGCCGACCCCGACTGTTTGCAATTCCCACTGTAGTCAACAAGAGTAAACTCATGGATTGAGATGTGCTCAGTACCGCCTATATACATACATGCGAGTGTATATATATGTTGGGGTTTTTTCCCCTCTGTGTTCTGTTCCTCCTAAAGTTTGTGGGAGTTGGCAGCTATTTTTTTTTCCTCAATTTACCATTCTCATCAGGGATTCTTTAATTCTCGTGCAGGTTACTGTATTGCAAATTATTTGGCAAAAATGCTGCTTTTGTAAAAAGCCTTGATAAACTTGTAGCACATCCCCCAGATAAAATCTCGTTTCAAACAGTCCCTTCAGATGATTATCTGCAGTGATTGCGAATGAACCTTGTAGCAATCTCATAACAACTGTCCTCGTGGACGGAAGAGAAACCTGCCGTCAGAACTAGAAATAATTTGCGTAACCCAATTTAAAGCTCTAACAAAATGTTCCCTTGTTAAGAGGATTGTTATACTTAACGTGTGAGATGAAAATACTTTCTGAAGGTCAGGAATGCACAGAAGATAGATTAGATCTCTCAAAAAGACAAAAAATAGTTTTTTACCAGACATTTTTCCTCCGTCAGACATTCAACTTGGCATTCTCGGAAGCTTATATAAGCACAGCTTCATTCCTGCAAATGCTGTGTTTGCTCTCCAGAGGGAGAGGAGCCTCGGAGCTTCGGCTCTGCACATAGAAAAATAGAACTGAAGGTAGATTGGGGACTCAGGCTATTTTTTGCCACCACCGGCAGCATAAATGAAAGTTTGTTCTAAAGAACACAAGGGCAGATTCGGGGATGTATTTCCCAGATTCCGCCTGCCGCAGCTGCCAGGTCCTTGTGCTGAAGGACCCCAGGCAGTCTGTGTACCTGCTGCAGGTGAGACGGCCACCCCGCAGCGGCGGGTGCCCAGCGGCCAACGCGGGGCCAGCCCGGCTGAGGCCGCGTGGGAGCGGGTGGGCTTGCTGATGTGCCACGGCGTTAACCCGTGCAGGCAGGAATGGTGGGAGTGGGCTGTCCCTTTCTGAGGTGGTCTGATCGTGACCACAGCTTGGTAAAGGTCATGGGGACCGACCTGCCTGCCGCCGAATGACGTAGGGGCAGGATAGACTCTGCTGAGGCTGGACATGGGGGCTCCGAGAAGTACATCTAACCCAGGCAAGGCATCGTCTTGAGTCATGCACTCCTGGTGTTCAGTGACCTGGTTGCTTCTGCTCAGTCAGGAGTTAATGCTGTCTTCGTAAAACTGTCAAACAGAGCCACAAAACCTGAATTTGGCACGTTGAAAAACAGCTTTGTGAGATCCAGGTCTTCATAATAGGATTGGGGGGCGGGGCAGGTCTTGAAATGCTTTTCACATAGGGTACAGTGGAAATAAAAAGAAATTACAGCCTCTGTAAGAATCAGAAAGTCAGGCTAATTTTGCTGTTTTCCCCATCCCCTGTGCACAATCACATGTGGTTTCTGGCCATCCTTCCCACTAGCCAAAAACTGAGATTACAGAGAAGCTGATGGTGGAGGTTATTTAAACACTTATCTCCTCACCCCCTTCACTCTTGCATTCCCCTTATTCCTGGGGTCCCTCCCTGTACCCCTGGCTCTCCTGCCCACCTTCTGCCCACCCTGACACTGGCTGCCCGCAGCCCTGCTAACGGAGCTGCAGGGAGGGGGTGCGGGGCATGCGCCCAGGACGCAGGGGAAGCAGAAGGGTTTGAGTGGTGGGAGAGGCTGGGGGGCTGTGGGTGGGGGCAAAATAACTTTTTCTGCGTGACTGTGTGTCAGAGAAAAATAACAGGAAGAAAGTTTGTCCTGGAGAGTGGGATATTTTCTTACAGGAAATGTCCTCTTGCTTTCCACCGCTGACAACTTTTTCCCAAAATACCTTTGCAAAGGGGAAGGGAAGCTTGAATAGGGCCCTCCACATCCCAGCAGTAAGCGCTCAGTGCCCCTGTGGGCCCTCCTGGTGCCCCCCAGCAACTTCTAACTGACCCACAGGGAGGACGCTGGAAGGACCATATCTTTCTCAGAAACTCTCTGGTCTACTTTTTTTTCCTCCGTAGTGTGTTCCTGTGTAGGAAGACCCTTTTATCACCACTTCTCTGGACAGCTAGCGGCTTTCCAGCCCCAGGGATGTCAGGAGAAGGCTGCCTGGAGAGGTGACGCAGCCCACGTTAGCTTTCTGGGGACCTTCTGCTGGGGGAGGAGAAGGTGTGAATGTGCCTGTTTCTTTGCCCAGGCAGAGGAGTGGTGACGGAGAGAGGCAGTACATGCGGGGAGCAGGGGCACAGCAAAGCAGAATGTGGCACTTGCAGCCCCTTGGTGGCTTGGGCAAAGCTGGGAAGCTCTCGTGTTGGGATTGCCTTGGTCTCATTGCTTGCCTCTGTTTCGATAGACCATGGCTTTGCTGATGACAAATTCTTTGGACGGAAACATTTTTGTGCCAGGTATATTTCCAAATCTGGACTTTGCTGGAATGTTTAGCTCAAATATTTTCTCATTTTACAAGAACCTGGGTGGAGGAGAGCATTGATTTTGCCCTACTTAGAAACAGGCAAACAAAAAAAGTTTTTAAAAGCCTCTCGCCTGTTCCAGAAGAGGACGGCACTCTTGAAATCCAGAATCAAAGGTGCATATTTTATCTTTGTGGAAAATCTCTTGAAGTCTATTAACTGGAGACCTCAGGTTTTGCAGACTGCATAGATGTGGCAGCAGATAAATTCCCACGCTGTCTGTTGGTCCTGGGTGTGCTCCAGCCCAGTCAACTTCTCAACAGAAATTTTCCTGTGACTGCATCCACAGGCTGCTGCAGGCTGTGTTGGGTTTGGGCACCTTAATTGAATATAAGTGGACTGTTCCTCCCATGCGCTGCTTTTAGTAGCTCCCGTTGGCTCCAGTTAAGAAGCTGGAGGTAGCTGCCTGACTCATGTGGAGAAGAAAACAAGGACTGAATAGATAGGAAATTTTTAAGGAGTATGTTGGGAGAAAAAGCTTGTAGAAGTCAGATTTGAATTGGAAAGGAGAAAAGAAAATAGAAACTGGGAAATGGGAGGACACTTGGAGAAGTTACGGGTGCAGCTGAGAGGGAGTGGAGAAGCTGGTGTGGAGGGTGGGCAAGCACAGCCACTCAGGTGTACAAGCACAGCCACTCGGGTGTACAAGCACAGATACTTGGGGCCTTCTGGTGCTGGACAAAGCCTAGAATAACTTGCAAAAACTGATAATTCAGAGCTTAGAGGACCTGCCCTTGGTGCAAGAAGTACCAATCGCTTTGAAGAGTGGGTTGAAACATTAAACAGTGGAATAAAGTACCAATCCCTTGCAAAATTCAGTTCTAGCAATCTTAAATTGTGCATCTGCTATTAAGGGCTACTGTGACTTTGATCTTTGTGACTCAGTTCAGGAAAGTGGAAATGATAATATCCTGACATTCTTGCAGATTGTAGAAAGTAATTTAACGGTATTTGCAGAGCTCTTAAACCCTGGTGGCTCTGTCCTCAGACCGGGGCAATATGTGATGAATAAGACATAGCAGCACAGCACACTGATTTTATTTTTTCTTGGTATCCAATTACTGGTAGCCAGGTGAGCACTATCTGTCTTGTGCAATGAATGAAGCGGAGCACTGAGCACTTGTGAAGAGAAAAAGGATTATCTGCGCATGCAGTAAAGCTGTGTAAGAGCAGATAGAGCCTGTTCTGATTACTGATTGTCATGTCACATGGAGTTCCCTTCAAAGGTCAGAGAAGTTTACTAGCTGACATTAAGGCCCATATTCCCATGTTCTCCTGCTATCTGAAACATTAGAGCAATCAGGAAGATAAATCTTCTTGTTCCTCTGTGTGAAAAGGTTCAAAAGTTTCCATTACTACCCTGCAGTTTCACTTGATTTCGGCAGTTACCGCAGGATCTTGGTTGAAGTTTTCCTACCTGACAACAGCCTGTTCAAGCCTTGCCACTGATTTACCATCACCCAGCAATGATTATATTTGTATTGTTTACTAACAAATATCATCGGACCCAAGATAATAAACATGGGGTACATGGTGGTACTTTGATGGCAAATTGTACACGTAGTCTTTGAATCATTTTTACTACAAGCAAATGAATTGCCTTAATTATTTAAACAGGGATATTATCACAAACCATAATGATCTCCCTTTACTCTGTACTTCTAGGAAGTATTTAAATAGTCCATGCAGCTGTGGAAACACCAGCCTGGGTAGTCTGTCAGGAAAAAATAAACAGCTGACATCTCAAAACCTTTGCTGGGTTGAAGGGAAACCCACCATCTTGGTTTTGACGAATATTGCGCTGTCTTGTGGGCTCTTTGTGAAGCATCTCTGACAGACAGGCTTGAGAGTGTACAGTCCTCCCTGGAGTTGCCCTTGGAGGAGGGTGGTTTGGGCAGCGGTACTGACACCCCTAGTCCGGCCCTGGCAAGATGGTTCAATTCAGAAAGCAAAGGTTGAGAATTGTGTCCATCCTTGATTTCTGGGATACACCTTTTCCAAGGCAGTCTGTAGCTAGAAAGGCTGTCTGTCCTGGAAAAGTTAATAGCAAGGATCTGAGAGGTTTGTGAGCTGCAGTCTTACCTCTCTGGGCCACCACACAGACTACCAGGAAAAGTTTGCCCACTGTTGCCTGGTGGCTGAAGCCTGATTCTTCGTTGCTTTGGGTGGCCAAGTGATACCTCCCACTGCACAGCCTGACCTTATCACAAGTAGTCTCCCTCTACTACACACGAGTGAATGGATTTGTGCCCCTAACTTCTGTGATAATGGATGCAAGAGAACAGAAGGTCCTTCAGCTGGTTTGTGGTGCTGTGAGCCACTGGGGACATCAGACTACAGATAGGAAGCAGGTGGCAGCTCTTGCTGTCATCCAGGGCAATGCTGGAGAAGGTCGCAGAGCACACATGAACACTATGATCGTGTTGGAATCTGCTGAATTGCAGCAATCATGAGAACGAAGCACTGCAGTTAGAGCTGGTCCAAAGGTTGAAACTCCTCTTCTTTGAATCATCTTGATTGCTTTTGTTTTGGGAGTGTCCAGATTAAACAATAAGAAGAAATTTGAGATAATGCGACTTTTTTTGTTTACTAAACTAAGTTTATCAGCAAATTATTTTAACTGAGGCTTAAATGGTTCTCCAGTGTTTCATGAAACACAAAGAATGAGGGAGGAATACCTTTTCCCCGCTCATGAAATATAGCTTTAGAGGTATGTGGTATCTCTGAAGTTTTGGTTTAACAGCTTTTGAACGAATGCGCTTGAAAACTGTTTAGAGATATGCTGGAGGGAAGAGAATGCTGATGCACTAAAAAGCAGAAAGTTTCTCTACCTCTTTAAGCTTTCTCAGTTTCCGCTCCCTTGCAAAGTAAATCTTGCTATTCAGATCATGAAAGAACCTCTACGCATAGAAAGAATTTTCACTATGCAGTGAAATGTTTGCCTATACGAGATAACTTTCTAGTTTTAGGACTGCTTCTCTCTCCGAGAAGCACTGGGGTATCATATGGTGGTATTTCTGAGGAGCAGTCTGCAGGACCCCTGTACAAGAAGAGCGTGTCTCTGTGGAGGAAGCTATCCAGTGGTGCAGTAATCAGGCATCTGAGACGTATTTCCTCGTAGGTCAAGAAGCAAAAAAGATACAGGATTTCTTTCCAAGTGCAGAAAAGAATGAAGTCTGGGTTTACAGTTTCAGGGGGTTTTATGCTTGTGGTCACTAAGAACAGATCTCATGTACTGGAGCTCTCATTGAGCTCTGCAAAGGCTGACAGCCTTGTCCACCTTCTCTTGGACCCTTCTCTCCTGCACACACACACACAGTGTGTGAATACCCACTAACAAGCGGATTTGCTTTTATGTCCTGGAATGCACACATGGACAGATGTATTCCGTTTCTGTTCACACAGCCTTTAACTGAGAAAGTTTGGGATGGCCCAGTTTCAGCACTGGCACACCTCTAAAAGAGGTAATAAATCTTATGTTTCCAAAATAAAAAAAATTCAGTCAGACTTAATGTCTTTTACACACACACAAAAATCAAGTTCTTCTTTAGACTTAGAGAAATGTAGATCACAGGTAAAATCAGTTACACAGTACAAAAGCTCAAAAAATGTGTCATGTATTATTTACTGCTTTCATAGGTAGGAGCGCTTCTAAGCTGTTCTGTCTGTCATGGGAGCAGATAACTTACGAACGATGGGTAGAAGCCATCTACTCCTGAAAGCAGGATGCCCCTGAGGTATGGTCACGAGAGGGATCAAATATGCAATTCTCTGTTAGGGTAAAATCTCAGCAGAAGCCTCCGGCTGCCCCCCGACCCCGGTGCCGGGCCTGCGGGAGGGAGCACTGCGGGTGGTTCCAGCGATACCCTGTGCAGAGGAGCGGTGTGCTTGCATGCTCTGGCACATCTAGTGCCCAGTGCAGAAAGGAGATCTGCCCATGCCTGCTTCGAGGCCAACTCTTCCAGCCCTGTGCCATGCCTAACTGCAACACGGGAACATAGAGGACCCCCATGCATCGCGCTCTGGACTGAATGATTCAAAAAGCGCATCTGCCAGGGAGGTAGGCTATCTATGTCTCACTAATACTTGTAGTCTTCTGTTATGGTTTAACCCATCGGGCAGCTGAACACCACACAGTCGCTCGCTCACCCCTCCTGCATTGGGATGGGGAAGAGAATCGGGGAAAAAGTAAAACCCATGGGTTGAGATAAAGACAGTTTAATAAAACAGCAGAGAAAAAGAGTAACAATAATGGTAAGAGAATATACAGAATATGCAAAGCAAGTACCCACTGACCGATGTCCAGCCCATCCCCAGCAGCCATCGCTCTCTCCTGGCCAACTCCCCCCAAGCATGACGTCCCATGGTCTGGAATAGCCCTGTGGCCAGTTAGGGTCAGCTGTTCTGGCCATGCACCCTCCCAGCTTCTTGGGCACCTGGCAGAGTGTGGGAAGCTGAAAAGTCCTTGACTGGTGTAAGTGCTGCTCAGCACCAACTGAAACATCAGTGTGTTATCAACGTCATTGTCATACTAAATCCAAAACGCGACACTAGGCCAGCTACTAGGAAGAAAATTAACTCTATCCCAGCCCAAACCAGGATATCTTCCATGTATAGCTTGCTGTTCAGTCATCAGTGGTGCGAAAGCGTGGCGAGGAGTGGGCTGAGAGGTGCTTGCTGCTCTTAGAAAGAGGAGCAGCCTGGCAATGAGGAGAAGGCTGGCGTCCCTGCATTGACATTAAACCTGTTGCAAGTTTTACCATGGACTTAAGAGAACTAAGAGTTTGCCTCTATTCCAAATAAAGCATTTATTTGGGGATAAATTACTGGGTTTTATCTTCACAGAAACTGATAGAAACAAAATAAGGTGATGAGTTGATTCTGCATTTTGTATTATTATTGCAAAGAGGAACAGATAGTTCTTGGGATCAAATGAATAGATACAGATTAACCTCTGAGCAGCTATTATTGGAGCCCATTTAAGTAGTTTGAGTTGGAAGAGCCTTTGCTGAAGCTGATGGCAAATGCCATGGTAAGAAGATGATCCCAGCATTTGGCACCAGACAGAGCCTGGAGAACCTCCAATGCATGTGTTGGCATTTATAGCCTGTTAGGAGGGGAAAGCTCCTCCTCAAGAGTAAAAGACAAAGTGGTGAATTAGACAATTCTGGTCAGTTTTTCTTCTTCAAAGGAAAATTGAAATTTGCTGGGTTTCATTGTAGTCTAGTTGCAAGCAAATAAGACTTTCTGCTTGAGCTGTAATAAGACAGAGACCTTGTGTTTCATTAGCCTGATACCCTCTGCAGTAAATGATGCTTCTATGCATTATATTTTTTCCCCTGTGTAGTAGTCAATGGTGCAAGTCCCTCTTTCGGAGCACTTGAGGCAGTTGCCCTCTGTGGAGTGGCCTGAGATCTTGCATCATTTCCTGTCATCTGTCCAAAGCTATTTATAAAATGTCTGCTGGTTCTGGCACATAGGCAAAACCCAGTTTTCCTGAGAAAACAAATAGTTTGGAAATGTATTCCCTCCCAGCAAGTGTCTCAAAACTATTGAGAAAACCTGCAATGTCCTAGAAAATCTTAACAAAAGCTAAGATATCAGGGGGTTGGGGAACATGGGGAATTGAATAGTCCCATATATTTGTAGTGGAAATCTTTAGAAATAGATGGTGCAACATGCGCTGAGAAAAAGTTATAGAGTATTAAGGGGGAAGGAGGTGGTTCCAAAATTTATTTGTTAGCAAAGTAAAAAATTTGGGGTTTTAATGTCTGAAGATATAACTTAAGATAGCTTTTGCAATGCTGAATATTTGCCATATCATTTGATGGCAGATGTTCTGTAAGAAGTTTCTACTTTCCAGTATTTTAGGTTTTCCATCTCTTTAGCTTCAGGAGACTGACTGGGGTGGGGGTCTGGCAGGGACTGTCAGAGGCATTAAGTGAAGCAGTGTGCTGCCCAGTGAATCTACTGTTCGTGATAAGTGCTATTTTGGGAATCTTGAAAAAATGTGTTGGCCACAGACGAAATGCACCCTGAGCAACAGCACTCACATCAGCTTCCCACTGGCCTGCCTTGACCCTCCTGGCACCCTGCTTCTTGCCTCTTTATCTTTAGCCATCCAATACACTGCTTGCTTGTGAAACAGCTGCCTCCATGAGTTTTGGGCACGTTGGAGACCAATGTGTGCAGGGCAAAGTGAACGGAGGATGGCCTTTGCCCGAGCAGTCGCAAAGACACGATTCCTGAACGTGTCTCACAATCCTGCTTGTTTCATCCTGCGTTCACAAACCACCATAAGAAGTACCACGGTGCCACAGGTGGCCTAGGCAGGATTGGAGTCCACATCCCACTCATGAAGGCCTCTGCAGGGTACAAATCTAAGTAACAGTAGACTCTGAGACTCTTCTGCTATGGCCAATTAGTATTGCTTTCCCAACCCCCAGGTTTCTCATGGCAGCAATGGATCACCTTCTTGATGGCTGATAAAGATTCACTTCTGGCCATGCCATTCATATGTAGCTTATTGCAAAATAATATTTGAAAGTGTTTGGAATGCCTCAACTCACTGTACCTCCCTTTTCCCCTTGTAAGCTTGCAGATAACATTTGCTGCTATTTGATATGTAAAAGTTGTGTAGCCCCAGGCTGCTAAAGCAGTGTATTAGCTGATGCTCATCTATTTGTCTTGAGCTTTGCCCCCTGTAAATGTATTTCAAGAGGATTCTGGGGTTGGTGAAAATGTTAGTGGATGTTAGCCTGAATTTTTTCATCTCTGTAAATGACAAGCACTGCAGCGCCAGCTGTATTTATAATTGCACAGCAGAGTCTTTACGCAATAGCAATCAAAGTGCTGCATATAGGAAGGTTTACTGTTCTACAGGAATGAACGAGAACAGTTCTACATAGCAGTATGTATAGTTCTGCAATTAAATGCAATAGTGCTACAAAAACATGTCATCATTCTACATAAATCCATCATCAGGCCTTTATAACTTCTGCTCAAGAGCTGACGTATTTTCCAGTAGGGATCCAAAACCAAATGCATTCTTTGCTGAGAGCACCCCATCCTGCTTCCAGGGCATGTCTCCACATTGGAGTACTCAAGGTATTACAGATATTTAAATAATATCTGTACAGTAATACGCTGCTTTAAACTCTAACAGCACTGCAGCCGATGCAATAACTAGCACAGAGATGCCTTAGACAATTGCTCTGGTGCCACTTCAGTGGGCAGATGTGTTCTCCTAACTGCTTTGCTGGAGCTTTTGGAGGTGGGGATTGGAGCGGTGCCATCCTGCAGGTCTCAATGGGGGAGAAATGTCGCACACAGAATTCTCTTGTATACTCTCTGACGTACGGGGAAAAAAACATTTGGTGCTTGTTGTTTCCACTCCATCCTATGCTTTGCCTTGTCACAACAGCCCTGTTCCTCTTTCTGTAGAATGTTTTTCATCTGTAGATTCATCCACTGACTGGATCTACAGCCTGGCTCCAGCACACCTCCCATGTCCTGCGCCAGGAAGTTAGAAGCAACTCAGGTCACTTGGAGCATCCGAGCATGAAAATGTTGATACTAGTCATCCTTTAAAAGGTGATTAAACCTAACCCATACTGCCTTAACTGCCTACCTTGGTAAATTTTTCTACATGTTTGCTATTCTGTGCATGATATACTGATAGCTTCCTCTGTGCAAGGTTAACTAATGAGGAATTAATGAAAGGCTGAGAAATCTTAGAGAGCTCCAGCCCTACACACACAGAGGGCTGACGCTCTCACTGATGACCCAGCTACAAGGCAAGTTTTCTAAGCTTTCCTCTATCTCCTAGTATTGCCATAGTTTTGCCAACTCCTGCTTTAGGCAGCTGCTCTGTTCCAGTGTGACGCGTTGGTTAAGACATAGAAGAAGTAGGCAATGGAACTGCCTGACTTAATAAAAATGTGTGATATTAAGCAGGGAGCCTGCCTGCAGCTAGCTGTACCGAAGTGTCCTAGATTGCTGATGATCTACCAAGGGGAAGAATGACTTGTTCTGTTTTAAGTGTTTAATGACTTTTTTCCTGCAGATTCAGAGAATTTCCAAAGTATGTCACAGAACCCACTTATTTCTAACCTTAAAGTTGAACATTTTCTGTGACTTTCTTTTTCCACCTTCATTTGCCCTTTGTGCTTTGCTGCCTTTGGTTTGAATTGGTGTCTGTTAATGGTCTGTTCTTTTCCAGCCTTTCTATCGTTTCACAGAGGGATGAAGATCTTAGGGTTTGCCTTTTTCCTTTCTTCTAAGCCCCCTAATATTCTCATAGCTTCTTTCCTGATCAGAACATAGACAGTACAAAGCTTGCTCTAGCAAACTCGGTTCCACCAAGCGAGTGCAAATGAGGTGATAGCATGCTGCCTGTGCCCAGCTAGCTTTGGCTTCTGCCAAGTAGACTTTAACTAAAGAAGTATTTTGATGCAAAAGTTTGTTAAAAATTTCTAAGTCGGCAACTTCTGTGTGGTTACCTGCTAATAATGCTAGCATGAAGATAATTTAAGATTTATTGGGAAAACTTTAAAGTCTGCAAACCCAGAGAGCATTTGTTAGGAAAATGTGTTTTTGTTAAATAGAACAAATAACCACCACCCCCCTATGTCCAGTATGAAAAGGTGTAGTCCAACCTTTTCCAGGAAACAGAGGTGCCCAAGAATTGAAACTACCTTAGCTGTTGGTTCGTCAGTGAAACCCATTTATCTGGATTATTTGTGCTGAACGTCAGCACTATGAAACTGTAAGCTGGGAGAGCAAGTGATTTGTAGAGGCTTTGCTTAACACCTGCAGAGAACCAGGCTAACTGGAGAAGGCAGCAGTTAAAGGAGACCCAGACAAACTATTAAAAACTCTTGGGTGCTGTGCCAGGAAAACCAAATCGTACTTCAGGGCCCAGATCACCCTGCAGAACATAGGTAAGCAGGAACAGGCCAAGGAGGCATCAGAAAGCAAGTGTTTCTTGAACTTCTCCCCATCCCCTTTTAGTAAGTGGGTCTTTCTCTCTAAACTCATCCCTATCCTCATGCAAAATGAATCATAGACTTTGATCCTAGGATACTTTTCCCTTCCTCTGGAAGTTGCGACAGGAGCGGTCTGGTGTGCGCCCTGGGTACTGTCTGCTGTCAGTCTTCCCCTGTGTGTCTTAGCAAATTCTGCAGCCCAGGGGACAGACCCTGCAAGACAGGCCAAGAACCAGTTATCAACTTAACCTTTGCTGGTCACTGGGGGTGGAGGCTGCTTGATAGATGCTGAAGTTCAGCCTCTTCTGAAAATACCTGGAATCATTAGGGAGAGCCGTGTAACAACAGAAAACAAAGATTTCCCACAGAAAAGCCCAGCGAAGCAGTGAAACTGAGACAAAACCTGGAGCTGCCAAGTCACCCTAGGCAACCTTTTCAAACCATCTCCAAAACTTTCTTCCCTTGCCAATCATAATGGGTGTGGATACTTAAAAAGGGACTGAAATATTACATTGGAATTTACCATTTGATCTTTTTGAACTTGGATATAATAAATGAATCATTGCTTCAGTTCTAATTATTTCTTAATTGCTGGGCTTTATGACCCTCGAAGTCCAGTTCTTTTCTTACTCGGCATTTTGCTGACAGTTAATACTTGCAAACGTTTTAGAATGCATTGGTATCATATCGCATATGACCTACGTGTTATGTAATTGCATTCTTGTGGGGAGCAGGGAAACAGTAATTTATAGCCTAATCAATAGGATATTAAAAATTTGAGAACAGGTTAGCAATTTGCTGGATTAGATAGCTATGAATTGCCATGTGACACACAAATTCTGAGCAGCTCACTCTCATGTGCACTGTAATTCTACAAATAGGCTGAAGACAAGTAACATTCCTGCACCATGCTCGGAATTCCTTGTTGCATCATTTTCCTCTAGATGGAAGGATCTCATTCACTAGATCCTACCACAGACTATGCTCTTAGAATGGCAGAAAAGAATTTGGGGGAAAAATAAGAAGAAAAGAAAAAAAACCCAGCAAGCTCTTGATTTATTAATTAGGACTCCAGGGAAATGGTGGCACATCAGGACTACGGGAGGGGTTTGAGTGAGTGTGTGCTACCCAGGCGAGGAAGCTTGCTTCTTACTGCAAGCTTCCTCCGTGTTTGCTAAATTGCTTTTCAGAGAGCCTGGGCTGCTGCAGAGCCAACTGCATGGATGTGCGACTGCTCCACCTGACCGAGATGGCAATGCGGGTGTTGGCAAACAGTCGCAATGGATGCAGTGTGATGACGGGCTCTCCAGGTGCTGTTGTAAGGCTGTAATATAAAATTTTTCTTACTGCAGTCTCTCATAATGAAAATACTTTGTATGGGTGGAAGGATTCTTTAATTAACTAAATAGCTCTGGCTTTAGACATACAACCACTGCTGCTCCTGCCTTTTTTTGAGTCCCAAATATCTTCCTTTAAAGCAAGTAAATACTCCTCTGTGGCTTGGCTCTGGTTGCCGTCCTAACATCACCTCTTCCGAATATGCACTCCTGCAGGTTTTTTTATAGACTGCATTTAAATACAGGCCTTCTGGAGCAGCCAGTGCTGTAATATTCCAGTTCTGTTTTGCTGGGTGGGCAGAAGAACTGCAACTTTGCCTCTGACTTTTCTCCACTGTTGGCAGCATGGTTGGCTGCCTATAACTCAGGGAATATTGCAATGTACAGTGTCAGTTTAGTTACTGACTTTTGCACGCGTGCTGCCAGTGCAGTGCTGTATCATCAGATGCCCAAGTCACCTCTCTGGCTAGTGGGGGCAATGTCAGAGTTAGCAACGCACCTGACTAAATTAAAACAGTTAATGCTTGGCTTCATCATTGAAGCGGCTTTAAAAGTTATTTAAATAACTTTAGAGAAGCTGGGTAGGGAGCTCCTGGGATGATGATTTATTAAAAAAATAAAGTTATGTGATTGAAAAGTGCAAGGGTCAATTGGATGCTTCTGTCCAGATGGCAGCAGAGTGAGCTGTACACACCCAACAGAGTGAGCTGTGCAATGCTAGTAACCTCTATCCTAGCACTAACTACAAATAACCTCTGTTTAACAAGTAAAAATGACTATTGTCTTATCTTCTTTTGAGTCATCCTGCACTGAAAAGGCACAGGAGGGACCTAGGGAAACCGCACCCTGTCTTGTGTGTTGCACCGAAACTGTGTTAGTGGAAGTGTAAGGCTCTTCTGATACCTACAGGCCTGGTGCTTTCGTGCTTCTCTCTGCTAAGACTGCTGTATAAAAGTCTCATGGGGGAAAAAATGAACGTTTTAATTATTTTCCTTCATTTTGTGGTATTAGTTGTGATTTTCAGGGAAAAGTAGACTTACACTGTCTCTGCTTATGTCCATTAAAGGAGATGCAATAGCAAGAGAGGAATCCTTTCTGGTGTCTAGAGGTGACAGCAATGGCAAGTAGCCTGTAGATGCTTGCCCGGAGAACGTTCAGGCCCCCCATGACACTAAGACTGCAGAACACCAGAGCCAAAATGTCCCCTTCGGAGAAGGAAAGTCTGCCTCCGTTGCTCCCACCTGCTGCCTTCCAGCTGTGGTTTTTTTATTTCTCTACCGTGAGGGACGTTTAAAGCCAGGACGGCTGAACTGGGCCCACACATCCACTCCCCCGCCTGGGGTGGCTCAGACCCCCACACACCAACATCCGTAGGAGCTGTGCTTCCCCGGTGGCGACTGATGCTGGGCCTCCTTGTCCCGCTCCTCTTCTCCCTGTCCTCCGCTGCCTGCAGCAGGGACTGTAACCTGGGCACGGAGACACGGCCCAGCTCTCCTCCCTGCATGCCCCCCCGCTGCAGAAAACCCACGTTCCCGCTCTCCTCCCCACCAGTGGGGTTTCATTCAGCGTGCTGCGTTGTGCCCAAGGGAAGCGCTGAAGAAACCAAGCCCTAGGCCTTGCCGAGGGAGGCACTGCCAGGGCTCCGGTCAAACGCAGGTTTCAAAAGCAGAGGCTGACTTTAGGGAGGCCGTCAGGAGGCAGCGGGGGTCGAGCAGGAGCGCCTCAATCGGAACTGATGCTCTGAGCACCAGCGCGGTACCCGAGGGCCGCCGTTACCGCCTGCAGGCCTCCAGTGCACGCTACCGCCGGCGGGAGCGCGCA
>NW_009260435.1:10366435-10370102 GCF_000687185.1 Egretta garzetta | reverse complement strand
GGGGGGAGCCCGGCCTCTCCGAAGTCTGCGGAAGTTTCGCTGCTGAATGCGGGGCCTCGCGGGGGATTTGGTGACACGGGGACAGGTACTGCTGGCTCCTGCTGCCGGGGCGCCCGCGGGCTCCTCCATAACCTCGAGCACCTTTTGTGGAAAAAGCGACTTAATTCAGCAGCCTGAAGCGCCCGATGAAAATAGCTTGAAGAGAGGGTGCTCGAGTTTCAGAATTTGGAAGAGTAGGCACCCTTGGCAGGGCAGGCAGGATGTGCACGATTGGCTTCTGCATGCTGAGTATCTCTTTCTCAGGCTAATTCAGTGCCATTTTGAATCAGCCTGACAATGGCCAAGTTAATTGTGTCGTGGAAAAAGAACTGGTGGTTGAAGTGTTGTCATGTGGCTGGTGCAAACACTGATAAAAGCACTGTTGCCAACAACTTGTGTGTGTAAAGAAAAATAACACTGTGATAGCGTGATATGTTTATAAACCAGTTACAAATTCCAGAAAGCGGTGGCTTAAAATAGAGGTAGATTTTAGTTTGGTAATCAGGTTCAGAAAATGTGTGTTGTCAAGCTAAAATGGAAACTTTCATTTCACCCTCTCAGGCTCGGTCCTTGCTTGTGCGGTTGTTATCTTTGATTCGCTCTTGACTGGTTAACTGTTCAGTGGAACAGGAGATGGTAGCAGATCTGCCGAGGTGCAGAAGGCTGTGGTTAGCTGATGGTAGCCTTCTTCAGCAGTGAGTTTTCATTGAATTACACGAAGGGAGGACTGAACCGTTTTTTATTTATGATACGGAAAAACGCAGTGGATTTGTGTGTGCTTTTACAGATTCTTCAGAAGACTTAAACTAATAGTAACATTTGCTGACTGCCAGCACAGAGTTCCCTAAACAGTGTGGGGAGCAAGTGGGAGGCTTTAGAAAAGCGGCAGTTTCGTGAGTTGGACGATGACTCACTCTGCCTACCGACTGCAACGTGGCTGATCTAAAAAAAATGCTTCTGTGCCCCGTATTTTTATAGTCAAGGGGATAGTACTTAGCACGTTGTATAATATGTCATTAGTCATTCTTGGTCTTTCTCTTGTGAGTAATGATTTGATCATTATGTGGTCTGCATAATCAAATTAACTGGTATCTCTCTGTCTTGTATTTCTGAAAAAGTAAACGTCTCCTACCTGACCGTGTTTCAGCGTACATCCTGTTTCCTGAAAACTGTGATAAATCCACGTGCAGAAGCTGAGCACGAATTGAAGGGGCCGTCTGCATAACGCATGAAGCTGGCCCTGTGTGGCGATGTCTGCCAGCACTAGGAACAATTTCAAAGACGACAGCCCTTCTGTGGGTCATTTCTGTTGCCCTCTGCCGAGAACTGATCTGTTTTAAAAGCATAGTTGTAAACCACTTAGGAAACTAGTATCTTTGGGTTTCCCTCTTTAAACTTTGTGGGAGGAAGGAATAAAAGTACTGCTTAGAAAAAATGGTAGTCTTGGAAAGGTGACAGTTAGCCTAAATGAAAACATGAGTGCCTGCGCAGATAGCCTATTTGGCACAAATTGGGGTGACAAACACCCCCTTTTTGTACTGCAGTCCCTCGTGTTGTAAGTGGTTAGAGCACGTTACGGCACAACTGAAGAGGAATTTGTCAATTTTATTTATTTAGTGTGTACTTTGAAAGCAGAGGGTTGGACTGAAGGTTGTGACTTAGATTGAAACTGAAAACGTATATAACTTAACAGGTGTTGGTGTCACTCTGTAAGTGTTATTGGAAAATAATGAGGTTTTTTTTAAAGTTAGAAACAACTATAAAATGAAAAGAAAAAAAAATTGGTACTTTGAGCTCATTGTGGCTTGAGAAAAGCCTTGATTTCTTCTAGTTTATTACCCTTTAAGTAATTATTATCTTAGTCAGCATGAAAGAAGTTTTGGGATTAACTTCTTATTTTCCATCCCTCCTATCTGCTTCTGGTGAACAGGACTATTTGTTTTAAATGCCTCTTTGCTGTTATCTTGTGGATGGGGAGACTCGTTCAGCTGCTTTCCTGGCGGCAGCGATGCTCGGGGGGGCTGCAGCCCTGGCGGAGGGGCCAGCTCACAGGCCAGGGCAGTGAAGGGGCTGTAGCACCAGAGCAAAGGGCTGCACTGCATGAGGGATTGAACTGGCATAGCAAAAGAAGTACGGCTTCAGCGTGGAAGTAGTTAATGCATGGGGTTAGTTTAGAAGTGTATTTTCTTGTTTAGACAAGGATATATGAACCTGCTACAGTGTTGTCTTCTCTTTCATTTACTGCCACTGAAAATTCTACTTTGGAAACAAAAGGTCACTCTCAATTACAGCACAAATTTCATTTGTTTTAATAGTGGGGCATTTTTGCTAGGACTCTAATAGACAATCTCTAATTGTCCTCACCATACTCATGCGAGGTACCGTATCTGGTAGGTAGGCTGCCTCCTCGTCAGCTCCCTAGGACTAGATCCTGTTTTAAATGATAGCTGGGCCCTGCTTTTTGTGGCTTTGGGATTAAGTCATTTGCTCATAGTTATATAGGAAGTTTGTAGCAGGATCAGGTCAAACTGAAGTCTGCAATGGGTTGCTTATGTTATCAACATTTGTTTTCTTAGCTGAATTACTCTGATTCTGAAAATCGTTACAGACCTTCTGAAAATGTTGCAATTAGTGGTCACCTAGTGGAAGGATACAGTATAAGCCAATGGTTAAAAATACATCAATTCAGGGATACAGAATGAGAATTTTAGGATCCCTACTTCAGTAAGCAAGTGGGCCCTAACTCCCTTTCTCCTTGAAGCGGTAATGTCAGAACTGCTCTTGTGCTGTAGTGCTGCTGCTGCCTTCATTTAGTCACGGCGGTAAGGGGTGGGGGCTGAGTTATGGCGAAGAGATAGGCAGATCTTACTCCTTGCTACTGATGGACATCTTTCTGAATCTGATCCTGTGCTGTTTAATGGAACTAGCTAAAAGAGAGGTTCCAGATGTGTCACCCAGCTGCTGTAAACCAATTCTGTATGGCTGCATATTGAAGTCATCAGCAGTGTGAAACAATAGGCCTAATTATGGGGAAGAATACAACTGGGTTTAGATGGTCCCAAGGATACAAAATACAGCTTATTGCATGGTATTTGAATGGAGGCCTTGGACCTTTGGTTAACGTGAAATTTCAAGTGTGAGTATACACTACAAAAATGAATTTCCATAACAATTTTTTTGGGGGGGAGAGGTGGACGATGAAAGGAAAATGGTCTGCGGTGATGTAAATATTTTTTACAGGCAGCAGGTCAGAATGAGTGGGCCTGAAAACAATGCATGTGAATGAGAAAATATTTTTAGGTTTAAAAAAAAGTTAAAAATCAAGAGGCTAGACTTATGGGTTTTATAATTGTGAGCAGAGTTGGATAGTCACTGAACTTTCCTAATTAACTCTAGGATAAATTTTGTATTTGTCCTTGAAGTGAATTCATGGGTGTTATAAGGAGGATCATCATGCTGATGTTCTTAATATGGATATAAATTCGAGATAGCGTTGGGAAAAGTAACAGTGTTACCTCATTATGTTTGTACAAAGGTCACAATAACCCTTGTAAAACACTGCGTAAAATTAGGGCTCTTGGCAATATGTGAAGAAAGGAATCTCAAGGCAGTAGTTATACGTGCTGAG
>NW_009260435.1:10354077-10366344 GCF_000687185.1 Egretta garzetta | reverse complement strand
AAAGCTCTGAAGATCACCCTTCTGGCAGGGTACTATACCACATCAGTGGAGGGCAGCTCAACGCTTTTCAGTTTAGAAGTATGGTATTTGGTGATCTTTGTTTAAAAAGAAAAACCCAGCAGAGGGTAGCGTGCATTTCCTTCTTCTTTCCCGTGTTTGTCACGGGGCTGTACAAATACCTGGAGGCAGGTGGTGTGTGGCAGGAGGGAGTGAGCCAGGATACAGGGGCTGCGTGTCTTGGTGGCAGTCAGGCTTCAGCCTAAGGAATGGTAGTAGTTCATTGTGTTTGAAACAGTCTTGTTTCTGTTTGCCACTCTGCCTGCCTTTATATTTTTTTCCTGCATGCAGTTCTGATTACTTTAGTGATTGATTGAGGCCATTATTTAGAATATGTTAATAGTTTGTCAGCTGTTCTTCCTGCCCTGATAGGAGCAGGGAGACTTGTTTTGCTTGGTCCCGGTTGTCCCACTGAAGTGCTAGCACAGTTTTAAGGGAAAACACTCATACAATTAATTCTAAAGTGTTGGGATAATTTGGGGAACTTTACATTTAGAGAGCTGGGTGAAGAGTTGAAATGTGCTAATCTAACATCGCAGAGAAGACATTTAGTGGTTTGATGTGACCTATAGTTGTTGGGGAAGAACATGCAAGTGCCTTGTAGTGGAATTGCCCAAACCTTACCACACAGTGTAACACCTTTACTTTACCTTACCACACCTTTGACTCTTCTCTTTGTGGCATCTTTGAGCTTTTAAAAGAAATGGGGATGTTGTGCAAGAACGCAACATATGGTCTTTATGATTGCATTCTGCTGCTGCAGACAGGGAAACTTACTGAGAAAACTACCACTTTTGTTTTCATAAGTACTAGTTGCATTCATTAGGCTATTAAAAAATAAATGATGTCTGAAAGTGCCCATATGTTAGGGGAAACGGTTATAGAATATATCAGGTACTGTGTAAAATGTACTCACTATTAATTTTTCCCTGTAATCTAGGTTGGATAAATATATAAGTAATTGATAAAGTAACAATATTTGTCTAATACGTAGGAATTACCCCTATGATTGCTGTAGCAATGAATCAATAGAGGCAAAACTATGATTTAAGATGTTAGTAAACTTTATCCAAAATCACAAGGATATAAGCTTTATAAGCGGTACTGGATGTGTGCTGTATATTCTGGAAAGTCAGTAAATACTGGCAGTGCACAAACCATACCCTTTTTGTTTGAACAGTACCCAGTTATCTCTTATTATGGTGAAATAGTTAAAACCCTGCTTTTGTCTTTGAGTAAAAGTTTAGTGGAAAGAATTATTCCAAAATTTAGTGACTGAGGTGCGGGATATTACTGCTCCTGACTTGCCTCAACAGCTGTATTGGAGAGCTACCAAGTTTTCTATGATATTTCCTTCTTTATTAAGATTCAGTAGGATTTTCCATTGTGTGCCTTATATTCTCAGTAGGTTATATCTAAAACTTCCACAGTATCTGTTTAGAAATGTTGGTTGGTGATTATTGTCAGTGTTCCTCCACAAGTATGAAAAGTATATGTCATTTCTAGTTAGCTCAGCTTTTGTGATGGTTTCTTATTTTGTAACTGGACGCTAAATAAGTTGTATATTTAGGACAACTAAAGGAGCTGGGGGAGGAGGAAGACTTCTGTATGTGCTGGAATACTGATGAATTTTTCTCTCCTTTTCAGGTTGTCACGGAGTAAAATGGATGGTAGCTTTGATTGTGATTGTGGTGAGCTGGAGCCACCTGATCATTAACAGAAGGCATCTTTTGTAAATCAAGAGCTGCCAGTTTCCTGTTTAACTAGACTGTAAACAAAGGAGAGAAAAAGGAGGAAGAAGGAAAAAAAAATAGTGCTTACCAGCACCATAGAATGACGCTGCTCAGGACCAGTCCAACACTGAATGTATCTGCACTGTGAGGAGGAGGATGTTAATAGAAGCCTATTATGTGCATATTTATTCACATTTTTGTTAAATGTTAACCAGTTTAGCACAGTAGAGCTGAGTGCATAGTATGTCATTTCATTCCGTTTGAGTTTCTTGTGAGTATTTTCTTTAACGTCTGCAGAAATGCTGCACCTTTCTTGAACTATGAATGCTGCAATCTTTCTATCTTATGCTTGGTTTGAGTTCTAGAGCTTACAGGCTCTAAATTCAAGGGGACACAACAGGCCTGGCTGGCTCATAATGAAACAAGAGTGTCAAGAAACCACCTTGCAGTCAAAGCCAAGTGTTTCTTCTCCCTTTCTGTAAGACCTTTCCTTCAGATACCAGTGGAAGTGTCTCCGCGTGTTTACAGAAGCTTAGTAGTTTGAGGAAAAAGAAGCGTAAAGAATTTTAAAATGGCAGAAAAATTTGAAAGTCTCATGAACATTCATGGTTTTGATCTGGGCTCTCGATATATGGACTTAAAACCACTGGGCTGTGGTGGAAATGGCTTAGTTTTTTCTGCTGTCGATAATGACTGTGACAAAAGAGTGGCTGTCAAGAAAATTGTCCTTACAGATCCCCAGAGTGTTAAGCATGCTCTACGTGAGATCAAAATTATTAGAAGACTTGACCACGATAACATTGTCAAAGTATTTGAAATTCTTGGTCCTAGTGGAAGCCAGTTAACAGATGACGTGGGCTCCCTTACAGAATTGAACTGTGTTTACATTGTCCAGGAATACATGGAGACAGATCTGGCTAATCTGCTAGAGCAAGGCCCTTTACTGGAAGATCATGCCAGACTTTTCATGTACCAGCTGCTACGTGGGCTCAAGTATATTCACTCTGCAAATGTTCTGCATAGAGATCTCAAACCAGCTAATCTTTTCATTAATACTGAAGACTTGGTGCTGAAGATTGGTGACTTCGGTCTTGCACGAATCATGGATCCTCATTATTCCCACAAGGTATGTGGAGTGGGAATATTAGGTGATACACTGACAACTGTGCCTTCTTAAAATAGCATCTTTCTCCCTTTCACAGAGGTAGTCTGTGGAAGGCCTCGTTAGCAGGTGGAATATCATGGTAGGGATCATACAGTAGAACTGAAATGCTTGAAAATAGAGTAAAACAGATCTCTGGGTGACAGGTTTTGTCTCAGATAGGACATAAAATAAAACTCTTCTTTTTTTTATTACTAGATTTGTTCAGAAGAGCAGATTTTTAACAGGGAATACAGAACCCAAGTTAAGAGCAACATTTAGAGGCATAACTATAGAAGCCTTAGATAAGTTTATAAGTGGTGCATTCATAGTGTGCAAGTGTGGCTACTTCCTGGGATTGATTAGAGATGCTGTCTTCCTGGTTTAGATGATGTTTCACAAGAGACTTCATTATTATCTCTGCATTTTTTTGGTATCAGGGAATAAGAAAGTTTTGCTGCAGTACCTCATTTGACTAATAAATAGTGTCATGCTTCTATACTGTTGCTGTTGGCTCATAAAGCTATCGCTGTTGCATTTTAAAAGGTAGAAAGGCTTAGTAGGGGGCACATTGTACTATCCCTAGGACCTCAAGACCAAAAACTCTGGTAGCAGTGCATTAAAAAATAAGAAACACCTAATTAAAAAAATGTACCTCTTAAAAATCTAAGTAAGCTTTTTTCTTTTCTTTTTAAATTAATTTTATTAGGGCCATCTTTCTGAAGGATTGGTTACTAAATGGTACAGATCGCCCCGTCTTTTGCTTTCTCCTAACAACTACACTAAAGCCATTGACATGTGGGCTGCAGGTTGCATCTTTGCTGAAATGCTGACTGGGAAAACCCTCTTTGCAGGTGGGTGGAATAAAAATGTGTGTGTATATTCTTAAAAGAAGTGGTAGTGCTTAATTATCTTCCTAAAGAAAGGTTGTTTCTCATGGCTATTATTAATAGTCATTGACTGTCAGGATATGCTATATTATTATGCAATTACATAAACAGACTATAAATTGATATATCTGTAAAGATATAAATTGATATATTTGTAAAGCAGAAGATGTTTCAATTTTTGTTACTCATACCAGTGTGTATTTAGATAAATACCACGATTTAATTTAGTACTCACATAATGCTAAATCTGTCTGTAAATTCCCAATTTGTTTGTCATCTACAGACTGTTTTGACCTGACCTTTGTTTCAGTGCTATAGGGAGGACTGTTAAGCTTTAAAATTTAGTGTGGCATACCAAGAAAATGTGTACCCTCCAAATGTTTCTGGTCAGATGGGAAGCAATGCTCTGGTCTCATTGGGTACATCTACATTACTACTTTGGTTAGGATCAGGAGCAAGTTTTTGAAGCAAATCTTTTGATGGCCATCCTGTACCATAGTGCTGATGTAGCTTGGTGCACAAACTAGAGTCTTTTTAGATAAAATGAAACTGCTGTTTGCTCTGTAGATCACCCAGTGTGTTCCACCTGCTGATAGGCGTTCAGGCCATGGGACAGATGAGCTAGTCTAGAGAAAGCCCCTGAAATGCTTATTTTGTGTGCACCCTAGGGCCTCAGCAGCAGCCGTCTCATTCAAGCTTGCTCTTGGATTTACTCCTATTGGTCTCCATTACTGGGGTAATATAGATAAAACCTCTAAGAACCAAGCTTGCATTTCAAAGTTCACATTCCTTTAGATACATGTGGACTAAAAGCACACCTCCGCAGTAATTCTTAGCGTTGTACTTCAAGGTAATGAAATTGAGATCTTTTTCCCATTAAGTGCTATTAATGGCATACTGCCACCTTGGAATCATTATTCTATAGAAATCGGCGATTAATATGTGAAGAGGCTTTTCTTAACTTGCAGCGAGTTGCTAGCTCTTTGAGTTACTAAGTGTTGGAGTAATGTCCCCAGTGTATTAAACACTTTAAGAGATTTATTAGGTTTCTGTTGCATCAAGCCCTTCTACTGGAAAATAGTGAAATAGTGGGAAAAAGTCTGTGGATTTCAGCATTCAGCATAGATTGATTGCAACTGCTAGCATTTTGGCTTTTTTTTTTTTTGAGCAGCATTAGTATCTGCCAAAAGTTGTATTGGTGTAATATCTGTGTGGTGAGTTAGATTTTTTTTTTTTTTAAACTTGGTTTTAGTAACCAAAATGCTAAGTTTATAGGCTTGTTTATGTGCCTAACTGCATCATGTAGATACCTAGAAAAATATTTTTAGATCTAGATGTGTCCCTCTGATAATTTAGTGCTGCTTTAGTTTTCTGATCTAAAGACAGGACTTCTTAATGTCATGCATTTGGAAACAGAAAATGGTTGGAGATAGGACAGTTATCCTGTCCTGAGACTCTGAATAAAATTCTTTTGCAAAGTTGTTTGGAGGGCTCGATTTTGTTAATTTGCAATTTCCTGTCTGCTTCTGAACCATCCCTTAGGAATCCTGCTGTCTGGAGAGCTGACTGGAGTGGGAAGGAAGAATATAGATCAAAATTGCAGAATACCTGGATGAGGGAGGGAAGTTGAGGCAGAAGAATCTAATAGCTGTTCTAAACAACTTCTTCTAAACAGATATTTTAAAATGCTCACTTCCTTTATAGTGGAAAGAAGTCTGATTCATTTTAGGATGGGTAGGACATGAAATAATAATACAGTAGATGCTGTTTTCCAGCAAAATCCAAAAAGTATAGCATCTGATAGATTTATATAAAGTAATTTGTAATGGTCTGAAGTAGGAGGACAAAACAGCTTTTTCAGTCCAGCAAGTAAGGTAACACGAGGCAGGACTGATTCAGTTGAGGAATGTTGGTCTCGGTCAAATTTTCTGTGGAGACTTTGCCTCAGCTTTTCTTTAAGTTGTTTGACAGATGTGTTGTAGCATGCCCAGTGCAGACTGTCCTGTAAACTCCTGAAGCAAACTGATAGCACACAGACTTTGAGATGGTACGATCTCTTTCTGGACCCACTTATTTTTGTATTTAGTGTCACATGCACCAGTGTCACTGATGACTGCCCAAAGCTGCTTGGTGGAACACTGGCATGCAAATAATCCTATGTAGTTACATCTGCTAACTGAATCTCTAGGGTGCTACATGCTTCTCGGAGATGAACAATAAATTGAGGTAGACAAGCTGTAGTTCTGGGTACTCCAACTTTAACACTGGTCCTGAATGTAGATGCTGTTCATTATTCAAAATTCACCTGCTGTATAGGCCCTTATAGTTCTTTACCCAGGGAAGCTTCAGGTAGTGCTGAAAGTGTGTTATAATTTCAGTCATAAGACAGTACTTTTCTTTTTTTCCCTTCCTCCTGCCAAACAAGATTACACTGCTTAACTGTCAGGTGACTTTTGTCTTGCACCTGATGGTAACACAGGGTTTCAGAGTAGAATATAAATACAAATGGTTGTGGTCTGTAAGATCTCTTGCTGAGCTAAACCACTACTGTTTTTATTAATAAGGGACGTATAATTCAAAGTGAGGTCAAATACAGAGTTCCTTAGGTGGGTCAGTTGAAAGGGGAGGATTGCAGTATATAGTATATAACAAAAAGATAGTGTTGCTGTAGAGTGTCTCATCCATGGTGAAAATATCCTTGCAAAAGCTTAAGGTTAGGTTGCTTTATCTGTGTGTAGCAGCTCTGTAATTCTTCCTAAGCTATAGCATTTTTGAGAGCTCTTCAGATTTATTATCATTCAAATTTAGAACTTCAGCCATTCCTCTGTTGTAGGAGATAATAGTCTTCTACTGAAAATAGCTGCTCAGAGCACAAAATTTTGACACTCCTTTCACATACAGGGATCAGAAGTATTGGAAGTTGAAATGGCAGCTTGTATTTTCTCTTGGTGCTTAGGTGCGCATGAACTTGAACAGATGCAGTTGATTCTAGAATCAATTCCTGTTGTACACGAGGAGGACCGTCAGGAGCTTCTCAATGTAATTCCAGTTTACATTAGAAACGATATGACTGAGCCACACAAACCTTTAACTCAGTTGCTTCCAGGCATCAGTCCTGAAGGTAAGTAATTCAGAAAAAATGTACTTCCTGTATTTCAGAATCATAAAATAGTGAACAACTTCACAGTGTATGAGTGTAATTGATAAAAGCAAGTTTCAGTTAGAAGAATCTGTGTGTTCCCTGAAGAAGGATTGTCTTTTGCTCTAATAAAAAAAAAAAAAAAAAAATTGCTGACATGATAGCTACTTGGTCATTTTTGGAGTAGAATTGTGAATCTCTGCTGGACCTGTTTGCACTGGAAGCCTGATTGAATTGCTCTATTTTGAGACACTGGCCTTTAAATATAAGGGAACATTGGGATGGAGTCAGTATAAAACAACTGTCTTGCAGATCTTTTTAAAATAAAGTCC
Source organism: Egretta garzetta (assembly GCF_000687185.1). Taxonomy (NCBI): domain Eukaryota; kingdom Metazoa; phylum Chordata; class Aves; order Pelecaniformes; family Ardeidae; genus Egretta; species Egretta garzetta. Next base: position 10,359,052 of record NW_009260435.1, on the reverse strand, counting down.
CCAAACCAAACTGACAGCAGTGTTTCCTGATAGCTGTTGGTGGATACTGGTCCAGCTTGAAGCATTCTGTCTCTTAGTACTTTTTCCTGCTTTAAGTTAAATTATTGTTGATCTTAGATTTGACCTCTACTCTTCTAGCTTTCCTATGACTACAGAATGCATATTTGGCAGTATAGTGTCAGTAGCTGATACTTAACGGGTGGCTAATTTTAAGCAAATGCACACCTCCAGAGCAAAGCCCTGCACCGTAATCATAAATTCTAGATGTCTGAGACATCGTTTTTCTCCTATTTAATGATAACTTTTTATCTGCAGCGCTGGACTTCCTGGAGCAAATTTTGACGTTTAGTCCCATGGATCGATTGACAGCAGAAGAAGCTTTGTCCCATCCTTATATGAGCATTTATTCCTTTCCAACCGATGAGCCTATTTCAAGTCATCCTTTTCACATTGAAGATGAGGTTGATGATATTCTGCTGATGGATGAAAGTCACAGCCATATTTATAATTGGGAAAGGTAAATTCATCACTTCTTGTGGCATGTAACATAACTGAATGGTTGTGTGCTTGAAGTAACACTGCTTCATGGGCATAATTTCCTTTTCTGTTTGTTTCTTCTTAAGTTGACCTGAGAATAAACTTTTTCCTTTATAGGCAGTGCATTGCAATTGGGTTTATAATTCATGAGACTAACTTGAATATGCTGATGCATTCCTGAGATGTACTCGGGACTCTAGAATCTAAAGTTAATCTCTCCATTACTTTTTTTCCCCAAAATATTTCTCTAAAAATGAACTTTAAATGAAGACGGTTTTAAGTATGATTGTCTTGTCTAATGCTTAGTTCATATAATAAAGAGATTTACAGTAGTCATTTCAAGTCAGTTAAACACACTTTAAGGAGGAAGAGTTCCATAAATGGAGTGAGCCATTGTACATAATTCTGGACTTAAATTTTTCACATGTGCATATGAGATTACTTTATGCCAGATTACATTAAAAACCTGGAAGGGGTACCCAATTGGATTGAGGAAAAGCTTTATCTGTGTTGAATTGTCACTATTATGTAAGGGAATTTCTAAACTTAACTGTCTCTGTCTTGGGAGCTGGAAGGCTGTTTTTTTCACTGCTAACGCTTAGGAAATTGTTTTACAGATACCATGAAAGTCAGTTTTCAGACCATGACTGGCCTATTCATAATAACTATGAAGCTGATGAAGTTCAGCGTGATCCAAGGGCTCTTTCTGATGTTACTGATGAGGAAGAAGTGCAAGTAGATCCTCGCAAATATTTGGATGGAGATCGTGAAAAGTATCTGGAGGATCCTGCCTTTGACACCCACTTCTCTACTGAGCCTTGCTGGCAGTATTCAGATCACCATGAAAACAAGTATTGTGATCTGGAATGTAGTCACACTTGTAATTACAAAATGAGGTCATCTTCATACCTAGATAATTTAGTTTGGCGAGACAGTGAAGTTAACCATTACTATGAGCCCAAGCTTATTATAGATCTTTCGAACTGGAAGGAACAGAGCAAAGAGAAGTCTGATAAGAAAGGCAAGTCTAAATGTGAAAAGAATGGGTTGGTGAAAGCTCAGATAGCACTTGAGGAAGCATCACAGCAACTTGTTGAAAAAGAAAGGGAGAAGAATCAAGGATTTGACTTTGATTCATTTATAGCAGAAACCATTCAGCTTAGTTTACAACACGAGTCTACTGATGTTGATAAATTAAATGACTTGAATAGCTCAGTGTCTCAAATAGAGTTGAAAGGATTAATATCAAAGTCAGTAAGCAGAGAGAAGCAGGAGAAAGGAATGGCTAACTTGGCACAGTTAGAAGCTCTGTACCAAACTTCTTGGGACAGTCAGTTTGTAAGTAGTGGGGAGGAGTGCTTCCTCATAGACCAGTTCTGTTGCGAAGTAAGGAAAGATGAGCAAGTTGAAAAAGAAAATACTTACACCAGTTATTTGGACAAATTTTTTAGTAAGAAAGAAGATGCTGAAATGCTAGAACCTGAGCCAGTAGAAGAGGGGAAGCTTGGGGAGAAGGAAAGAGAAGAGAGCTTTCTCAGTAACAGTGGAGAACTCCTCTTCAACAAGCAGCTTGAGGCTATAGGTATTCCTCAGTTTCACAGCCCCGTTGGTTCGCCACTGAAATCGATACAGGCCACATTAACGCCTTCTGCTATGAAATCATCTCCCCAAATTCCCCACAAGACGTACAGCAGCATTCTGAAACATCTAAATTAAAACACTCAGCAGACATTTCTTTTATATTCATGAGATGTGTTTGTCTTTTTTTATTACTAGTGTAAGTAATTTTTTTACTTGAATCAGATGGTGTAATTTTGGTATGGATTTCATTAGTTTTCTGTTTACCATTGTTTTTACAATCCAGAATTACTTTCTATACATGAGTTACTTTTGTTTTTAAACTGGCATGTCGTTTGCACACAAAATTAAAGAATAGAGCAAAATAATGCAAAATGCAGGAGGTAACAAAAAATGCACTAAACCGAGAAAAAAAAGAAAAAAAACATTCTCTCAGTAAAACAGTGTCCATGTTTTGCAGGAAAAGAACCTTGCCTTGAAACTTACACAGTGAGACTGTACATAACTGCATGAAAATATCTATTTTCCCAAAATGTTTTTTTCATTCATGCGTATCTTAGAGTTTTTCATACTGTACACATTTCTTAGACACATGATACCAGCAGCAACTGAAATGAATGCAGAATTTGGTACGCATGTGTTATCTACCTCAAGGTAACAGCAGTATGTGGCAAAACATTAACCACCCATAGTGCTTCTCATTATGCACTTCTATTTAGCCAGCATTATTGTAGTAGCTATTCTTATTGAAAATCATTCAATATTTATAAATGTTCTGGTATGCATTCTTTATAGTGAAGTGTTAATATGCAGCACTTTTATTTATTTTAGCAAATAAGTATATTTCTGTAATTATAGAAAGTCAACTTAATTTTTGAGTTACTTTTCAGATAAAAGTTTTTGTTTAGCACTATGGTTTTATTGCCTACATAGCTGGATATATATTAACATCGGCTTATTCTGAGGCTATCAATACATTTTTTTATTTTTATTTTTTAGTTTTCATTTCAAGTAAAGCACTCACTGTGTATAGGAATTTGTAATTGGAGGTGCTTGATCTCTACAAAAGAAATTAGGAATTGCTTTATTATCAAACGCTCCTAGAAGTCTTAATTGTGTTCATTTTATAAAAATTTTGTAATGTTAGTTGTGTGCATGGAAATAATTAAGGTACAACATTACTGTAGGTTCAAGTTCTATATGGTGAGACATTTTGTTTTTACTGTATGTTTTTACTGAATGATTCCTGTCCCGCTCCCAACCCCCCTCAAAAGCAAGCATGAATAAAATTAGGTTAAATATAGCATGTAGCATCTCGGTCTTCTGAAAATTTGTTTTACTTTCTGATTTTTTTAAATACTGGATGTATCATTGGCTCCCCTGTTTAAAACGAAAAACAAATAAAAACATGGCCAGCAAAAATTACTGTTTTTTAATGCTTTGTACAATGAAAGGTAAAGCAGCTGTAACACAGCTGGCCTGCTTGCCTGCACTCCCTTGTTCCAGGTGTGCAAGGAAGCATGAGAAACTGTCTTGCAGTCTGCCCTGGAAGCACCGCTCCTGGGGGTGCAGTGCCCGGGGTACCACCTGGGGGTGCAGATGCCAGCAGTACCCTTCTCTCCCGGTGCCTATGGCCTGGATTTACAGAAATCTTGTGTAATGGTATGGCTGTGAAAGCATAAGTGTACGGTAGTGTCTATAACAATTTTTGATGAAAAATACAGTTGACTTCCAGAGTATTAAGTGAGCGTCACTTTTAGGCAGAATAGTGTTAAAGTGGAAAAGCTGCTGCGAGCGCCCGTCAGCACCTTCGTGCTGCTGGCAACCTGGAGTGAAGGTAATCATGCAGGTTGCTCAGCCAAGAGCCTCTGGAGCATTTTCCCAAGGAGATTTCAGGAGCAGGACCAGGTAACTCCTATGGGATGTTTTAAAATGTGTGGATCAGGTCTCTGTTGCAGCAAGTCCTAAGAAGAGTCTGTTTCTCTTCCAGTTCCTCTCGTCAGAACCAGTCCTGAGGGAGCTCATTAGCTGTGCAATAAAGCTACATCTTTTAGCAAACTCCTACAACTTTTTCCATGACAGTGACTTAGTTCCTCCAAATTTTTCCACCCCTCCTCCCCACTCTTGTCAAGTGGCACAGCTGCAACTTGTGCAACCAAGGAGCTGCCCCTCCAGTGTGGCAGGAGATGCTCACCTGGGGAGAGGGGGGACAGCCTATGTCCTCGGGTTGGTGTGCGAGTGTGAGGGGGCCACGTCAACTTCTGCATAGGGGGCTGTATGGGGAGGAGATGGCTGGTCCCCCTCTCCTAGGTGAGGGACTGTTTTGGAGTGGTGTGGTAGGTTTTTTCCTGAGATTGGATGAAAGCAGTGGGTGGGAAGTGCTTAGTAACTGGAAACAAAATTCAGCTTCAAAACATCATGTGTAAATTAAGAAGGTTTTTTTTATTCTCCTTTAAGAACACCACTCAAACTCTACAGTACTTTAGAAGCCTGTAGTGGTAGAAAGGGAACATTTACACTCGAAAAGGAAGGGGAGAGTAGAGTGTTGAGCCAAAATGCAGTACAGAGCTTCACTGCCTTTGCTCCCCCAGCACAAATAGGAGTCAATGCTGTACAGGCACTGCTGGCTGCTTTGGTGAAAACCCTGCTCTCAAACAGGCTCCATCCACGGATCATGGGCGGGTACAGCTAGGCAGTCTGGCTTATGAAGTAGCATTCCCTCTGTGGAGACAATTAAAGGAAGTCAAAGTGCTTCATAAGGACCAGGCAAAGTGAAATCTGCTGCCAGAAAGGTGAAGGTACTCCTGAGTGTGGCATTGGGTTCCCCCATGGCAAACCACAGGAGCCCTGTGCTGGAAGA
>NW_009260435.1:10348340-10353852 GCF_000687185.1 Egretta garzetta | reverse complement strand
GGGGTTTCACGGGGTGTCCCAGCTGGAGGAGGATGGTTTCTGTCCCATGCTCGTCAGCTGTGCCCATGCCTGCATGAAAAAAACAGGACAGTTACATGTGTAGCCCTTTGGCTGTGACCTAGCAACTGAATTGTCTTCAAAACAAATTATGGAAGAGGCTTAAAATACAAGCCAGATAAAGTGACCACTGTTTCATGCCAAGGTGCTTGCCAAGTAAAGTGGAACACCCTTGTTTAACAAAAAAGCAAGTAAGAAATGAGGATGTTAAACATCTTTTAACATTACCTTTTCTTCTCTATGTGGCCTTTGGTTAAAAGGCAGCATTTTGAAGTATGCCTAACAAGAACTTCAGCTGAAGAGGTGACAGAGCATGTTACCTGTGCTGTCATCACGTAAGATCTAATAATTGCGAACTGGCCCAATGCTGAACAGTGCGTTCTGATCAGGAGTTCTCAGTCATGGGCAGTTAACTTTCTCACAATTGTATTTAATTTTAATAGGAGTTGCTATATATCATCTCAGCTATTTATGTAAGACTTGGCCCACACTGCTGTTAGTGGTGTGATTACAGTGTGAGTAGTGTGTCTTAGCTGGTCTCTGCCTTGAGCCCAACTGCCCTGCTGGGTCCGTAGGCTGGACATCAAGTTCTGCAAACCCGTGGGGAGCTGGGGCAGCTGGGCAGGCCCTGCTGCTGCATCCCCTCGGCCCTGGTCAGCAAGGTGGCCTGTGTCTGCAGCAACGCATCCCCTGCCTGCGGCTGAATTTGTATGCCTTGACTTACTGTGTTTTCCTGTCACCTTGCTACTGCTTTTTCTGTGCTGTACAAGTTCTTAGAAGTGTGCCTGGTACATACGCGTAAACCCTTGCTAAATCCTCGCTTTGGTCTGGCTTACTGCCTGGAGGCGTTAGTTTACAGACGGGTTTTGGTGCCTTTTTTACAGGGGGGGGGGCTTCCTCCTGGAGAGTTTTTCTTCCATACCCAACTAATGCTGCTCTGGAGCTATTTTTGCTATTCTTCTCTGTTCCCTTCTAAACTCTGTGATAGTCAGAGGTAGCAAGTTTTTCCAGGTGTGGACTTTTCATCCCCCGTTCTACAGGTGTGAATACTACAAAACACAGGACTGCAGTTAGGGTCCTGAGGCATTCAGGGACACGCTGTGGTGCGTTGTTCTGGGTATCGACATAGAGGAAAACCATCCTCGAACTAAATCTGCTCTCACAAGTCATCTTCCCTTTATTGATATTCATGTTGCTTTTCTGTTGCCGACATTTGGAAGTGCTTGTCAAGCCTTAGGTTAGGTTTTACACGTAATTAAATAGTAAACTGCCCTCGTTTTTCCAAAGATGCAAGCCTGAGTAACAGCAGCCCTGAACCGATTTGTTCCTTATTCCTTGAACTACTTCAGTGCTTACAAAACCTGCAAATTCTTGTTTGTTGTTCTGCCACTCTTTGCGTCAGACCTGAACACCCAGGGAAGTAACACTGTGGGGTATTTAGTAACGAGCAAATAATCCAGATCACCGCTGGCACCCAGTGCTCTTGGGCTTCCATTCCAGTGTCTCTATATTTAAAAGGGTTATCTGCTTACTCCCAGTGCTATTTGAGAACTCCTTGAAATACTGACTGCTGAAAAGTTCAATGACTTCTTTTGACTGAGCATTAGTGTCGCTGATAAGGTGATTTGCATGCACCAGACGATGTGTGGGGGGGAGCTCTGCCCCCGTAGCTGGTGGGGACGTGGTGATGGCCGGGCACGGCCACGCTCTGCAGTGGTGTCAATGGCTGGGAGCAGCCGTTGCATCATGTCACTGGCTTCTCTCTGGGCTCCGTCTGTCACGTCCTGACTGCAAAGCAGCCCTTCCATAGCGAACTGGGACCATAAAACTCCTTTTGTAATCTACGAGCTGATCTACAGCAGCCAAAATTACTTTTAACCTTCCTGTCACCCAGCCTGGATGCTAAGTGTGCTGCCAAATACAGAAGTGTGCTTTCTGCAGTTGGGTGCAGGACAAGGAGCTTATGACTTGTCCGGTGCCGGAGCCAGTGATACCATTGCCTTTCACAACCCGCTCGCCCTCCCCGGCTTTGGTTCCCTCGTTGATAAGCCGAAGGTGCCGGGCTGCAGTGACCCGCAGGAGCACGGGCGGCATGGCTGGGCTCCCTGCACTGCCGGCGGGGCGGGGGTCCCGGGCTGTCCCCCGGGGTGAGGGCTGCTGAGCAAGAGCATGGCCATGCGGAAAGGGACGGGGGTTCTCCTTCTGCCTTGGGGGGGGGTTGGGTTAATCTGCCCTTTTGGATAATATATTCCATCAGTGTTTCTGGGGTAGGGAATAAGTACCAACTGGTGGCTGATGGTTTGTTGGGGTTTTCTTCCGTTTTAATGTTTATTTCCTAACTGGTACAGGGCTGATGTATTTTGTCCTAATTCTGTGTAGTTCCACATTCCTTGTGTCTTCACCTACACTTTTCATTTTTCCAAATTTCTTGTAACTTCTGGTTTAGGCTTATTATAGTCTTCTAGTAGTCATCTGTGGCTGAGTGCGGTCCAAGGCTTGTGAGTGCTCTCCTGCCTGCTTGGTTAAAGGTTACTGGCCACTCTCAGAATAGATGTGAGGCCTAAAAAGATACAGACTTTCCTTTATATCTGATTTTTGCCATGTTCTTCAAGCCATACCCCAAGGCTCCGGTGCTGTGCAGCGTGGAGGCTCCTTTGCCACACTAACCCCACTGTGGCTGGTGCAAGGTAAGTACAAACCTGGTCATTTTTCTGTGTCAGCATCTCCACAGCATCATCCCCAAAAGGCGTCTCCACACCGTAAGTGTAGCCAGGGTAGAGCTTCTGCTTTCCAAGATGGTTGATCATTAGACACACTTTTGCGGCCCAGGCTTCAGTGATGGATGCTCCAAACCCGGACTCTGGCCATAAACGGACATTTTCTTGTTCTTGGGGATGCTGTTCAGAGTGGATTAGAGCTTAAATCTTCAGTGCTAGAGGCCGTAGAGAGACAATGTTTTCATTTAATATCCGTCTTGAATTTTATCATTTTTAATCATTTAAAGTCATGGAACTGAATAACTGAATGACAGGTTTATTGTGACTTCTGTGTTTGTTTGGATATAGGTTTAAACAGTACAGTTCTTGAAATAGCTGGATAACTAGCAGAGACATTTTTAAAGCCTATGATTAAGAAAGCAGATGGGTTTGGTTTTTATTTTGTGTTATGTCTGCCTCTCAGATTTTTTCTACAGAGTTTCTTAGCAAATTTCTTGACACATACAGAATGATTAAGTTACTTTTACATGCTAAATTATCTTTCAAACCCTTATGCATGATATTTCACTGATTTTCCATGATTCTTTTATTTTCTTTTTACTTGCTTTATGCAGAGAGACCCTCAACTGTTTGAGTCTCAATTTTACATCACACCTAGCCCTGTGAAGGAGCAAGGTGCCAGTCTGTACAGCTATCGGAGTGCAGAGCAAACAGGAATGTCCTTTGGGTATTGCTGGCACTTCCATCTGTACTGCTGTTGACCTTGCTAACTGCATCACATAGAGTACAGCACAGATTTCCAGCGAGACAAGGTACAAAACCTCACCGTGACTGGCTCAGGGACCCGTATGGAGTGAGGAGATTCATCATCCAGCGCAGACTAAATCCAAGAGCAAAGCAAACCCTGAAAGTCAAGTGGAGCCGTGGCAAGCTGGGCAGCCACCGAGCGGCTCGCAGTTCACAGCTGCACACCAAAAGTTCACTGCTAGCTAGGGGGAGCATGGAGGAGTCTGGCTGGCCAAACCTGTGTGGCTCTTGCCTAGCTAATCATCGCCTCCTTTCTCTTAACCTGAAAAAAGCATAATTAGTCAGCAGTGAAGCAGCTTTCTTGGTTCTTCACCCACCATGCACCAAAATATGGGAGCACATAGTTGCTTGAGTGATTTAGTGGCTGAGTGAATTCGAAGTGAGTTGGTGTGGAGCGGGTGGTTGCCCAGCTGGGGGCTTGGTGCCAGCAGCAGGTACCGGTGCTGGCAGTGGAGAGGAGCCAGGGTGCGACCATGGGAGAGTCCAGCTCATCCTCCAAAACGCTGGTGCAGCCCGGGGAGGAGATTTCCACCCTGCCTGCCAGGAATTACAGTCTGCGTTGGCATGGGCAGGAGGAAAAATATGATGGGAAACAGGGAGATTAAAATAACCCCAGTGAAAACAGGATGTTGGAAAGCTGGTAACGGAGCGGGGCTGCAGGGCTGTCTGGCTGTGGAGGGCTGTCTGTCTGTCTGCAGAGGGCTGTCAGGAGCAGCAAGGCTCTCACAGGGGCTGTTTGGGGGAAAACACCCAGTTCTCACATGTTTATGGGCCCCCACCAAACCCCTGAGGCAGAGGCAAGGTGGCTCTGCTGGCAGCAGGCTGGTGTCTTGTGCTCCCCAAGGCATGACGGATCACGGCTATTTACCCAAATGTGCTCGCTCACCTTCTCTCAACACCTGCCTGCTCTCTTGTTTGTCGGATGAAGGTCATAAACCATTCCCTACAGCACATCAGCCTGGCATCATATTTATTTAACTGATACGACCTCACAGGCGCTGCCAAGCAGCGAAACGAAGCCCTGTTTCACAGCTCAGCTGTCACTAGGGAGCTGTATTTCTCCCAGCTGATCGCAGCCTGCTCTCCAAGCTGTGATCCATGGCTTCCTTCCAGCCTAAAACAAAATAAAAACCGAGCAGTGTTTTTCTCCTGCTAACTGACTCTTCCTTTCAGGGGCTGACAGCAGCAGTTACTGGTGGGGATTTATGGCAGGGGTGGCAGGTCCATGCAGATGGGGAAGCTGGTTCCCATCACCAGTAGCTGGTTTATGAACCGTCAGAGGTTTTTGCTGCAGCTGGTGCTGGGCTGCCGGCTGGTGCTGGGCTGGCTCACCGAACCCCTTGCACACCCCTCACTGAGATGTTTCTGCTCCTGTGCGAGTGGGGAGAGCTTGGGTGCCCGAGGCTGGTTTCAGCCTGGGAGAACGTTGTAGGCTCACAAGAGGGCTTTTACATCGCCAAGTCCCAGTCTCCAGAATGGGTAGACCATGCTCAGAAGCAAGCATCAACTCAGCCTTAACCCTGTAATTTATGAGTTCATTGAGCCATTAGAAAATTCATGCTAAGATCTCTGAGGCTAAACCAAACTGGTTTATTCTTTAGGGTAAAACAGACATTACTGTTTTCCATGGGTCCTAACTGCTATCCACTTATTTACCATCCACGGTCAAATTTAATCTGCTACGTACACTGCAAGTCACCGGTGTTTGTCACGGCAACGCATGGACAGATGGAGGCAAAAGTGTGGATGCCAAGTTCTCTTGGGTGAGAACGGTACCATCAGTTTTCATCAGCTGGGCTGTGGTTATCCCAGAGCAATTCTTGGTCGGCTGGTCTTCTCCCAGGTGGGCCTTGCAGTTAGGCAGGCGTCAGCCTCGGCGCTGGGGCCTCGCAGCAGAGGAAGGAAAGCCGGGGAAATGGCGGGGGCCCCAC
>NW_009260435.1:10345277-10348048 GCF_000687185.1 Egretta garzetta | reverse complement strand
TGGGGCAGTGTTCGGCCTCGGCGCTGGGGCCTCGCAGCAGAGGAAGGAAAGCCGGGGAAAGGGGGGGGCCCCCAGACACTGCCCAGCACCCTGCGGGCCCGCAGCGGTGGCGCTGGGTTCCCCGTGTAGCTGCAAGCTTTGCTGATGATCGGGGTCCTTAGGAAGCCAGCGTGGCTGGTATTCCCTATAGCCTCGGTTTCTCTTCTTCTGTGGTCAGTGAGACAGATTTGCTCTCCAGGTCCCTAAAATAGTCAAAATGCTATGCTCATCCATGAACTTCACAGATGTTCACTACATCACTTGACGTCTACAACAGGTGAGCAATAACAAAAGGTGGTGGACTGCTTAAAGTGAAATAACTAGCTGGAGTTAGCGGCCTGCCTGGCCTGGGAGCTCAGGCAGCTCCCCGGAGCAGAGGGATGCCCAGCTCCTTTAATGATCAGCCCCAGTACAACTTTTTTCCCAAGCAGAAAAGAGAAGACATATTTTTAAGCTGAACTTCTTCACTGTTGCAGGATTTGACATGAATGTTGGCATCTGCAGGCGGTGTCACACGAGAGCTGGCTTCAAACCCACAGAGCCGGAGCTGGGGAGCCCCCAGCACACAGGAGGCAGGGGGGGAGCAGGGGCACCCCGGTGGCAACCCAGAAAACAGTTCAAATTCATGTTAGTTTTAAATATTTGGCTCTCAAAATCTCTCCAGGCACCACTTTAATCCAATTTACAGTGTCTGGCTCAAGTGAAGTATGAGAAGAATTTGCTTAAGCTACTTGAGCAGGGATGTGCAGCGTGGGGAGCTGGGCAGGCAGGGCCTGGCACCCGGCCTCTGTCCATCTCCTGGAACCATGGTGGCCCAGCAGCCAGGGGGGCTCAGGCAGCCCGGGGCTGGGAAAGCACCAGCTCCCCAGCCAGGCACCCTGCACGCCGCCAGCGAGGACAGAGGGGCAGCAGGTCAGTGGCAGACCACCGGACCCTTCCCCGCCTTCTCCTTAAAATGCTCCTGAAGCCACTGTAAAAACCAAGCTGGAGCCCTCACTGCTGGTGCCCTTGGGCCACTTGCCAGCGGGGCACCCTGTTGTCATCTCACTGCCATGCACCTCCCCAGCCCCATCGCCCACCCAGCTGAGCTCACAGACATTAGGGAATGAGATAATTTTCAAACATTTTAAGCCACCTTTGCTTCCTGGGGAGGGAAAGAAAGTCTCGGATGGCTTTGCAGCATGCTCAGATGTTATTTGCTTTCTTCCTGCACCCCTAAGAAATTTGTGTGTTGTCTTTCCCAGCACTTTACAGCAGGGAAAATGGAGATGGAGCAGCTGAGCCTCGGTCTGCCAGAGCAGGGTGCTGGCTGGGGTGGGACAAACTGGACTCCATCAGATGCTGGAGTTTGAGTCACCTTCCAAGCCTTAAGGTAAGGAGAAAAAGTCATTTACAGCTTTAGCACTTACTTTGTCCCTGAAATCTATGCAATGTCCTGGCCATTTATAGAAACGAATGAACTACCATCGCCTGAATATGGAGCAGGGAGAATTGGAGCAGCGATGGTGATTAAAGGTAGCGCCCAAACGAGAAAGCGGTGGGAGAGCTCAGCGCTGCTCCTTTCAGTGAGCAAAGTGTGCCGGGGAATGGTGGTAGAGGCAGAGGTAGCACATCCCAGCTGGAGAGAGCACTCGGGCCGTGCCACCTTGGAAAGGCGAGCAAGGATGCTGGGCTGTGCTGGGGTTTGCTGCTGGCCTTCGCAGCGGCGAAGGCGCGGGGCTGGCTGGGACACACACTGCGAGGCCAGGGCAGCACGTGACCATGTCCCTGCCTGGGCTCTCAGAGCTGCTCAGCATCCAGCAGGAGCCCTGTGGGAGATCCCACTCATCACTCGTCCCCCAGGCTCTTACCGTCGGGGTTCATGGGGTTCCCGCTCCCAGCCAAAGTCAGAGATGTGTGGCGGGGAGCATGAGCCTGGGATGCACAGCTGGCTGCCCCAGCCAAGTGGCTGGGTAGCATCATGGTGGTGTTTACCAGGCTGCCCTCTCTTTTTCTTGTGGCATTTCTGTGCCTCTCCCCGGGGCTCTGCCGCACACAGCTGCTGTGCCCGCCCTTCCCCTTGGCTGAGGAGTGGTTCCTGACCTGGCTTTCAGAGACAACGTGGAGGGGGGAAAAAAGAGACATAGGGCTTGGTCCAACCTGACAGGAAGGGAGGGAAGGTCAGTTAAGCCTGTTATTACTGAAGTTGTGCTGCTTACCGTGGTAGCACCCATAACTTGGGCTAAGAGAGCTGTCTCAGGGATGGCATCATCACTGCGGGGTGGGATCTTGCACTTCTCTGGTTTTGGAGTTTCTCACGCCGGGAAACCAAGGTGGGACCGGCATCTGACCTCTGCTTATGGGCTTGTTTGCCACGGCGGTGCCGGAGCCCACCATGCATTGCTGGTAGCGGCCCCCACAGCACCTCTGTCTGTGCGGGCAGAGGCTGCCCTCCCCAAGCACTGGGTTGTAATGCCATGAGGAACCTGTACCGTACAGACCCTGTGCGCATCCATGGCCCGGCAACACACCGTGCTGCCGTCCTACCCCAGCCCTGTAGCAAAGCAGTTTGTTCTGGCATACGATGGGAAACAAACCTTTGCACGGCTGTGGCAGAGCAGCGTGAGCTGGCCCTAGGGCCGACTTCTGCAGTCAGTGGCCATGCATCCAAAGCGGCTCAGTTGCCTCTGGTCCAGTTGTACATCTATGGTATGGCCATCACCACCATCTTTCCTGCCTTCCCCTCAGGAACT
>NW_009260435.1:10340216-10345212 GCF_000687185.1 Egretta garzetta | reverse complement strand
AGCTGCAGTTAATGCTTTTTTTTTAATTTCTGAGAATGACGCCGCAGTCAGTCGGGTGATGTCAGTAGTGTTCCCGCCTGCTGTTGCAGCCTGGACTTTGGGAGGTTGGCCGGGCAGTGCTGGGCTGCTGTCTCTGCTATGTTGGCAACACATCCAGAGCATTACAAATGAAAATTTCCAAACATGAAGGCACTGAGGGAGAGGAAAATTTCCCTCCAGCGAAGTGTTCTGCTATTGTCAGGGCAGTGCGGAGTGAAAGCAGAAAGGATTGCCAGTCCTGCTTTCAGCTGCCTGTTGAGGCTCTGATTATAAAACGCAGCTGGAATGCACCAATGCCTCAACCAACCCCTCCCCCTGTCCAAACCTTAAGCCAAAGGATTTAAACAAGCTCTTATGTAATATGGTTTTAGTGTTTCCAGCAGAAATAGGTGTTCTAAATATAAATGATTTGCAGATAAAATAGGCTTACATAAAATGCTTTTATGTTTATATAACCCTATATTGGCATTGCACCCGACACCTCCATCAGCCACGAGCCCAGCGGCGGGGAGAGCGTGCACAGTGCTGGCAGCACCCGCTTTGGGTGCCAGCCTGCCGGGGCACGGGCTGAGGACTGTGCTGGTGTTGCCTGTCCTGTCCCCAACCTGCCAGCCAGGGCCCCTCTGGGGACTGTGCCTGCTGGAACAGGCATGCTTGGGTTGGTACTCCTCATGTTGGAGTGCCTTCCTTCTCCCTACCAGGGGATTCACTCGCAGCAGCAATCGCAGGATACTCCCTTGGTGTTCCCATTAGTGTCAGCCCCCGGGGCGGTAGGGACACCCCCAGTTTCTAGCAGCAGTGCCATGGTAGCGGCGATCATCCTGACTCAGCAGCTGGATGCTGCAGATAGATTCTGTCCCTTGGGGTCAGCTGCTTTGGTCCTTTAGGCAAAGAAAAGTTGTTTTGAACATTGAGAGCTGGAATCCTCCTTCATCCTGATGTGCACGCATGGATGCATGTGCATATATATGTGTGTGTGTATATTTATGTATACATATGATGTAGTAAAAGAGCTGACTGCCTCCAGCCCAGGGTTTGCAGCGTGGCCTCAGGCTGTGGGCCCTTCCCAAGTCGTGGCCACAAGCCTGGGCAGCAGCCAGGCAGAGCCTGCCATCACAGCGAGGCCACCAGAACACTTCAGGCTCTTAAGCTAAGTATCTCCGTTCCCACCGAGCGTGCCACCAAAGGGTGAGACCTCGTTCGCGATGCCTCGTCGCCATGGCTGGGTTCATCAAGACTGTGGTTGATCAAAGCCACTGTGCTTCTCGGCCAGCTCGGTAGTGCATTGGGAGCCGTGACAGCGGCCACTACGCAGGCTAGCAACAATTAGCTTGGAAATAGTGTCTTCTGAGCAGAAAACAACGGTTGCTATGTTACAACCTGTATGTATGGGAAAGCTACTTAAGTCAAATCTTGCAGAACAGCCTTCGGTGCAGCACACCAACCGTTTGCTCTTAGGGGGAGGACTGATTGCTAAGTATTTTTAGCCACAGACATGTGTACAACACATGCATAGAAGTATACATAAATATATAGAGGTATTAATAGATATGCATATCCTGTTTATACACACACACATATATTTTCATATATATGAGAAACAAGAATGGATTTTTTCACCTACAACAGATCAATATGATTTATATCTCTTTGCCATTAACATTTCCATTCAAATAATGCCTTATTTATGCCCATACCGGAGAAGCAATTTTGACAACGTGGGAAGATGCTTTTTATTGTGAAGCCAGAACTGCCAGCAGCCTCTATTATTTCTGGTGGGACTGTCAGTTCTCCAGGTAACATCACTTCATTTTTAATCCAGGTCTGCTGGAAGACACTTGATCCGTCCTGCTTTCGTCAGTCACAGAAGGCAAACGGGCCATAAAGAAACGGTACGGGTGACCTTTGAAAATGACTGTCGCCCTTTCTGTCTTGGTCTGTGCTCTGTTTTTCAGAAAAGCCTGTTTCTGTGGTGCATTATGGGGGAAATGAGCCATTCATCTCTGTCTCCCCTGCCTTTGCTCCTGCTGGGGGAGTCACCCCCGGCAGGCACGTGGAGAACGCCGGGGTTGAGCAGCACTCGGGCATCGACTTAAGCTGGACCTGCAGTGATTCATCAGTCACTTTCTCTTTGGAAATCCACAGTCGTCTGTAGTACAAGTGCTTCTGACCCCTGAAGGTTGTTAAAGAAAATCACGAACAGACAAAAAGCAAAAAACCAAACCAAAACAATAGACCTACAAAGTGAGCACAGAGTGTTTTATGCCTCCCAGCACTGAGACCACCTAGGCAGCCCCCTGGTGCTTGAGCCTCAGGTGTACCTTCAGGTGCAGCAGTGGAGCTGGGGTGCTGCAGCTTTTTATATTTATTTAAATTAATGGCTGTCATAAGTACATGGAAGGCTTTTGGGAGCTTAAATAGGAGGTGTCTATTTAAGGCATGGTTGTATGAAGAATAGCACAGCAGCGTGAGCTCCGGAGCTCGCCCTTTGCTCAGGACGCTGACAACGTGGCCGTGTCGATGCAGTGTTTCGGAGCAGGCCTGCTGCCACAGCAGGTCCTCTCCGGGGAGGAGGTATGATGTGTTTTGCAGCTTCCAGGGGAGGTCCACAGTCCTTTGTAGTCAACAACCTCCACACAATATGCTTATGCTCAGATTTTACTTTACCCTTTTATCAGTTTTTGTCTCTGTGGTTTCAGTTTCACAGCCTGCCACTGGCTTTTGGGCATTTACCTCCCTGCATGAACTGTCATTGCTCATGCACTGGTGTATCCTTGCTGTTGGAGGTGCCGGTGCCCCGGCGTCCCTGGGGCAGTGGGGTGAAGAGCGTAGCCCCAAAGGCTCTTTAAAGCAAAGCTGAGCCTCTGCCCAGCCGCCTACAGCAGCGTGAGGATGAGATCCACTGGTGAAACTCGCCAGTCTAATTCCAGCCCTCCACGGCACAGCCTCATGCACACCCTTAGCTTACGGAAAGAGGCTTAGTGTGCCTTATTCTTCTGGAGAGGGCTATGCATGGGGCTGAGGCTATGCTTTCTGCGTGAGGTGGGTGCCCTAACCTTCCTCCCAATGGCCCGGGGGGGGGAAAGCCAGTGGCATCCCAGGGAGGGAGTGCATCACAGCGCGGGGGAACACACGGCGCACGGTGGAGCCGGAGCACACTGGTGGTACCAGCTCAGAGAGGGAGGGCGAGCCCTCCTGTACCCCCAGAATGGAACCCCTCCTTGCCAGCACGGCTGCCTGGGTGCAGCCGAGACTCACCTATGGTGTTCCTGGCAGTTTGCTATGGGGAGCTCAGCAAATTGCCTCCTTCCTCCCGCTTTCCCCTGGATTAGTGCACAGACAGGTCAGGTGCTGCTGGAACGGGCGAAGCCAGAGGCTGTCATGAACACAGCATGGAGCACATGGAGTTTGTTCCCTCATGAGGGAGGAGAGAGGATAGATCAGCGTCAGCCACTGCTATGATGATGGAATGGGAACCACCTTCCAGTTACCATAGCTCTGTATGAGTATTGAAAAATTCCCAGGGCAACCAAGGTAGAGAGTTATAATGGGAGAAATAAATACACTCCTGTGTACAGTCAGGGCCACAGAGAAACCATCTCTCCTTGCAAATGCCAGATAATACACCAAAGGCAAGTCAAGAGCAAAATTCAATTTGCCTCTTGTACAGTGAAGCGCTGGCTCCCAGGTAAGGCAGCAGAGCATGGAAAACCCATGATCCTTGCTCTAAATGCTTGGTGCCGGCACTGCTGCCTAAGCACCCACATGCTGCAGCAGTCAGAAGGGCACGGCAACCCCGCCGCCCAGCGTGACCGCCCGAAGCACGGGGCAAAACCACCCCAGAGCTGCGGCGGGGGCTGCACACCCCCTACACCCCTGGGGGCTCCTTAGGGACGGTGTGATCCCAGCTTTGCTTCATATGTAATATAACTTTACATTATATATACACATAAAACATACAAAAACTTTATATAACATACACATATATGTATATAGATGTTATATATGTATGTGTATAGGTATATGTGTATTTATACATACATGTATAATGTCTATATAAACATGTATGTGTATGTATATTAAAAAGATATATAAAATGTGCCTATGTGTATATGCATATATATACATATATATGTATGCACATATAGAATCTGTTCTATATGTGTATCTAGAATAATGTATAGAATATGTATATGTACACATACACGTGCATATATACATCCATATATGTGTCCATATCTACATTAGGGACATGGTTTAGTGGTGGGACAGCAGGGTTAGGTTAAAGGTTGGATTCAATGATCTTAAAGGTCTGTTCCAACCAAAGTGATTCTATGATTCTATTCTATGATTCTATATATGTGTATGTGTATAAAATATATATACACACAAGGTGTCTATATACATATATGCATACGTAATGCATGTATCCACATTTCTAATGCATATATACACATATCTATATACCTACAGACACGCACACACGCATGAAGTGACGCTCACCCTGTGCCGGGCGCTGGCACTCCGTGAGCAGGGGCACGTGGCTCTGGTGCTGCCAGGGCTGCTGCTTGCAGAGCTCAGCAGTGACGCTTAACCCCGGGCCCTGGCAACCCAAGGTAATGCCCGGTACCTTGATTCAACATAACCCTGCGTTTGCACTAAGGACGCTTTCCTCCCACGCTCCCAGCCCGTGTGAACACAGGCAGAAGCCACTGTGTTTTCAGCAGGGTGCTTGGGTGAGCAGCTGCAGAGCCCCACAGGGTGACGGTGGCCACGCTCGCCCTGCCGAACCAAGGGCATAGAGTCTGTTTCCCACCTCCCAGCCTTGGCTGTTTAGTGTCCCAGCACGTGGCAGTACATATATGGTCTCTCCTCCAGAGGTAGCTGTCACTTTCCCCTGGGGCTTTTAAAATAAGGCAAAAAGGCAGCCTGAAGCCTCGTGTTTGCAAATACATAG
>NW_009260435.1:10336196-10340185 GCF_000687185.1 Egretta garzetta | reverse complement strand
ATTAAGGAAACTAAATTTTGGTTACCATGATTGGCCCACAAAAACTAGGCTGTCACTAAAAATCCACCCCTTCCCCTTATACTGCTTTGCTACAGTTCTGAGAAGATGGCTATTTATGTGCCACTTTATTTTTCCAGTAAGTATGAAAAAAAAAAATGCTAAGAAAACTGCTAGAAGAATTTTGCTTATTTTTCCTGGTTTGAAGCTGGGTGATAGGGCACCCAGCACAAAGATGTACATGAGCCTATGAGCCACGCTCATTAAAACCTAAGCCAGCTTAAGCAGCAGCTCCTGGCAGCAGCCCTGGGCAAGCCCCGGTCTGCGTGGGCTGGCACCATTTCTTCGGACATCTCGGAGACTGCTAGGGGCCTTAGTTTAGCCACCGTGCGGGCGCTGCGGGGTGACAGCTCGGGTTACTTAGCACACTTCTCCTGCCGGGCTGCATGAGCTTATTTTTAATGCTGTGCTCCTTCCCAGCTTGCTTTCTATTCCATATCCCTCAACTACAAAAAAATGCTCTGTATTTGCTGCGGCAAGGCAGGGCACTGGTGCAGCAGCAGCTATAGGAGTGGCTTGGGGGCTTCTGTTAACAACCTGCACCAAGTGTGCGTGAAACCGAGATAGGGCAAAGGCTCTGCTGATCTGGAGTCAGAAAGATGTCACCCTCCCCTGTGTGCACGAGTGTCATCAGAGCTGCGCTGCCTGCCTCCTTCCCTGCTGATATCAGAGGGATTTGTCTGTCTGGCACGGGAGAGATTTGCTCCCAGCTTTTGCAGTACTGCGCTTGCACCCGGGTAGGAAGCACAGAGCTGGTGACTTAAACTCTGGCTTTAATGTCTAAAACTGCAGATCCAAAAAAGAGGTCTTTTTACTGACAAAAATATTCAGGTGAGTGTTTTTGCAGGCACAAATGGAGCAGCTGCTTGGTGGCCAGGTAGCAAGCAGCTGGGAGAGGCCTGTGTGTTGCTGTGGAGGGTGCTACCGAAATCACGCTCATCAAAAGCCAACAGCAACAGTTCTGAGCTAGACAGCTCTGCGGCGAGGAAGGCAGCTGAAAACAGAGCTGACACTTGCTAAGGGGGTAAATCGTATCTGGTTCTGCAAGAGGGATGGCACGCATACCTCTGTTACAAGTAATGGCAGAAAGCACTGAGAACGACCACTGGAAATTTGGCAACACCTGGTGTTCAGTGCTGAAAGCATGCCAGCCCACTCAGGCAACGCGGGACAATTTTAGGAGCTGAAAGACAAAAAAATGAAACGGAGCTACGCCCTCGTGCTTTGCGCCTGGTGTGGTGAGAGGCTGGCCCCCATGCGCTTGTGCTCTGCCACCAGCCGGGCGCTGGCTGGGCTCCGTCCCGGCACCCCCAGCTCCAGTGCAAAGCACGCAGGAGACGGTGCCCCCATCTGCAGCCGGGATGGTCTCTTGCTCGCCAAACGGCACCACTTGCCCTGGAGCAGCTCAGCTTGCATTTCCATCAGCTCCTCACAGAGCACCCGCGCTGCAGGGCTCCAGCCTTCTCCGCTGATCCGAGTTTGCTGAGCAGCAGCAATTTAAACAGCTGAAAAAACAAAAGCAGCAACAACCTCAGCTCGTGCTTGACTCCGGCTGATTTGGTAGTTTCTCCTGAAGGGTGAGATGAGGGCTCAGCTTCGCCTGGAGCAGGCCCCTTTCTGACTTCCAGGAGCCAGCAGGGCTCGAAGGGTTCGGCCCTTTACCAGCTTTGCCCTGGGGGCACCCGGGGCTGGACCTCAGATGGGGCTGTATTCATGGGCTGATGGGGCTGTATTCATGGGCCTCCTTCACTACCTGACCTTCACCTCCCGTTCTTTGAGGCAGTACCTAAGGAACTGAGATTTAAATTAATCCTTTGGCACCATCAGTCTTCCGCCATGAAGACTAATGAGTTGCATTAAGATTAAATCCCATCAAGGAGAATACCAATGTCTTTGCTACTCGGCTCTCATTCGGATCCTTCCGAAATCACTACCCTGGTGCCATGGTTCACACTGTTCAGGCTCAAGGGGCTCGCTGGCCACTGAGCAGCCCGACGGAGCTGGACCCACGCTGAGCAGGAGGGAGAGCCAGATGGCCTTGGGAGGCACCTTCCAACCTGTGTTTCCCTGTGGTGCTGTGATGCCAAAAGCTTTCTCATGGAAATAACCATAAACTGAAAAGAAAACTACTACCCACAATAGATGGAGCTTCTGTCTTCTGCCACTGCTTTTATGCAGAATATAGTCACGAACAGCACTTTCTTCTGTACCTAGCTTATCAGGAATAAAGGGGACAGAGAAAATGCACAAGAAAAGAGTCATTTTCTAGCAAAGTCCCTGGCATAAACGAAGAACCATGACTTGAAGGGCTTTTTCTTGGACTCTCTCGTCTCCCTGGCTGATGTCCCCAGGCGCTGTAAGCCCGGCCACGCTCACCACAGACAGCAAGGCCAGAAGCACCCAAAACTCATGTTTGAAATAGCAGCTGCATGAGAACAGCTTTAAAAAGAAATGAAGCCACAAACGTACACAACGCTCAGGCATCGCATAGCTGAACCAAAACCCTTGGTCTGAATCTGCCTCGAACTTTGGGAAGATTGTCTCGGGATTTGGGCGCGGATTTGTGCCTCTCAGCCATCTCAAGCACGCAGTTTAAACTCTTCTGTAATCTCTGATCTTTCAGGGTTAACGATCAGATGCAACTTTGAAGCCACTGAACTTGTGAACCAGGATGTGTTGGGAAAGGCCGAGGCACGCAAGGATTAGCTGTTTCTCAGGAGGAGAGTGTGAGCTGAAGTGATGGGGAAGGTTTGCGTTTGGTGGGAATTTTGCTAACGGGGTGATGCTGTGGCACATCCATGGCACACGGCATGGATATGTGCACATCCATGGCAGCCCCTGTGCTTCAGCATACACAGGAGCTCGAGCAGCTTTTCCACGCTTGTGTGGTGCTGTGCAGTCAGCAGCAGGCGTAAATCCAGGGCTGCTGAGTTGTGCTATGTGGGCTTGGGGGTTTTTTTTAGCTTGTTTCGGTTCAACTGAGATCAAACTCAATCATTTATTACAATTTTTCTGCAAGGCAGCGCTCTTGTCACCCTGAAGCTGCTCACCCAAACCAACCCAAACCGTCACTTTGTGAACCATTTGGACACAGGTGGAGGGTGCCCTGCCTCGGTCACCCCGAAACTAAAGCCTGGGAGGGGGCAAGCAAGGGGCAGCTCTGCAATCCCCACGCTGGGCTGCGTGACTGTGGCCGTGCCCACACCCACCCCACCAGGCTGCTCCCATCTAACGCCGCTCTGTGCCAGCTTGCTGCCAGGCTGTGGCCATGGCGTGCCTGTCCCGGTCCAAGCCAGGACAACCCCTGCTTTACTGCTGGTTCTTTTGCCCCTCACTCCTCCTAGGCACAACAGAAGTTTCCCAAATGACAGCAGTTTTACAGGTTACTAGGATATTATCTGGTATGAGAGCATAAGCAGAGCCAACTCTGATGGGATGGAAGGTGTGAGTATGTGAAAACTCATTTCTAAAAGAGATAAAAATTGTGTGCTTCTCCAGAAGAAGGTATTTTTCCGCCCATTTCTCCATTACATATTGTAAAGCTGAATCATATAAGATTTTAAGTGTTAATCTTTTAAAAGCCATACCTGACCTGGCATCGTGCCCATCCTGTCACCTCCTCAGCAAATCTAGATTTCACCGTTGGAGCAACCTAAACAAGAAGGGTAACAGCTTTAGGGTTGGGAAAACACCTGTATGAACTGAGACTGTTGGATTAGGCATCTGTAGCTTCTTCCTGTTCTCCTCAGGCCTTTCATACAAGGTGTCCCACCGTGCCAGCGTATCTCTTTGGCCGGGGTTTTGACAGTCTCCTCCCAACCCGGCCAAGCCAAGGGCAGGCATGCAGGAATACCGCCCGGGTATTCCTCAATATTCGCTCAGCGCCGTTGCGGTGCCGGTTCCTGGCGAAGGGAAGGAGAAGCCGCAGCTCT
>NW_009260435.1:10322882-10335660 GCF_000687185.1 Egretta garzetta | reverse complement strand
CGATGGCTTAGAGAGCCCAGCTTGGACATACGTGTGAAATTCTATACATACACATGCACAGGCAAATTGAATACATACATGCATTGTATGCATCATACACACATGCACATATGTATGTGCCTATATATACACACATAAACACATCCATGTGCGTATAGCTATATAAATTATGTGTGTATCTATGTATTTTATATATATATGCGTATATATATTTCGGCATACAGTTCATGCTATCTATTTCACCTCTCTGGGAAGAGCAGCCTGTGGAAGCTGGCTCCTGTCCACTGGCACCAGATGCACACCCCGCACACTCCTGCACATCCCTGCAACCCCCACAGGGGGGTCCTGCAGCCCCTCTGGGGAAGGGAGGGAGGCAGGGATGGAAGGAGGCCAGGATGGAGGGAGGCAGGGATGGAAGGAGGCCGGGATGGAGGGACGGGTGGCAGTCACAGCCTGCAGGAATCCATAGTGCTGGGGAGCCCGATCCTGAGGAGGCTTGTTCCCACCCACGCCCAGGCAGGTCTGCCGAGAGCGAGATGTTCAAAGCCTTGTGATGCCGTAACTCAGCTGCTCTTTCGGTTGGCTGTGTAATACCAAACAAAATACTCTCCTCATTTAGTTATTCTCTGGTGTCACCGAGAAGTGAGCTGACATAGGTAGCAGGTGGGAATGGAAATATGAGCCTTGATGATCATTAGCCCAGCATTCGTTTAGAAACCCTAATTGTGGCAGGGCAGTGTTGGTTTGTTCCGGCCCTGTGGTGTGTGTATCTGCACACCTAGTCAAGAGGCTCAGGCACCCCAGCCACTGCAAACCCCGGCTCAGGCAGCAGGGCGAAGCCTGGCTTTGCAGAGACCAGCACCCCAGAAAGCTTCCTGCTGTGGCTCGCAACCCAGGTGGGCTCCATTGGGCAGGACAAAGCAAAAATGCCAGCCTGTCATGCCTGCACGGGTAGTGCCGAAGGCACCCAGAGAAAGCACTAAAGGCCTTCAGAAAATTACCTCCCTGCAAGTGGATAAGAAGATCTTTGAACCTGCAAAAAGGAAAAGGTGCAAAACTAAGAATTTGGGAGGGGGTGGGACCACCCCAGCCTCTGCCCAGCGCCACGACCCGGGCTGGAGTCAAGCTGGACATCCACCCGGAGGCCTCCTGCTACAGCGAGGCAAGCCTTTAAAGTTCAGCTTCCCTTCACCCGTCATGATAAAACACATACTTTTAAGTACAAAGCGTAGCAGAACACCAAGACTAGCCGTTAGCAATTGTACCTCCTACAGCCAGCCTCCAGCAATCTCAGGTTTCTGAAGCGTCTAAAGGATACCCTGTAAAGTGTCTCAGCTATTGTAGGAGCAGAAGATCCCTGTACCCAAGGTAAAACACTTATGTCCCACGATCAGCCTTTAGCACCTAAAAAAATTTCAGATCATCTGCGCAATATTGAACTTTTATGAAGTAAGGGGAGAGGAAAATTTCCTTACATTTTGCTTGTGGCATTGCCAAAGCACTTTCATGTCCTGATTTTTGGAGTCACTTGATCACTGGTGCAAGATACAGCATATGATCCCAGGGTATGACATGGCATTTGGGGGCAGGGAGCTGTGGCCCTGTCTGCCTGCAGTGCTGGTGGCCCCCCGCTGGCTCTCGGCACAGATGCTGCCACTGCGGCGGTGGTGGGATTGACCTGGGTAACTCTGTCCCTGCAGCACACTGTGGGCCTAGGCAGACCGCAGCTGTAACTTGGGGCTGCAATTCATTAAGGCACCTTGTGAAAGCCCTAATTTCTTGTGCAAGTTACCTGGGCTTTCCTCTCCCCAGCACCGACCTGCTGCCCAGCTGCCCGCAGAGCTCCTGCCAGCAGCTCGCCCAGGAGGGCTGTGGGCACTGGAAGGGGCTGAGCTCTGGCTGGGCTCACTTACAGCCAAAAACACGTGGTAAGCTCCAGTGAAAGAAACCTGCAATGCTCCCCAATATTTGGCACGTGCCATCCTCCACCCCAGCCGCCCTGCGGCCCAGTGGCATACAAAAGTGGTCTGTCGTGGGGACGGGTGCTGGTAAGCCGTGTGGTGCCTCCAGCTCATGTCCTCCATGCAGGTTAAATAGCCTCCAGGACTTGTAATAATTATTAAACATGTCACTTTAACCAGCAGTTTTGCTCCTGGGAAACACCCAGAGCCTCCCAGACAGCCCGCCTGCTGGACCCACTTATTCATCCGCACCGTTGTCCCATTGCAGAGGCAGGGGCTGGCACAGAAGGAGCTATGGGGACACAAGAAGCTATTGGGATGGAAGGAGCTATCGGGGTGAAACACAGGCATTGGCAGTGGGGAGATAGTGAGTGCCCTGCTCGCCTCGCCCCAGCGGGACAGGGTGACCCCGAGGGGGTGCTGCTCGCCCCACGGGACAGGGAGTGGAGGGGCTGCATGGGGCTTCACCACCAGCTCCAGCCGCACCTCCACTCAGCAGGGCTTTGGTGGCAGCCCAGCCCCAGCTCAGCAGCAGCCCAGCACAGCCGCAGCCTTACTGCAGGCCATTGGCATACGGAAAGGCCACGTCAGCCCCCAGCAGAAAGTCCTGTCATGGCCAGTAGCTAAGGCAGCG
Organism: Egretta garzetta; assembly: GCF_000687185.1. Taxonomy (NCBI): domain Eukaryota; kingdom Metazoa; phylum Chordata; class Aves; order Pelecaniformes; family Ardeidae; genus Egretta; species Egretta garzetta. Next base: position 10,333,065 of record NW_009260435.1, on the reverse strand, counting down.
AGTGCCCTGGCTGCAATGGTTACCAACTGCTTTCACAGGCCAAGGCGTCTGCAATGAAAAAAAAAAAAAAAAAATCCCAAAGCAGCAAACTGAAGTATCTCTGAGTAATACCCGTGTGCCCCACAGGAGCACTCAGCAGACCGGACACGCTGGAGACATGCAGAGCTGTGCTGGTTTCGCTCTGATCAGATGAGGACGAGGTTGGGTTTGTGATAACAGCATTTTGCAAGCATGATGAAAATGTGTGGTAAACCCCAGGCGAACTGGGGCAGCCTGTGTGCACAAACCATGCAATGTGGGATTTTAGCAGAGTCAGGCTAAGGGCTTTAACTCCCCCATGCCTGTCCCCTGTGCTCCGGCGGCACTAGGCCAGCCCTGCCGCCCGTGCCCAGCCATCAGCCACCTCCTGCGGTTGCCCTGCTTCCTCTGGGGCCTGCGCCTGCTTTCGGCAGCACTGCCTTGGAGGTGACCTGGGCTGTGGGTGGCCCTGGTCCCATGGGGGCACAGCTGTGGCTTGGCGGTGTGTAAAACCCTGCAGCCAGGCCAGCCGGGGGCAACGAGCCCCGGAGGAGCATGGGGCTGAGCACGGCAAAGCAAAGGGCCTGTTGCTAGCCAGGGAAGAGCCTCGCTAGCAGCTGCCCAAAGGCTTGCAGCAGGTGAGCCAAACAGTGGAAAAAAGTCAATTTGCTTGAGAGAGTGTCCTTACTGCCTGTGAACTGGTTTGTGTTAATAAAATCATTGCAGCAGGGTAGCAAACTGCTCATTTCTCCCGTTTGTTTACTTTGCTCAGAAGAACCCGACATTTATGCATCTTTCGCATCCACTTTCTTTGCTCCTAAAACACCCATTGTACCTGGACTAGTTGAGGACATCTGCACTGGCACAGGGAGCGGCCGCGTGTCCTGCCCTTGCTCCAGCTACTGAGGGACTCATCTGAAAGAAAAGTAAGGTGCCGGTATTTTGAAAGTGTAAACAGGGTAATGCCAGAGGCGAGTCACCGTGACCGGGAGCCCAGGCACATGCTGATTAATTCAGGTCCCCTCCCTTAAATGGTTTATTTCTGCTAATCAAGAAAGGAGGACAGAAAGCAGGTCTGGTCACAGTAACTCGCTGTGGTGCCCGTACAGGATGCGTACGTGTTGGTACACCTCATGCTTGGCATTGCATTTTGACTGAGAACCAGAATAATGCAACAGGTAATCTAGGACATAACTGCTGTGGCAAAACCTGGACACCTCCTAGGTCTGAAAACAAATTCTGTGTTGTGAACCAGCATCAAGCAGATGCTTTGTCAGAGAATAATTTTCTTCTTCCCTCTTTGAAATTCTACATTTTTAATCCATGACCTGGATAAAACCACCATAATTAACATAGAGTCCAGGTTCCGGCTCCAGAGCTGGGCTCACTGGACACACAGTAGATGTTTTGCTATGGACAATATAAAAATCACAGGTAAAGCTGAGACAAACTCAGGGACTGGACCAGCCCTGGGGAGGCGTGATGGACCCGGCCCCTCATGGAACTCACAGGGCTCATCCAATCGATGAGCAAAGACCCCTCAGTGGGAACACACCCAGCAGGGCCCAGTATGAATGCTGCTGGGATGGCAGGTCTCATTCTGGTGTCCACAACCCCTCCTCAGCAGAGAGTTTTGGCGATGGGAAGGGGCATGAAGCACAAGAGCTTCTCCAGCCCTGGGGGTGAGACACGCAGGGCGAACACATACGACCCACCAGGTCTGCTCTGGATCACCAGCCCTCGTGCACACCCCTGCTTGCCAGCGAGCCCGCATGGCCGCGAGCACGCAGGGCAATCCTTGTGCCGTGGAGGCAACATCACAAATAACACTCAGCCACTTCAAGTGGACAACTACAGGTGGCACTGGCAGAAATAGGCCCCAAAAAAGAACCACAGAGTCTGTAAAATCTTTTCTGTCAAGACCAGCTAAGACCTGTCAGGCACACAGACACTGAACTGAATCTTAAAGGAAATACTGTGTTTGGGGGATCTTTTTTACATTTGCACATACTTTTCAAAGCCCCCGGTGAGATTATTAGAGGGTCCTCTGGCAAGTGAGAAGCCACAAACCATGCAGAGCAAAAGGTACCTTGAAACCACCACCGAATCCATGAGAAAGCCTCTCACCTGCAGGGTATCCACAGGTCCACAACAAACACACCAAAAATACCCTTTGGCGGGAGCCCGTTAAACCATACTGGCCTCAGCAGCCGGATGCCCAAGGCATGAGCTGCTGTAGCCTTTGGCTCTCAAGCAGTATTTTTTTCTAGTTATTAGCTAAATCAGCTTTGAGACTTTCCTCCTCAAAGCAGCTTCCATTACCCAGAGGAGCAAGGAGGCAAGAAAGCTCAGTTGCTACCTAAGTGAGATGTGGGCATCTCTGCATGTCCTTTCCTTCTCTTTGTGACAAGGGCAACCAAAGCTGGCCAGGAAACCTGCGCTATTCCCCAGTCGCAAGCCTCAGAAATAAGTGCTCTTGGACTTCTTTTTTGTTTGGTTGTTACCTCCTTGAGGAGTCTCTAGGACACTTTGGAGGCTTCAGATAAGATTATGGCCAATTACGAAGGGAAGAAAGAGTTCATCTCTCGGTATCTTTTTGGACAAACAATCTGAGGCAAACAAGGTTTAGCAATCTCTCTGGGTTTGCAGGGTTTAGGATCTCAATAGCTCATCCTGATGCTGTAAACTTGAAACACAGCCCAGCCAGTTTTCTGGCGTGGCAGTATCTTATCTGCCCCGACCCCTCGCTCCTGCTGGCCAAACCCACCCAGCCGACCTTTTTATTGCAATCTGCCCATGAAACGCTGTAGGGATGGCGTGAGGAGTTCACCTTTCATCCCGCTCTCTGGTGCTGTGAGCAGCCCTCAGCTGCCTTTCACCTCGGCTGGGTGAGAGCCGGGTACACCTGCCAGGGGCTTTGTGTCCCCAGCACAAACAACACAAACCCCGCACGTCTCCTCCATGACCCTCGTCCTTTGCAAAACCCCGGTACAGCTCTGCACCAGCAGCCTGGGGAATGGGCCCAGTTCCCTGCCTGAGCAGAAATATCCCCTACCCAGGAGCCGCTGTTCCCGGCACCCCTCTTTGTTTGGGTTCCTGCTGTTACAGCCCACGCTGCACACCTGGCGCCACCAGGGCTCTGCTGGGCGGGAAGAAAAATGAAAAGGTAAAATTCCTGTACCCACACAACAAGATCTTTTTATAGCCAAGGGGATGAGGTTTTTCACTCTCTTCCTATTTTCCACTTAGGCAGTAAACAGGAAAACCAACCTGGCCTGGTAGCTAATTTGGGAGCGCACAGTGCCTCTCAGTGTGCCTCCCTGCGATGCTTCCCGCCTTCTCCCGCCGTGCCGTGGGCAGCAGGGCGGTGCCGAGGCCAACACCCCATGTCCCTAAAGTGTCCCTTGGAGGAGCCAACAGCCCTTGGCCACTCCTGGACAGGGACAGAGACCCCACTGGGACTGTCACCAGCCCGGGGCCAGCGCTGGGACCGTGGGGCTAGTCGGCCTCTGTGCTAACGGCGGGCAAGGCCAAGGGCGAGAGTGTGAGCCTGGCACCACAGCTGCTCCCAGGGTGGACATTTTCACCTTGGTTTGCCACTGGGAACGTTTTCTCATCCCCTGACCTTTGGGCGGGGGCTACTGGGGACAGGGGCACCATCGAAGCAACATCTCTATGTGTCCCGCTGAAGGCGGGCTGGGAGCCAGAGCCTCTGAGCCTTACACGTCCCTGCGTGCGGCGGAAGGGGTTTGTGCGCTCTGGCATCTGCACAGCCCTGAACTCAGCCTGGACCTGTGGACCTTCACCTGTGTTGGTGTTCGTGCTCCTGTAAAATGACTGCCGCAAAGAGAAGCCTGGGCTCCCCCAGGAACCAGAGCATGGCACCACCATACGTCACCCTTCGCTGCCCTGCTTGGCCACGCAGTGGGTGGTGAGAGACCCAACATCTGCCCACCCCCACGTGGGTATCGCCACCAACACTGAAATTCCTCCCCCAGACCCATCTGCATGGAAGAAAGCTGCAGAAACCCCCACCGTGGTGGTGTTCCCCGCCTCCCACCTCGCTCCCCCCCCAGTGAATGTGCCGCTGCCTGTGCCTCCGTGCTCACCACCCCAGGGTGGGGGGGGTGACGGACGCGTGGCCCCAGAAGGGTGACTGCCATAACCCAGCTCTCGTAGCAAAGCATCGCCTCCTCCATGATGCTGCTCAAGAGAGACGACATCGTTGCCTTTAGCCGTCAGCAACTGCAAGAGAAAAAAAAAAGCAGCAGTGGAGCTGGCAGCAAGTGGAACCCGAAAGGCAGTGAGTGCTCGGGCCCTGAGAGGTGTAGCAGGTCCCTGGCTGCTCAGCGAGACAGCCAGTGTGAAAGCAGTGAGCCCAGCAGAAGGAGCCTTGGTGGCAACACGATGACTTTAGTCACAGTCACAAGGCTAAAACAGCCAGGAGGGGGAAGTTTTCTCAAATACCAGATAGGAAAGTTGCATAACCACCACCCAGAGCCTTCAAACAGGGCCTGATTTCCCCTTCCAAAATTTCAGTGACTTCCCCATGCAGTTTCCAGCTGCATCGGCAGCACAGAGCGAACTGGGGGGTCGCAGTCCCTCTCCACAGGGTGGGCTGGGGCCGGGGGCTGCGGGAGTGGAGTGCCCACCCCACAGCCACGGCTTGGCAGCCTCCGGGGAGCCCCACATGCTCATGGGGGTGGAAAAGCATTTCAGAAACCATCGCCTGCTAGGCTCATCACGGCAAGCGGCTTTGAAGCTTCTTTGCTGAGAAATCGCACGCTGGTAACCAAAGGACTGGACCCAGGGGATGCCTCCTGGGGGGATTCTGCCACAACGCCTCCCAACATGACCTTACCCGTTTGAAGGACTCGCTTCTTGGACCACCTGGGACAGCAGTGGGAAATCTTCAAGAGGATTTGTCGACAAGACTACAGGAAAGGTTTAGATTCGATTATTTTTGACCCCCTTCCAAAAGGGACAGCGAAAGCAAAGCAAACAGAACTCAGATGCGGTACACAGCATACAAACTTTGTGTGTGCCCAGTGCAAGGACATCCATGAGAGCAGCACTGTTACCCTGAGCAGTGGGAAGCAGGTTGAATGCTGGAATTAAAAGTCTGTCTCAGTCGGTGTTGCTCATTCCCAGGCACCGTTCGTGTGTGCATGAATCACCGGCCCTCCCTTTGAATCATTAATCACTGCAAATCAATAAAGGCCACATACATTTTTCATGTATCAGCCATTAGTCTGACCTTGTGTCTATCTCTGTAGAGGGTACGAAATAAAAGCATTTCAGATCAAAGCAATCAGCACTAAATCCAGCCCAGCAGTAGCACCCAGTGGAGCCCGCTGATTTACGGCCGCTGAGCTCATATCGAGGTTGTTTTGGTTCCCGAGAGCCCTGGGCAGCTACAAAGCCCTCGTTGTCCCCTGGGGATGTGAGCAGGCAGGAGGGGGCCGCTCCAAAAGGATGTTCTTTGGGATTTGTTTATTTCCTTGAAAACAGGGACTGCTTCCTTGCCCGGGCGCAGGTGTCTACACGGCGCTCAGGGATGAGCAGATGCACCTCCTCCCCCAGGCCCTCACGCGCAGCGTGCTCGCCACCAGCACCGGCCCCGGCTGCCTCCCTCTGCCCCAGCCCCCCCGCTCGGCTGCTTCTGCAAAGCCAACACCTCACCCAGCACAGCCTGCGGGAGACACACCGGCACCTGGACGGGAGCCAGAAGGACCAAAACCATTCACCGGGGATGGGGCACAGTACACTCAGCCCTCTGCCAGCAGCTTCTCCCTCTGCCAGCAGCTTTGCCCTCTGCGGCCCTTGGACCACAGGCTGAAGCCCTGCTCCAGCCGATGCCCCAGCCAGCAGAGTCAGATTGCCTACATTCTTTCTGAATCCATGTATTTATTTTGGGACCTAGACACTGAGAGCCTCCAGGCAAGCGCTACCAACCAATTAGCATCACTATTGATCACTTCTGCATCCAGCTTTCTGGGTCAGGCCTGCTCTAATTTTGTTAGGGGCAGGCAAAGGGCTGGTGAACCAGGAAATCACAGCGCTTGGAGATGCCCCTGGGGCACAGAGACAGGCCTGCTGGGTCCCAAAACCCCAAACTCCTTCCAAATGCCCATGAGCTGGAGGCAGGTACGCCACCCTCCTGCATGGACCACCGATTACTGTACACCAACCCCCTCATCAGCCCATCACAGTGCCCATAACCATCTCTGGCTAATGCTGTTGCAGAGGCCACAGAAATATTTGCCTAAGGAAAGAGGATAGTTTGCTTTTCGGAATAAAAAAATTGGTGTTTGCACCAAGTGGGGCAGCAGGAGGGTGGGTTAGGACACTGCAAAGTAAAGCTCACGTAACAGCAGGAGACACAGAACTTGGACCTAAACAGTTTCAAGACTTCTCAAAACCTGAAATCAGAAATAACTCTGCTTACTACAGAGATCTCTTTATTAACGGACTGCTTTGGTTTTAATTTAAAATCATCTCCTGTTCTTGCTTCCCCAGCTTTGGGTCTAGGGACCATATCAGGTCCCAGCTATTCCTAGCCTCTCTCACAAATGCCGGGGTCCGGGCAAAGGTGCAGGGGCCAGCTGGGCCTCACAGAACGGAGTTTATCTACTCCTCGCTGCAAACCCATCATTCAGCCATCCTCCCTGCAATGTTGAAGTCTACCTTCCTACCGCGATCAAAACACCGTTCACCACATCGAAGGCACCCAGCAGACACCAGCCCCTCGTGCCCTCCCTATTAGCTGGGGTGTCCTTTGGCTGCGCCCCTCTGTCCCGCCTCCTCCCCTCCCCACTTGACACCAGTGTGCATTTTTACTGGCAACACCTCTGTGCTCAGCCCTCTCTCGGCACCGAAATAGCTGTGGCCAGGCTGTGGATGGGCTCGCTGCTCTTGCAGGCGGTGCTTTCGTAATTCGGTTTGCGCTGGCTGCCTCCCTGCAGCATGACATCCACCCCTTCATGTTCCTCCTCGCAGTCACTTACATCCAGGGGAGCCACGGCGGAGTTTTTCACCCTGTCTCAGGCTGACAGGCAGCGTGTCACCCAGCAGTGCAGCGTCTTCGGCCTCGCCCGGAGCATTCCCCATCCGCTGTCCATCCTGGGGCCAGGGGCACGGGTCGGGTCCAGCCTCCCATGACCCTGCAAACCTGCAGCTCCCTCCCTGGACAGGCAGAGCCAGGAGACCAGCAGGCTTTAGCCAGGAAGGTGCAAGGCTTACACGCCTTCCTCCCAAAAGACCACACAGTCTCTGAATGCTCCGGAGGACCTGGGGCTCAGCCTCCGCAGACCAGCTGGCTCAGCATGCGCCAAGAGCCCCCCCGCTCTGCAGCGGCTCATTGACACCACCAGCCTCCTGAAATATTATGGGACCTTTTAGTTTCAAAGGAAACCACAAGCGCCTTTCTGCTTCAACCTCCCCTCTCGCTCTGTAAGCTGTAGTTGCAGACATGGTCCTTGCCTTCCCGTGCTCCCCAGTCCCCACCCCAAGCCTGGGCACAGAGGGACCCCCCGAGGGACCCGCCAGTGCACGGTGGCACGGCACTGCAGGACGCTGGCACAGTGCACAACTGGGGGATGATGCTGGGCTGGTCACCCTGCACGTAGCTGCAGAGGACACCCAGCCTGGGCTTTGCCCATGAACGTGGGTGTGCAGCCAGGGGCATCCCATGGCGATGGGATTTTGGAAAGCACAGCCACGGTCTGCTGTATTTCCCAGCTCTGCGTAGTTGCTCCCAGCACTGAACAGATGGACAGACAGACACACGCACACAGTGCTGATCCCAACCTGCCATTCCCAGAGTAATCCCGCTGTACGTGTTAAGTCAGGTTTGCTGCACATATGCAAACCGTGGGCAGCAACCTCCTTATTGAAATTTGTTAGTCAATGGTACCACACCTCTCCATCTCGGAAAATAAACAGCCCTGCCCCATTGCTTTGCCTTGGTCTCTCTTCAGCGAGAACTCCTCTCATGGCAAAGCCTGCAGCAGGCTGGACGTGCGTTTCCCACCAGCCCCCATGTCAGCACCATGATGGGTTTCTGGGGCTTTTTGGTTCTTGATAGGCATCATCTCACAGAAGTAAACATAGCCAAGCTGCACTAGCAAAATTCCCCAAAGATTAAATGGGGGATTTCATTCAAGGGTGATTCTGGTTTAATCTTGCAGCTGGGCTTACTATAAACCTTTGGACTAGAGCATGTATCAGGTAACTCCACCTGCTGAGCTGATTACATTTGGATATTATTATAAAAAATGCTACTTTGGCATTTGTAATCAAACATATGTGTTTCATGTGGAAGGAAGGCACAGGGCCAGCTTTGGGCAGCCACCGGGGTCAGACAAGCTCCCGCACCCCGCGCCGGTGCAAGTCACCCTGGGCCAGGCAGCCCCTGCCCACCTCTGCCGGCACACGAGTGCACTCGTGCTGGACGGGGGGACATCTGTGTGGCTGAACACACCAGGAACGATTGCTCTGCCCACACCAAAGCTCTCCCTGCGCTGAGGCTCTCCATCGCAGCGGTAGCGGGCACGCGTGCAGCCCATCACACTGGGGACGCGCAATGTCCCCTGCCCTGTCCCAGCAGCAAGCACACCGCCTAGAGCAATGCCAACCAAAAGAAGCGAGGGTTTGGGTTTGGGTTTTTTTTTCCCTTACACTGCTTTTTACTCTTTTCCTCTGCCTTTTAAAATTCCAGATGAGAAAAATAAATATTGGAAGGTTATCCTTTGTATCTCATGATCAGATCACAAGTTAGCATGTGACTTGGGAGGCAAAAACAAGTCTTTCCAGCAGATGTGAACACAGCAAGCGAGCTCCGCTGACTGCTGTACCTTGATGTCTGCTGCCAAAGTCAATTCTTGGTGCATCCTTGAGGTAAAGAACCTCATGATTCATCAGGATCTTATTCTAATTAAAGAAAACTCAGATGACTTTCATTTTGGCTTTGCCTGTTTAGCAACTCTGAATGTAATGTGTATGTAAGGATAAATAGCAGCCCTCAGCCACTGTTTTGTAAACAGGCTGCAGCTCAGGAAGGGCAAGGGCACGTTTGGAGCCACTCTGCAAGTCGTGCACTGCGGGGGACTGAGCAAAAACCTCCCACTGAGCAAAGGGACCAATCAAACAGGAGCCCAGGTAGCCACCCTGCTGGCCAAAAGCCTGCAAAATGGCCCATGATGTACTTTGAAGGGCAGGGTGGGCATGGGTGACAGGGGCCACGCAGCACCCGGGGAGCTGGGAATCATCTCTCTGAAGGGGAGCGGGGCCGGTGGTAAATAAGCTCGCTGCCTTCCCCCTTAAAGCATATGGGGGTTTGCCTGTTCCCAGAGGTCTGGTGCCCAGGTGCTGCCCGTGCCCAGGCACACGCGGGTGGCCCATCCCCACCTGAGCACCGGGGCTTGCCCACGGCCCCGGCACAGCTCGATAAGCCAGCGATAATGCATCTTGTTGCAGCCGCCCCGCTGTGGCTCCTGTCACATGATGGGTCAGCAGTTCGTGGGAAGTCACAGCCTGAAAGCCTGAAAAAAAACCAAGTTACTTTAGCCAGCTCCTTCCCCACAGGAAATAAAAACTGGAGCTAAGCTTTAGTAATTTGGGTTTGACCAGACTTATCTCGCCTGGGGCCCAGGGTGGGTTTGTCTCGCCTCACTCCTGACTGAGCTCCCAGCCACGAAACCCGGCGGGAAAAGGACTCGGAGAAGGGCAGAAGGGGCAGAGAAGGGAGAAAACACCATTGCATGCCCACGGCGGGGGGGGGAAGGGGGGTCCTGTAGCTCTTCTGGAGCCCCACGTCAGGACAACTGCATGCAGAAGAAAGCCTCTCCCAGACTCTCCCATCCCTGTGAGGCCGATGGGAAAAGGCAGCACGGCAAACATTCCCACGGCCACTGTCCTCGTGCCCTGGCTCAGCCAGCGAAGCCGATCCCGGCACACGGTGCACAGTGCGGCACGGGGCAGCTTTTGCCCTTCCTCTGCCCAGGCTCCATCGCCAATCGGACAGCTATTTTTAAACCGGCTTTTTCTTTTTCCCTGCAGAGGCACTTGAATGGCTTTCCCCTCGCACACAGAATGCAGGGAACACAGACGTCGTCTCTCATTGTGATGGGAAAGGTTATCGGGTACAAAAGAAAAGGGAAATCCT
>NW_009260435.1:10317307-10322857 GCF_000687185.1 Egretta garzetta | reverse complement strand
TCTCCAGCACTGACGTTATCACAGGGGAAGGAAGGCTCCGGATACAGGCAGTCCCGCTCCAGGGCTCACGTACCGACCCTGCAGCAAGCCAACACCCAGGCTTGCTGCGAGCGAGAGCAAAATGGGGCATTCTTGCCATGCAAGACTGCAGATTACTTAGTGGGTGAGGTCCCAAAGCTGCCATCGCTCCCAAGCAGCCACAGAGCCTCGCACAAGCGTCCCTACAGCTACAGCCCGGCAGAAAAGCCTGGCTGCCTCGTGTTAATGTGCAGCACCAGAGACCTCCCGGGGACAGCCAGGGAGCAGGGAGAGCTGTGGCAGACGGACACTCCTAACGGGGGGGGATCTGTGAGCTGCTGGCCCCCGCTCCCGGCAGCCGGGGGACTGTGGTGCCCTGCCCACCCCACCGGCTCTGCCCAGCTCCCCGGCAGCGGGGCTGGGGCAGTGCGGGGACACAGTGAACTGGAAAGGCAAGGCTTGGCTATCAGCTCACTAAAAGCATCTTTGCTATTGGACTTACCAGGGGGGTTTTTTGTTACCGTTTTTTCCTCTTGCACAAATAGATTAAAGCCAAGAAACAGCATCACCGCAAAGCCAGGTGCATCCATCAGGCCTGTCCTGACAGAGCCGCTTAGGCATTTCTCAACTGAAATTTGTCATAAAACACTGGTTTGCTGGAAGCAGAGCTCGCCACCAGCCCGGAGGCCCGTGCACTCAGGAGGGCTCCAGTGTGGGGCTGCCCAGCATCCCCCTGAGCTGGCAGCATGTCGCTGCACGACCAAAGCGCTGCCCCTGCCCCGGTACCCTCCTTGCCTCGCGCCTTTTTGCAGCTGCTCCTGTTGGGCACTCTGCAAGAAACACCAGGAAAGCACCTGGCTCGGGGGGATCCCTGCTGCCGGCTGCTTCCCAGGAATCTCTCACGCCTTCCTCTCTGGGAAACACAACTAGAAAGTCCTTGTTTCAATTTCTCTTCTCAAGGCAGGACTGTGCGGGTGCAGAGTGGAGCCCCAGGCTGGCTGTCACTGGGGGGGTGGTACCCACAGAAACCATTTCTAGCTGCACTCCAAGGAGAGGAGCTGGAGGTCAGAGGGAGATTCCAACACCTCAAACCAGTTGCTGCTCGCAGCCCTGCTCAACATCTGCAACTAAGCCAAAAACCTGGGTAAGGGCTGCAGGGCCAGGCTGGGAGGGCTGTGGGGTGCTTTGCAGATGGAGAAGGCAGGGACACCCAAGAGATCCCGCAGAGCCTGGTGGAGACGGAGCATCCGGCAGCCAGCACACTGGAGCTACGGCATCAGCCAGGACGCGGGGAGGGCAAGATTTGGGGAACTCTTTGGTGCTGAGCAGATGCCTGTGCTGCCCACGGCACTTCCCAGCCTGGAACTGGAGCTCATGTACTGGGCATCTGGGCTGAAGAGGTAAACTGCCAGCAAAGCACAGAGACTTCATTGCTTAAATATCTCCCTGTGAGATGGCTGCCGGGGGCAAGGGGTGAGTCGTGGCAGTGCTGAAGCTGAGAACCAAGGAACATGAAAACTAGGGGTAAATTTTACTTCCCCTGAACACACAGTAAAACATTTACCAAAATTGTCCAAGACATTTTCAAAATAAGCCGAGTGCTCCACTGCCTGCCAAACCCAGATTCTTTTCAGAGAAGATTTAAGACTTCTCTTCGTTTGAATTGCAGTAATGAACTAATACTGTGAGTGCCTCCAGCTGCCAGCAGCTGGCTTGGACTTAATTGCGCCCAGGAGCCTTTCCCGGGAGCTGCGGAGCCGCCCCGCGCCCAGCCCAGCCCAGCCCAGCCCGGGCGGCAGGAGCGGCCCACGGGCACTGCAGATGTGGGCTCATGCAAAGCCGAGCAGGTCGGGTAGCACAAGCCAGCACTGTCCACACGGACCCCGGCGGGGACAGCAGAGCCGCCAGTGTGGGCTCCGGCACGGCTTTCCTGGCTTTGTTGACGGGTACGACTTTATCGCTGTTAAAACACAGTTTGTTGCTGTGACTTTTTCCCCCCTTCTTAAATGTCAACTTGAAAAGAAAAATTCGGGAAAGGTCACTTAGCAGAGAGACTGGAACAACTCCAGTCACTTGGATAAACACGTGTAGGGTCAGCTGCTGCGAGAAGGGATTTTAAACCAGTTATTTACCTGGTTGAACAAGTGGTGTGTTTCTGCAGGAGGGTGAGACTTTACATACCTTGTGGGAGGCAATCAATCTCCTTACCACCCATCCATCTGCTGCTGGGATCGTTAACCCTTTGGGACACCCAGGTGGAGAAGATGCTTCACTCAGGATGCCTAATTCCATATTGTAAGGGGGCAGGAGCACCCGTCAAAGCCGTGGCCTTCCCCTAACACCACTGGTCTGACGCTATGGAGAGCTGCTCATCAGTGGCCCCACCAGACCCCTTCCCCGGGCACCCGCTGGGGCTGCTCCGTGCCCCTGCATCGCAGTTGGTTCTTCAAGCCAGTCGAGTCGCTGATATTTGGCTGGAAGCAACGTGCCAGAGACCCGTTAGGGAGGAACAGCATTGTGCGTACGTAGGTGTACACAGAGCGGATCCAGCGTCAGGCATGCTGGGTCCTGCTCTTACCAGCAGGATGAGCAGAGACCTGCTGCACTCCTCAGCTTCCCGCAGCTGCAAAAAAACAGGACAACCAGGACATCCCGTTGATAAAAAGGCACCCATTTCAAAGATTAGGGGAATGGGACGGGGTTTTCATTATGCCCAGCTAAGGTGGGGAATTGGAAGGTGAGAGCTGTGCACTGCAACAGACACAGCGAGCCGAGCTTTCCCTTACTGCCTTCCCAAGGATGCTTCAGCATCCAGCAAACACTGTGCAAACCCTGGCAAAGAGCATCTGGAGCAGAAGCCCTTCCCTGCTGCCCCTTAACTCCCAGTCGGTGCCTGGCCACCTTCAGTGCATGCTTGAGTACGCCCAGCACTCACAGCTCCCCTGCCCCTGCACGCTGGCGGCAGTTTGCCCCTTGATGTGCAGGTAGTCATCAAATCTGGTAATTGCCCCTGCTGACAGCTGTAGAACAGGACAGGAGTTTGCCTGCTGACCCAGGGAGTGGGGAGGGTTTGGCAGCCCCAAGCACACCCGCTATCCTTTTCGGGGAGCCTGGGCAGCTTAGGTGGGGAAGAACCGCAGAGGGTTTCCTGCAAGGCCTCACCAAACACCACGCCACGCCGCTTGCTCGCCCGGCAGCAGCGCAGTGGCCATTGCCAGCAGCTCTCACCGGCCCCCTCTGCCCAAGCGCTGCTCCGATTGCAGGGCCAGCAGGGCATGGTCGGAGCCCCGACAACTACGGCACCTTCAGAAAACTTCCCAGCTACCAAAGGCACAGGTGGCAAGGGGCCACTTTCACAGAGGTCGGCAGGAGCAGCCCCTCCAGAGTCGGCCTCCTGATGCCCTTCGGCTCTACCTGCTGCCACTGTGCTTGGTCTCGGCGGGTGTGCTTGGTCTCAGCAGGTAAGCTTGGTCTTGGCGGGGGTGCTTGTCTCTCACCTGGTACATTTCCACTCCACCACTGAACGTTTGGCTGCAGCCAAATCAAGGATTTGTCTAAAATAATGAAACTTTTTCTATTTGTCTTCCCTGTCCCAGCCTTCATCTCTCAACAAGGGAAACTTCAGAATTTTGTTAAACAAAATCCATTGATTTTTGCCCTTATTTATAGCCAGTATGCTCACTTATGACTCACACAGAGTGCTCCATAGCTCAGTAGCACCCGAACTAGCACACGGACCAGAGCAGTTCCAGACAAACCTGCTGCAAGGTGGCCCTCCAAACCACCACCACCGGCTGAACCTGTTTGGTTGATCAAGGTCCCCAGATATGCACCACCCCCATTCCCTCGGCATCCTCTTGCTGCCCGGTGCGCATCCTGCACCCAACGCTTCCGCGAGGGCCTGGATGAGACCATCACCACCGCAAGCTGGGAAGGCTGGAGTTACTCCGGAGAGCCGGCGCTAACCCCACAGCAGGCAGGGAATGGCTTTGCAGGCACCTGCTTCGTGGTCATCCCCTGTGGCCACATGTGCGGTGAGATTTCCTGGCGGCAGCCCCAGTTTCAGCGGGGAGCAGAGCTCACCTCTGCCAGCCCATCAGCAGCCCCGGCTGGGTCTGTGCAGAGATCAAGCCAAGGTGCAGGCTAAGCCAGACCCAGGTATTTGGTGTACGCACTCTTCCCACAGCAAAAAGGGCACTGTCTGTGATCAAGTTTAGCTCTGTTGACAGTTGCTGTGCTTACTCCTAAATAAAAGTGGAACACACAGCCTTATTTGGGACAACTACTCAGGTGCAGGAACCTGAGGGCTTATATTGACCCTGTAAGGAAACCAGCACCAGCCAGGGACCCCACATCAGCCCCATCCAAAACAACCAACGCTACTCAAACCCAGCGACTCACATTATTGTACGCAACGAGCAGCTTTATGACCTCCAGCAGCCGTGCAAATGGTACCGCAGCGGTGCAAGGTCAAAGGCATAAGGTCTCTGCACAGTGGGAAACCACCACCACGAGCCTTTCAGAAGTTAAGCTAGACAGAAGAATTGTCAGCAGTGGGGAAAAAGGGCAGCTGTTGGTCCTGCCAGTAAAAACAAAAAAGGAGAAATCAGCCCACCACCGCTTCCGATCGGATGTGACAGCTCTGTCTGAGGTTCTCAGTAAAGCAAGCCTGTGTTGCAAGCGCAGCAGGAGACGCAGGAGCTCCCAGGCAAGGGGAAGTGGAGACCCCTGGCTCCAGGGGCGTGGGAGGGGGAGCCACAGAAAGCAGCCCTGCTTCTGCTCTTCCCCACAGCCAGCGCTATGCACCAGCTCACACATGCCTCGGGATGAGCCCAGGTCCTGGTTACGTCTGTGCCATGGCCCCGTTAACACTGGTGTCCCATCCTGGCAGCCTTCCCCGAGCAAGGAATGGGTTTCTCTATGAAAAGCAGAGACAGATCGTTTCCTACAGCTAGGGAAATGAAGAGCCTCTCGCACCTCCGTCCTGGCCAGGGGAGGTGGCTTCAGGCAGCCTCTTCCCAAACACAGCAAAGCGTTCCCACCAGGCCCCATGCGCCCCTTGAAACAATTCATTTTTTGTGGAATTCAGTCACTTCAAATCAAAACAACAGAAAGCGCTTCCACAGGCTTGCAGCAATATTTTGTCTGTAAATAATCTAGAGAGCAAGGTCACATTCCCAAGTGAAAGCGGAGCAGGGGAGGGTGGGTGGAGGCGGCGTGCGGTGCAGGGGGGTGTGCAGCCCGTGACCCCGGGAACAGCCGGGCTGGGCTGGGGGACCAGGGCAAAGCAGAGAAATGGGGGCTGGGGGAAGGGGCAGAGCAGAAAGGGCACCCGGAGGTAAGAGGTGGGAAGATTTCCTTCCTTTCTCTGGCCGTGGCGGAGGGCGAGCCACAGGCACCAAGCTCTCGGCGTGCCCCAGCTCTGCCCGCTCGCACATCCCTGTGCTCCGGTCCCTCGTCCGCAAAGTGACAAGCGACTCTGGTGTCCTTCCACGCTTTGGCTCACGTGCCAGGCCCTGCGGACGGCAGTGT
>NW_009260435.1:10312790-10317297 GCF_000687185.1 Egretta garzetta | reverse complement strand
CGAAGATGGAAACGCTGCCAGGGAGGCAAAGGCTGTCCTGCCCGGCCTCTCCCTGCGGGCACAGCACAGGGTGCACTGACCCCGGCATACCCCAGCGCTCCCTCCGTCCGTGCCAAAGGCGCTGAAGTCCGTGCTTTTCAGGATTGCTGTTGGAGCGGGCTCTCAGCGGCAGCTCCAGCGCAGCGGCCGGGCCACAGCGTCCCGCTTCACCCTGCCAAAAGGCAGCTCCTCCAGGAGAAAGGAGATGCAAATCTCACCCAGCTCCGCAGTGCCAGGAGCTCCAGGAGTTCAAAGCCCTCCGCCGGCCACGTGGCAGCGAGGGGAGCGGGAGCGCTCTGGGAAACCACCCACAGCCCTGGATCGAGTGCAGAGCAGATGGCAGAACAAACAGCACCGGGATTTCTGTTTCACATAATCTTTTGCCCTACTCACTCCCACGTTTAACCTTTTCCTCCCATTGAGCAGAGCTTCTCTTGGAAAAAGCGACGAGGAACACTGGACAGCTTTCAGAGCGGCAGGTGGTGATCTGCTCTGAACACCACCAAGGACGATACACAAGACCCCAGAGGATTTTTTTTCTTTCTTTTTAAAGATTCTGGCTAGTTTTGTGCTATTTTGTGCCCTTTCCGAAAGATTTTGAGGAAATAATTTTTCTTTTTCTGGGCCAGGGGAAGGGTGATGCTGCCTGCACAACTAGCAGTAAGAACATTTAAGGATGCCGGGTTCTTCACGCTCCGGCTGAGCGTCGCTTGTGCTGAGCGGCAGCCCCGCGCAGGAGGGGTGCTCATGCTGGGACTGCAGGTGCTGCAGGTACACGCTCTTCAGGGCATGCAAGGGTCAAGGGGAAAAAAAAAGAAAAAAAAAAAAAGAGAAAAAAATTCAAACCCTGCACACGTTTTACAGACTTCTCACACGCCAGAAAGCTCGGGGCTTTCTGTGGAGTTTTGGGACGGAAACCACGTATGGACTGGCTGACTCTGCAGGGCCAGGTTTCGCCCGCAGCAGGCAGTGGCCACACGACAGCCCCACACGCCCCGCGCAGGAGACACCGTCCCTGCCCAGCGGTGCCACCCCGTACGGGGCTGCCTGAGGAGACTGGATCCAGCGCGGGGAGGAATCCAGCCCTCCTCGGCAGAGCTGGCACCTGCTGGATCACGGCCCATGTCCTGCCTGAAAAGGCCACCATCCAGCTTGGGTATGAGACGTTCAGGGAACTGCATCACTTGCAGGCTCCCAGCACAATGAGGTTCAACGCTTACAGCACTTGTCCCCATCGAGACGCCCACCGTGCACGTGCCGGGTGTCAGGAAACAGGATTTTGCCCTGCATGTCAAGCACCGTCAGCTCTTGGCTGCCGCTGGTCCTGTCAGTACCGTTTTACAAGGTTATTTTACACCCAACCGGTGGAATTTGCTCTTACTCATGCGTTATAATCATCAGAAAGCCATCCAACCACCACCCACCCAGTACAGCACCAATATGACCACTCCTTCAGGGCCTTGCGCTTGGCACCAAGAGGCGGCATGGCCATGCTTCTGGGGGCACAGCCCAGCGTGTGGGGCAGGATGACACTGGGTGCACCCCAGCATGGCCCCAGTCCCCGCAGGCAGGTTACTGGGACCTCTGGGAGCTCATCCTCTGGCTCAGGAGAGGTGGGAACACCCCAGGCTGGAGAGGGCACAAAGCAGCCGTGTCCAGCCAGAGGAGCAGGAGGGTCCCAGCCTCTGCCAGGAGGTTGGGTGCTGAGTGAGCTGTTGCTGGCAGCCCCCGGAGAGAGAAGGGATAACACTGCTTGCCCTGCACTGACTCCTCACCTGAGCCACACACTCTGCCTGTATTTTAGGAGTTTCCAACAGGCTCATCATAAAACTTCACAATTAATGCTTAGAAATTAATTACAACAGTCTGGGACTCTTCTAAAGACACTAATAGCGACAAGGAAGACGCCAACCAGCCTATTAGCTCAGCACACCCCAGCCAGTGCCTTCTCTCTAGCACTTTGGTGAAGCCAAGCACTTTTGCACTTTTACTACTATGCATTGCAAATTAAAAGTGCCAGCAAGAGTGCCAGCAAGAGCTCCTGGCTGTGGTGCCAGGTGGCAAAGCTGGCTGCCCATAGCAGAGCTCCAGATACCATGCCTGGTCCTCCCCGAGGCGCAACACAGCACGAACAACTTCCCGGTGGTTAGGCTGGGCCAGGCCATCGTTCCCCACAGCCCCTGCTGGGTACAAGCCACATCTTAAAAAAAAAAAAAAAAAAAAAAAAAGACAGCATCCAAAAGCTGTAAGCGGAGTGGGGTTCCTGCTGTTATTCACCATGTGCTGAGCTGTTCAGAGACAAACAAAAGAGCAGGTTGGGTCAAACACAGGAACTCCCTTGAGTGAGCTGTGGTCACAGGTCAGAATCATTGAAGGGATTAAATCCAGAGAGCACAAACTTTCTGCAGTGCCTACAGTGGCTCTCTGCAGACAGGCTTTTCTAATTCCCAGCACTGCGGTGTCTCTTACAACAGGACATAATGGATTTCAATCACCCCGACAGCCGCCGTGGTCCCCTACTGAATTAAACCAGGCATTTTAATAGGTTTAATTCTTAACCAAGAGAAAGACGTAATGCACGTCAGCTCTGACACAAAATGGGTGAAGATCCAGCAACCCCGCGATTGCCAATTTGTGAGTATCAGTTACAGGCTGTAGGGCTAGGAACTTATCACAGGCTAGGCAGAAACAAATGGCTGTTGGAAAGGAGACCTATTTGACAAGGAAAGCCAGGCCCTCTCTTCCTCCTCTCATTTGAATAAAACAAATAGACCAAGCCCAGGCAGAGAAAAAAATCCAATGAAACAATCTTGTTAGTTCAGCACAGAGCTGATTTTTAGACTTCCTACATTTGACTTCAAGCAAACCAGGATTTTATTTTTTTTACTCTGTTCTCATTTAAGAACTTCATTTTGTGATGGGATAATTGTTAAAAGTTTGAAGGTAGTATTTTTAAGCGCTCCAAATAACAGCAGCACTTCCAAAGGAATTCCACCGGCTCTTTTTAAACCTGGAAGCAAGTCGTTCCCCAGCTGCGCCTGCTCTCCCCGCATCTCCCCATTGCAAGGACGACCCGGCTTGAGTCTGGTTCAGAAAGCACCCAGAAACCAGAAGTGAAACCCAGAAGTTTTTTTTCATTATCCAAACTGAATGAACACAAGAAGTGAAATTGTGTGAATAAATGCCACACACTTGATCTTTTTTCCTTCCACTGGGTTTTTGGTTTTGGTTTTTTTTGGCTGCCCAATTAGTAAGTTATTTGTAACGGGGCTCTCCCATCCTGCCCGGGCTCGGGTACCACCCTGCAGGTGAGACCCATGCTGCGCCCGCTCAGGCTGGCAGCACACACGGGCAGAAAAGGCCACCTTTTCTGCCCCTTTTCAGCACCAATCCCTTCAGTGAGACATGCCAGACCAGATTTTTTGCATACCACAGCACAGCAGCTCACAAACTGCCATATAACACCATTCTGCAACTCACATTTTTTAAGCTCTAGCAGCGTCTCATTTTTTCCAAGTCAAAAAGAAACCCACGGGCTAGTTCAACGCTCTCAAGAAGGCTGATGAACAGATTTCACTTTCCTCTAACAAGAAGGCAGCTGGGCTCCTGCAACAGCACGGCAGCCTTTGCCCGCGGTTGCAATGGATGCCCCTTCGGAAGGGAACCGCTCGGGGAGCAGGTGACAGCAACAGCTCCAGTAAGACCACTGTGAATACCATTATAAGCTGGGAATGCCGCCTTCTCTCCCTCTCAGCCCTGCAAATGTGTCCGTATGCAGCAGAGCAGGGAAGGCTCCGAACTGGTGTGAGTAGCCAGGCGACCACCACGGCTCAGCCGGCTCCTTCGCTTCTCTCCTCTCCCCTTGAACACCAGACCCTGCCCAGCACTCGGGCGCCTCGAAGCGCCCCACGATGGATGCCTTCTGCAGGCGTAGGCACACTGGGGCCCCAACAGGACCTACAGCAATTACTGCCTGCTAATCATTAGATAGGACGAAGCCTGTTGCATCCACCACCTGCCCAGGAAGTAGGCCAACGCTGAAGATCTGAAAGCTGTCATGAGGATTAGACGCAGTCTTGTGCCTCAACACCACCTACTCTCCTTCTGCATTTAAAGAAAGG
Organism: Egretta garzetta; assembly: GCF_000687185.1. NCBI lineage: Eukaryota > Metazoa > Chordata > Aves > Pelecaniformes > Ardeidae > Egretta > Egretta garzetta. Next base: position 10,313,137 of record NW_009260435.1, on the reverse strand, counting down.
GAACAACAGCATCTTGCTTCCCTTTTCTGAGGCAGAAGAGAGGATGAGCAGCAGTTTTCAACTGGAGTACCGGACTTCATTGAGACAAATGCCAGGCTGAAACAGAGAAAAAGAAATTAAAAAAATCGGAAGTGTCACGCAAATGTAAGCTAGTCTAAACTGCCCCGAAATCAATGGGCCTCCAGTGGTTTAAGCCCTGGCCTTTAATCCTACATCACCATGGTCCCACAGCAGCAGAGTGAGGCTCGGGGAGTGTGGCTCTGGCTGGGATGGGCAGATCCCCTACCAGAGCCAGGGCAGGGAGGGCTCTGGCTGGGACGGGCAGATCCCCTGCCAGAGCCAGGGCA
>NW_009260435.1:10308487-10312728 GCF_000687185.1 Egretta garzetta | reverse complement strand
GAGGGGGGGGAGGGCTCTGGCGGGGATGGGCAGACCCCCTGCCAGAGCCAGGGCAGGGAGCAGGGGGCTCCGGCTGGGATGGGCTGTGCCCCCTGCTCCCAGGGTGGCTGAGCGGAGCACCTTTGGGTGCAGCCTGGCTCCGGGCATCAGGCAGCCACAGGCAGTGTTGCTTCTACGCTGCTGAGCTGCACTGCAGTCTCCTGACTCAGCCTTACAGCTTTCCTAAATTACCCCTGGCTCTTCTAGCTCTTAGGAAACCTACCCCCAGCTTCTCCCAGGCCAAGGAAAGGTGGCAGACGCTCCCCAAGCTGCACCTTGTAAAGGGTCAGGCTTATGCCAAAGGCTGATGTGACTTTATTCAAGGACATTTCCAGACTGTTTTCTTCTCTTTTCCACAGCACGCTGTAAAAACCAGCATAACATCCTCTCTGCTATTGCTTTTGTGGGGCCTGCCAGATCAGGTTACACTGGAAATCAAGATATGGATATTTTATCTTTGTCCTGCTTGATACTGGGGAGACATTGAGATCCGCAGCAGGACGTTTCCATGCAACATTTGACCTTTGTTTAGCACATTTGTCGCCCTGTCATTTGTCATGCTGAATGCGCACATCCCCCTAAGCATCCCACGTTTTGGAAACTACCTTCACGTCCCAGCACCGGCAGCTCGCTCCCACCGTAGCCAGTTTCAGGCACCGCAGCCTCCTGGCCGCCCAGGACTGGAGGCAGATGCCCGAGAGCATCCAGCTGCTGCAGAAGCAGGTGCCGTCCCTGTGGGAACTCAAGAGAGGAACTGAGCATGATGGTCCCACATCGCGGGGTCTTAATCCTTTCACCGAGAGGAGCCAAGCTGGAGTTTAGAGAACTGGAAGTCAGAGAACAAGCAGTCGTTTGTTCAGAGCGGGCGGCACAAGGGGGAGGACCGCCAGCTCCTTCCCGCCCCCGCGGGACTTACCGCCCCTGAATGTCCCTTTTTGTCCTTCTCCCTGCATCTGCGGCCGGTGGGCACAACACCGCTCTGTCCAGCACGGGGTCGCAGCCCCTGCCAGGGCCCGGTGGCCAGCAGAAGAAGAAGCAGGGTGGCTACCGCCGGCCATGGCAATGCCGACCTGGCTGCCAGGACGATCTTTCCCAAGAGGAAGTCTGCCAGTGCTCTTTCCATGAAGGAACATACCCTCTGGAAGGGCAAAGGGGTGGGCCGTGGGGCGGCTGGACAACGCACTTGTGCCGTTTAACAGACATCGGAGCCACCAGTGCCGGAGAAACATCTGCCTTGGAGAGGGGAGCATGAGACCGCTTTTAAAAAGCGTTAAGCCCAACACCCTCAAAAATTACAGCTGTTTAGTATTACTAATCTGAGAAGGGCTGAACCCTGTCACCTATTGCTCAGTCTTTATCGTAACTCCTATCAGAAACTCCAGTTTCGGTAAAAAAGCGTGCATGTGTGAAAGAGAGAGGCAGCAGCAAGTCTTGGCAGAGAAGAAACAAGAGCTCTGTAGCTCTCTACAAGCGGGAGCAGGTCTCAGAGGAGCCTGTCTGTACCCAGCTATGTTAGTAAACTTTGGAAAGTTTTGGCCTACAAAACCACCGGGTTATTTCCAGTCCCAGCGGTGAAGATGGGCCTTTTGGACTGGATTTTCCCTGTTGGCTGTCTTACCCCTAGTTCTGACTGCATGACTCCTCTGCAACGAAGATGGGTATCGCACTGCTCTGGTGCTGCACAGCTCCTCGTTGCAGGTCGAAGCACTGGGAAGGTGGGTACAAACTGGTGCATCCAGGTAACCCCCGAAACACCATCTGAGTACCATCATCCATCCGATCAAATGAGCAGGAAGTTTTTTTAAAATAAAAATACTTAACATTTATTCACCTTTGAAGTCACCATAGTAAAATTGTACACGCTATGAGTAACCCAGGAACGTTATTAAAAGCTACCAGAAACGTAAGGCAATTTGTACAACCATTGAAAGAAATACACAGCATGTTGAAAATGAGAGCGTACTATTACTCAAACAAGACAACGCTTGATACGCACTAGAGTGACAAGAACCAGCATTAAGTTTTAAACAAAAATAAAGATGTCATGGCTACAAGTATTATACAGTGATAAATACTTCAAAAATATATTAAGATATATGGAAATTCTCGTTTTGTCAAGGAAATCCAGAGAAATTCCAGCCTCCACTGGATTTCAATATACCAATTAAGGTTTAATATTTAAATTCCTTTCCTTTCAGTAAGAACCAGTATTGCAGCCATTACCATTCTGTATCAATACTTATCTTCTTGTAGTGTCATGAAATCAGCCTTATGTTATATTAAGCCCTAATGCCTCTCACATCGCAGGCACTAATCGCTCTAAATCAACCAACGAGTTGCCTTTCGGTAACAAGTGCTGTGCGCCACGTTTGAAGCCAGAAACCATGTTAAATCACAGTCAACGTTCGCCCACTTTACAGTATTAATGGAAGGCGGGTTCAAAGACTTGCCTCCATGCAAATACAACATCTCAAACAGAGGGTTTAGTAGCAAGTCCACCATAACGTTTTCCTAGCATAACATCGAGCACTCAGAAGTTACAGTACATGAACCATGCTAAAGTTTAGGTTACACCTTCAAAAAGAAAGTCCGGAGGATGTTTGGAGACGACAGGTTTTGAACATGCACAAATGGTGGTTTAGTACACATTTGTTTGTGCTGTTACTGGGTAGCGAGTGAAGCAGTTTATAGCCAAGGATTTGGTGAGACAGTTTTCCGAGCCAGTTTAAAAATATAAACTTCTTCTTAGAGGGTCTGTTCTATAGAAAATAGAGTGAAATCTGGTAAATTGTCAGTTTTGAGAGTACTTTCCCGTGGCAAGATCCGTTCATCAGCCTACCGCACCACCAAGAGAAAAGCCAATCCTGCTATTCCAAACCCCGCTGCGGCCATGATCGCGCTGCTTATGGTACTGCTCTGGTCAGCCGGCTGGGAGTCGTGTCTGCCGAAGAAGCGACAGAAGCCGTCCTAGAAAAGCAAGAGAAAGGGCATTGAGTTGGGTGGCTTACAATTAACCGGATTTCTTTCAACAAGTCTTTGAGCACAGTTTGGTTCACACTCCCAGCGTGGCGTTTGTCAGCTGCAGAAGCCTGCATTTTAATCATGAAGGTCTAAGCCTGCTGCCTTGGGCACACAAAAACGCTTTGTGGGAGCCTTTGCACAAGGCAACCAAAAGCAGTAGCTGCAAGTGTTTGCCCGCTTTGCTCAAAAGACAATTGAAAACTTCCTATCGAGATGCTCAGCGTGTCATTACGTTATTTTTGCCCTTTTAGGCAAGTTTCTGATGGGAGCTGCCAGCATTGTTCCCCCTCATTCAAGTTTCAGAAAGTATCTGAAACGCAGGATATGGAAATTTCCACTTGAAAGGCAGGAGCCCGAAGCCGGCCCTATCTCAGTGGATGCGGGACTGCTTAGACGCTCTCTTGGAAGGGCTAAGTGGACGCTGCTCGGAGCTGACCTATGACAGAGCAAAGCTGGCAGCTGCTCTCCCAGATCGTTATTTGTGATAATCAGAAGTGGCAGCAATACAACTCCAGATGGTCATGTTTGAACTCTGCTCCGCAGATGTCTATGTAAACAAGTTATACTCTTAATTTCTTCCGGAACTTTGTTCTTTACACTTTAATTTGTGCGAACAGGCAACGCGATTTTGCCAAGTGACAGCGTACACTGTAACCAACCACCATACTGTTCCGAGCAGTCAGATGGACCAGTGACCGCTGGAAAACCAAGTTCATTTTGGTCTCTGGAAAAGTCAACGAAAGCAGTGGCTGCTTCCCCCCCCCCCTTCTATTTTTAGTGCTTATTTGTACTGGCATCAAATATTCCGCTAGGACTGAAAATAGGAAATGTGCAGTTCTGCGGGATAGCTGACATTTTGTTCAGAAACGCGGGCTGAGCCGCACGGACGCCTCAAAGCCGTACTTTCAGCGTGCATCTCAAGCAGCAGAAACCAAGAGCAGCCATCGCTTTACATTAACGCTATTGCCCACACCTTCCCCGAGCCCCGACCTGACCAGTTCCAGGACAAGCAGGAACCAGAGCAGCAGGTCCAGCGGATGGGTGGCTTTATGCACAGGCGGTTTTAAGAAGAGGTACACGGGTGTTTTGTGTTTACACTCGGGAGAAGACCTGTGTCAGCCCACTCTCCCAAAACACAAGGGGAAGGCAAACCTTGCCCCCAGAAGCCAGCAGCATCGTTC
>NW_009260435.1:10282619-10307544 GCF_000687185.1 Egretta garzetta | reverse complement strand
GGCGACCGCTGCTCCCCCCGGGGCCGGCACCTCCGGCGCCGAGCCGCGGGCTTCCCTGTGCAGCCGAGCGGGACGCTGAGTTACCGGGTACCGGTCCGTTCGTGCGGGTTTTTTTTTCCAGATTAGCGGCCCGAACCCGTATGCTTTGCGTCAAAGGGGCTAGGACCGTAGGATGAGTGCATTGTATGCTTACCAAAAACTGTTTGCTTTTCGATGGGCATACCGGCAGAAATTAGGATTAGGACGTTCGTGGTGCAAAGGTTGTGCCCCTCACTACTGCTGGTGTAAAATAAAATGGCTGGTAACACCACTGGCCGAGCGGTGCCATTTGCACAGCACCATGGAGGCATCTCGGCTAGATGCCTCCCCTGCATCCCAGCTGTGCCCTTCGAGCCGCCAGTCCCATCAACTGCTTAACAGAGCATCAAAACTCCCATAAATACCACCTCGGGATTTACGGCAGGCCCTGCACAGGTACCCCCAGCTTGTGCCTCCTGTGCAGCGCCACGCCGGGGTGGGGGAGCCTCCTGCCGCAGCTGCCCGAGACTGGGTCACGCTCTCGCCCCTCGTCGCACAACATCCCAAGGCGCCCAACGCACCAGCCTGGGCGTCCCTCCACCCATCTTGAGTTACAGCGCCCTGTCTCCATTCTACAGCCCCCTTAGAAAACCTGAAAATAGATGCTTGGAATCAATCCTACTGCAGTTTCTCAGATCACTGTCTTGAATTGGCCTGATCTCTGAGAGTCGTTCCTAAGGCAAAGTCTTAGTTTTACATCCCCATATTTGGCTTTTGTTTTGTTTTGAAGCGAGGAAATCTTAGTCTGTGTTTATGTACTAGAGCAGTAGCTGGAATGATCTCTTTACCAGTGCTTTACACACATGCTTTTTTAACTAGAGTTTTCCTTATGATTGTTAATCCTGGAGCAGGAATTTCCTATTGCATTCCTCACAGCAGGAGAGCAAGAGGGAGAGGCTGTTCTTTCTCTAGCAATATCTTTTTCCACCCTTCCTGTTTATATAGCATTTTTGTTTAACAGGATGGAGCCGTCTGACAGTGACTTCACCCCAGCTATAGCTCCCTTGCTCTCCCTGTGTTTAACCTGGTGATACAGCCCAACTGCGTGGCCTCTCGGAACTGCTTTCCCTTCACCTCCTGGCTGGAGCTGAGGAACGCATCAGGAAGGTAGGGCCAGCGCCAGGGCTCTGATGTGACACTGCTGCTTCCCTGCTGCACCCAGAGCTGCACGGCTGTTCTGCAAGGCTGGGACGCGCTGAGGGAAGGACAAGAAGCAGGTTAAAACTACTAGAAAGGAATAGAGATGCTTCCGAAACACAAAGAGCTTGACCAACCAATGGGGGGGATGTCTCAAAACACCGGGCTTTCCAAGGCCTCCCCGGCCAACCTTTAGTCAGCAAGAAAAACAATGGATACTTGAGTGCCCTGTTCATTCATCTGACGGGAAAGCTGAGGCCCATCCTGGTTCACAGCTTTCACCATTACCTCAGGAACAAAAAGGGGGTTCTCCCAGGGGCCGAGTCCATGCAGCCTGACTTATGAGTCCACAGGCAAGGGCTCTGAAGTGCAAGGACCACGGGATGTCTCCCTGCAAGAGCAGAAGTGCAAGATGCGATGTCAGCCTCATTCTCACTGAAACTAGTGAGGCACTGATGTCACTCAGAACAAGCTGGCTCAGCACTTTCCCCAGCCCCTCGGAGGAAAGGAAATGAAACAACGAGCCTACATGAAGGAGGTGCTTTTTCCAGTGTCTAAACCGAGCACTTCCACCAACCACCTTCATGCTGACCACAAAACCTACACTTAAGTGGAGAGGACAGCTGACCCCAGCAGAGTTCTGTACTGACAAGGCAGAAAGCTGAACTGCTGCATCTCGAGGTGATCTGCACATATGGTTTACCCAAACAGTGACAGCCCGAGCCCTCAACAGCGTTTTGGTGCCCAGCTTTCACTGGTGTCCCACTGCAATGCGAGGAGAATCCTGCGCTCCCACAAAACACATACTCTGCATCTTCCAGTGCATTCCTGGGTATGGCGATGGGGATCTGGAAAGAAAACATCACATGTTAGCTGTGATCCTTCTGAGCGGGAAAACAAAACCTCAGTTCTGGCCCCCTGAATGCAGGAGCTCAGATGGAGTCTCGGGTACTTTCAAGGACGGCTCGCTCTGTTGCTCTGGCTCGCCTTGGGTATTTCCAGAAGATATTCCAGAAGCAATTTTCTGGTAGATCTGAATTTCACCCTAGATTTTTGCAGGACAAATGATCTAAGAAACTGTATGGTGCAAAAAGTAAATGCCAAAACCACAGAAAAAATAGCTACCATTACAAGTACCTAACTGATGGGAAAAACGACTGTATACGTGCTCTCAGTATGTAAAATACAATTTATTGTATTTAGGCCAGTCATAAGTATCAACACAATGTAGTATGTTTGAAACAAACATCTTACCAATAAATACTGTCTAAACATTGATATTAATCTTTTGATCAAATGTGTACAGTGTATTGACTCAATATTGCACAGTGATCTCTATATGACATTTCCATAGTGCATTCAGTTTGTTGCAGGGATAGTTTGCCACAGATATTGCAAAGCATCAGAGTTGACTTTTCCAAGTGAAAACAGCTGAACTATTTCAGTAAGGACTGAAGGCTGATACGAACGGCAGTGTCCTAGGTTAACTGGTTATGGATTCATGGAACCTAATGTTTTCATGAACGAGGAGACTTTGTTTCTAATGCAGTTTGTAAAAAAAATTCCATTTTCAAACAGAATGAGGATATTATCATCAAACTTGTGTGAACAGCCAACTCCAGTGATCCAGTGATCAGTGAGCCTGTTTTCTCTTGTTTCAATCTAAATATAAATCATGTCTTTGATCTTTTCAGAGATGTACCTCACCACTTGCATTTCAAAGGCCAGACCGTGCAAGCCCTCAGTGTTACTCCAGCACTCTGCTCCCTCCATGCGCCTCTGCTCAGGTTAGACCAGGTACCCATCAGTACGAGCTCAGGTCACACACTGTAGTCTGAATAGTTTTCAATGTATAAATGCAGATACAATTCCCCAATAGTTCTATAATTAACTGTATCACAGCTTTATCTGGTTAAATCTTGATTCTACAGCATCAGCTCTGCGTGGGGGCAGTCCTGCCACTTTGTATTGCATTACCATGCCTGCACAGAGCGCTGGGAGCTGCCAGCAACGTGGCCGGCTGTACTGCTTCCCTGAAACCCAGTGGCTCCCGGATCCGATGGGCTTGTGGGCTCTGGTGAGCACAGAATCAAATGCTGGCAGGACTGCGGCTCACGGCAGGTTTTCAACAACTCACTGTTGTTCATTCTCAAGTCTAGCTACAACAAAACTATGCCCACACCAGTGGGAGATTACTGTTGGAGCAAGGACTATACGATTTGGCTTGTAAGGTTTGACCTGCATTTGCATAAACTTACATTGCTCTGACATTGCAGAAGGACCTTAAAATGGGCATATACTGCCTTAATACACAGATAAACTACATTGCCTGGCCAAAGTGGTGTGAGCTGCTCAAAATGCAAATGAGAACCATGATCATAGAATGACTATGACTGACTTGGAAAAGATCTGACCATCATTATAACGGTGCTTAGTGCTTAGCGTGTAGTATCCCTTAGTGCTTAGCATGTAGCATTCCTTTAAGTAAAAGAAAATTCACTCACCAAGTGATACAATTAAAAATTTCTAAGAAACTACTGGTTAAGTGTTACCTCATGATTATGTAAATCATGTTTATATACCTCATCTTCGCAGTTTATAATTTTGTATATATTTAGATCCTTTATATTCAGGTAACAGAGATGAAATACTTATTTCTATCTAAAAAGACGGTAGGAAAAAAGCAGGGATTGAAAGGATTCCTTTTTTGTACAAAAAATACATTTTTATGACAACAGCCAGTACCTTCACAGTAGGTCCTTTGCTCCTCTACTTACTACCAAGGTTCAGTCATCCATAACACCATCATAAAGTTTTGTTTTTCTTTCCACTTTTCAACACCAAAATTCAATGCACTACTATGGAATGTTTCCAAAGTCTTATGCTACATCCTGATAAAATCAGGAATATTTTTTGTTTTTCTTTTTTTTTTTTTTTACTTTAAAAAGGAACTCAGTTCATGCAAATAAATACATAATATGCACTGAAATACTCAATTCTATGATACAGGTGACTTTGGAGAAAAGTCCCTTTATAATTATCTAAACTAGTTCTAATAAAAGAAGATAGTTGCAAAACAGAATTAAAAACATTTCCGTCAACTACAAGTTGATGTTTGCTATGTGTTCAAGCAGATTACATCTTCTACCTAGTTGTGTTAATCAGTGTCACTCTTTTGTAGTGTAGCAAATATTTGATTTTGAGGGGTGGCTGCTTTATGCAGTTTTTGTAGTCCAGGATATCAGTCTTCATTTGATTCTGCATACAGGATCTCAGGTTAAGCCCAGATCTGCAGAGAGAGAGTTGAACAATCATTTATGACATTGACTAGAATATCAAACGTTTAATTAAAATTTGGCAAGGCAGTCAGATTAGTGGCACAGTGTATCAGCAGCAGTGATATTTAACCCATAAGTTCAAAATTCTCCTAACTTTAACAGGTCAGATAGCACTTTGTGGGGATTTTTTTCTATTTGAATTTTCTGTTCATGTTTTACACTGTGGTTTTTATATCCTTGTTAGTCCCTCTACAGTCAATTTTCTTGTAACAATCCTTCCCCCTTCCCTCCTTTTTTTAAATAATCAAACAATGAAAGTGTGCTGGTTTTGGCTGGGATAGAGTTAATTTTCTCCACAGTAGCTGGTATGGGGCTATGGTTTGGGTTTGTGCTGAAAACAGTGTTGACAGCACAGGGATGTTTTCGTTATTGCTGAATAGGGCTTGCACAGAGTCAGGGCCCTTTCTGCTCCTCACCCCACCCCACCAGCAAGGAGGTAGGGGGGATGACAACCCAACTGACCCCAGGGATATTGCACACTATATGATGTCATGCTCAGCATATAAAGCTGGGGAAGAAGAAGGAATGGGGGGGGGGACACATTCAGAGTGATGGCGTTTGTTTTCCCAAGTACCCATTACGTGTGATGGAGCCCTGCTTTCCTGGAGATGGCTGAACCCCTGCCTGCCGATGGGAAGCAGGAAATGAATTCCTTGGCTTGTTTGCTTGTGTGCGCAGCTTTTGCTTTACATATTACACTGTCTTTATCTCAACCCAGAAATTTTCTCACTTTTACTCTTCTGATTCTCTCCCCCATCCCACCGGCAGGGAGTGAGCGAGCGGCTGCGTGGGGCTCAGTTGCCGGCTGGGGTTAAACCACGACAGAAAGGAGCACCCAAGGCAGGTGTTCCCAGTGCTTACTCGGAGAGTGTGGTCCCAGGAGCCCGAGCAGAACGCCGTCCCATCAGGAGAGACCCGCAAAGTGCTGACACGATTTTCGTGTCCAAACAGAATAGATACACGGGACCCTTTCAGCACATCCCAGACATTTATGGTGTAATCGTTATAGCCTGCAAACAGTAGGCGACCTACAAAGAGAATGAGATGTTATAAAGTAAGGTGTTAAGTAGGTAACAAGTCTTGACTGCAGCAAGGGGCTTCTGCAGGACATTCATCACCCAGTGAGCCACAACCCAGCTTTCCTGTGCCACCCTTTGCACACAGCGAGCCCTGACCTGACCCTCGCCCTTCCCCCATGCTAGCCGTGCTCCTGCTCCACTGCTGAGCTATCCGTAGTAAATGCTGAATCAATTAAAATGTATTAGTTAAAAATATAGTTAAGATTGAGTTGAATTATATAGAATCTGGTTCAGTCATCAGAGATGGGGGATGACTTGAAATCACGACAGACTGAAGAGCACTTTTACGGCTAATGCAGGGTAATAATATTTTGCTCAGAATTTACGCAAGAAGTTGAATACAAATGGTTGAATGATTAGTAGACAATTTGGTAAGTGATTCATTGTCCCCAGCGGGACAAGCTGTGGTGCTTGTGATCATGACAGAGACATTTGCCTTTGTCCCAAGCGGAGGGCAGTTCACCACCCACTCATCCCCACGCAGGGTGACCGGAGGAGCTCTGCATTTGTGCTGGGGCAGGAGACAGAAGACTCAAGCTCATGTCTCCAGATTTGTAGTGAAAAATGGTAATGTATCTGTCTTCATGGTCCTCTAACATACTTTTACTATCTATTAATCATTTATTATCCTTTTATAAACTATTTATGTAAGTGCACTTAATAGTCTACTTACATTTCATGTTTCCTTTGAAATGATTGTAATCATTATTGTGAAATTCTAGCCCAGCTGTAGTTAAAGGCAGAATATTTCCTGCCTTCAGTAGGGCCAGGAAAATACTTTTCCTTGCTACAATGAAGCAATAGCTAGCTAGGTTATTTAAAGACTAATTATTTTTACAGAGGCAAAAAAAGGCTTCCTTGCATTAAATGTTTCTCTTGGTACTTAGTATTACTTTTAAGAACTTTTAATAACAAATGCTTTATCAAGTTAAACTGGCAAAATTTTACAGTTCCCCTCAAATCCCAACACTACGATAACCTCCAAAGTTCAGGCCTTACCACTGAGAGAGAAGTCCACACTGGATGCTCCAAAAATTATGCTCTCTTTGGAATAAATTGCTACTTCTCTGTCTGCACGAAGGTCATATAAACGACACTAGGATTAAAACAAAACCAATACGCATGCCTCAGTAAAAGCTGGAGTCAATGGCTACTACATTTCATTGAAAAAATGCAACTGGGAAGGACTGCAGCCCAACAGGCATCACGGGAAGCGGCTGCTTGGCTTCTTTCCTTCTGCTGTTTCTGCCCGCTGTAACTGGGACTCCTCTGGAGTATAACAGAGATCTAAGCAACACAAGGCTGTTTTGTATAAATTGAGTGAAGAACTTGCTTTTTCCAAACCACTTCTCTAAGCCTCCTGCCTGTCCTGCTATGAAGAGATGAGTGGTGGCTTTTGGACCATGGGTACCCACCCTCTTGCTTCCCCATTGTGGTTTCCTACCTATCAGGGCACCCTGCTGCTGGGGAGGTGCATGGGGAGGCAGTCTCTAAAGACAACAGCTTAGCCACAGCTGGAGTCTGGGAGACAGAGGATTAAATCTCTAGTCATCTTTGAGAACACGGGCCACATGGCACCGTGCTCAGACAGTCCCTGGGCATGGGGAAGCCTAGAGGGTTGTCCTTGCTCTCAATAAGACCAGATAGCAAACAGCCCCTGCTGTTCTGTGGGGCCTCTCTGTCTGAAAAACCTCCGTGAAAATAATTCAAGTGAAATAACACGTTTTTATACAGATCTTTGGTTTTCATCTCTCATGGAAAATCCCCAATCACCTCTACAACCTGCCCTTCCTGTTTTTATCATTTGCCAGCATACGTAGGCTTGTTTAACATGGAAATAATGTATAGACAGACCAGACTTCACTGCAGAAAGGCAGTCTGTTAGCCCTGAAATCAAAATGCACTTTTGAAACTATTTGAACTGAAAGCCCTTCTCAATAAGTTAAGTTTAAGCAAACGCTGGCCAGATGGGTTGGCTAATATTAAGACTTTATTAATGAAAAATGGCTGATACTCAAGCCTGTACATAAAGGAGAGGCTGTTTCACTCGCAGGGCGGAGGGGAGCTGCCAGTTATGTGAAGTCCAGGTCTCTCAGTGCTCCACGCTGATGAATAAATCCATCAGACTGTCCTGACAGGGAGTTGGGGTCACTGCAGGTGACGGCGCTGCCACGTGAGTACACGTGAGCACGCTTTTATGGTTTCCCTCCAGACAGTCAGGATTATCTCTTCCTCGAAATCCCTAAGTTTATAAACCAGGTCAAGGATACCAGTCAGTGTATCAGTCCCTAATGCTAAACACACCAACCTCTTCATTTAAAGAATTAAGTAGATGGAAACTGCACAAACCTCTGTCGAAAGTACAGGCATAGAATTTCCCATTCTCCTGCTCAAGTTGGAGGTGTCAGGAATAGTTAAGAGGGAGAAATCCCATCAAATAAATTAATAAGCACAGGAGTCCAGAGCCTGCGGTACTGGGCATAAAAAGAGAGTGCTCTCATTGGAATTTAATGACAGACAATTTCACTATCTCACTCCTGCAGCATCTCAAGTGCTCACAGTACTGCATCTGAACGTGCAGAGGCACTGGGCTCACCACAGAGCTAGAGGTATTAATTTATAATCGCAGCTTTTAAGACCTAAAAAGCAGTGTATGCACTCTCCAGATGAGCCTTGGAAGGTCTCCACATCCAGAGAAAACAAAGGGAATGTTTCTATTGAGTTTAGCTAGTATTGGAGCAGACTCAAAAAGTGCTGAGGGCAGAATACTTTGGAAAGAGTCTTCACCCTCAGTGTAACGTTTGTATAAACAGGAGAAACAAGGTGCCAGGTGCCTCCAGAACGTCTGCTCTCAAGTCACACTTAACTGCCCACTCAGTCCCTGCAGGGCTGTGGTACAGGCAGAGCCTGGTCCCCCATGGGGACCCACCAGCCGCAGCGAGAACCACCAGACGTGCTCATCGCTCGGGGGCCCAAAGGCACCAGGAGGTAAGTGGCATTTTGCATACAATATGCTGACCAAAATTACCTGTCAATACATACTGTGCCCCTCCTAGCAGCTTGCTCATAGATAAATAAGATCCAGTAAGAGCTATTGTATCATTTAGGATGTCCTGGATGCGGTGACTCATCGCAGTGAAGAGCGTTGGCCATGAGTCAGGCTGACAGGGAGAAGATGTACGTGGCCAAGGCCACCCTGGGGCTGTGCTCTCAGGATGCACGGGGCTGCGGAGGCCAGCTGACCGGGTCTGCCCAGTTCCACGCTGAGCCCACGGCCCCTCGGCTTGCCAGGATGTGCGCATTCACATGGAGGCTCCCTTCATGCCCTTGTGCTGTTCTGCTCCTTCTGATGCAAGCGGCAGCATTTCATCTGGCTCCTCCCATGTTGCGACAACAACTATATGAAGCCAAATCTCTTCCAGTAATACAACTAATTTTGATCATGAAATTCCAAAATATATAAAATCTGAAATGAATATTTGGACAGTACCTCATGTAGAAACGTTTGCAGAGGTGACCTAAAAGTGTTATTAGAGTTTCCCTATAGCATTATATATAATATTTAATATAGATGATTGCAGACAGATTTCTGCAATTTTGGTGTCACAGGCCCAGTTTAGTCACTTAAAGCCCTCTGTGGATATGACCTAGTCTTTTAGGAAAATCTGACCTGGAAAGTAACAGAACTTCTCTAAATTAGGATGCTGAATTAACATACCGTGGCATCGTCTGAACCAGAGGCAAAAGCATCTCCACTTGGGTAATATCTGTGCATGAGTAAAAAAAGACCAGAATACATTACATTACTTGGATGAGGTCAGACTTCAAAAATAGAACCGGCTCATTGCTCAACATTGCAAATGTGTCCTCTCCCAGAAACATACTGACCTGACACTGTTGATATCTGAATCATGGGTTTCAAATGACTGGATGCACTGACCGGACCGCATATCCCAAACCATGGCTTTCTTGTCACATCCCTAATAAGATAAAAAAATTCACTACAGTTGTGCAGATGGTGACATCCACCCGCCACGTGCCTGATACACTTCACCAAGCCCAGCTACGTTCAAAGGCTCCAACCATCGCAGCTCTGAGGGGATTTAAGCAGCAAAGCAGCCCCAGAACTGGCTGTACGGGTACCCCCAAGCATGGTACAGCTGCCATTAGGAGCAGAGTACAACATGAAGGCTGGAGCCTCAGCGGTGCCACAGACCGGCACGGGCACAGCGCTGCCGTGCAGCACCAGGGAGTGCAGGCAGGCCTGGGGCGTTGGCGCAGGCGGACCCTCACTAACCGGCACTCACAGCCCTGCTCTGCTTGTGCTGCTGCCCTACCTGTGCCTGCAGTCCCACCATGCCACAGAGCTGCACAACTGACTCATCCCCTTATCACTTAACAGTATAAAAAATTAACACCCAGCATTTAAAGTTTTATAACTAATTCTTCTCATACACGGAAATAGAAAATGAAATAAGTGCATCCGGAGGGTCTCCTGCCCAGCCTCCTACCAGAGTTAACCCCTGCTGTGGTTCTGCACCCACGTGCTCAATGGCGTGGTTGGGATGAGAAAAGCAGCACGACAGCATTTCATCTCATTGTCAAGCTCTAACCTGCCCTTCGAAGCTGCTCTTTGAAAAGATCATTTAACACTCAGTCCTTGCTGCAGGGTGCTCAGCACCCTGAATGCTTTGGTCAAAGGGCTCAGCCCGAGTAGTCTGCAATGCCCTTGGGGCAGGAACCATCTCATACCGGCCATGCTCTCAGCCGCGATGTCTCACTGCTGTCACAGTTGCCCTGACAGGAGAAGGAACGCAGGCTTTTCTTTTAAGAGTGATGGGAGATTTTAATAAATACGACCCTGCTCAGGGGCAGGCCATAGGTAGGCTCAACTCCGATGGCTCAGCCTTGCTGAGGCTGCATGGGAAGCACAGGGCAGGCCAGGCAGCTGCTGCTTCTGCCAAGCTAGCGCGTCCTGCCCAGCAGACTGTGCCACACGTGTTATTTATTTCTAAGCAAATAGGATTGCTAATTAAATTAAACAGTCTCTTCACAATTCACATATTTCTCTTTTTTTTTTTAATTCTCTTGTTCAAATGAAATCCCAGGGTTTTTACTAATGATGTCATTATTTAAAGGGCAATGTCCCTTTGTGCCGACTCGTGGTTTCTGCGCAGGGGAAACGAAACAGGATAGAGAGCATTTTAGACTCAGCATATTTTCCTCTCAAGCCCTGCCACAGCCCAAGCCCAGTCCTTCGTAGTGCTTCTATGTGCACTGTTCTTACTGACCTCTCTGGGAGTCTGGGGGCAAGATCAATCTGACAATCTGGTGCTTTGACTCCTAAGGTTTTGAAGGAGAAACCAGTGACCACCTGCAGAGCGATGAGCCTCCGGAGTGCTATCCAACTCACCCTGAGGAGCAGCGCTCAGAGGGCACTGAGCACAACAGCCTGGGACACAGCCCTGAGCTCACCCAGGAGGGCCGGGATTTTCAGTTAGGTTGTTAAATGTCACCCAGCCTACACACTGAAGTATTGGCATTGCTTATTCCAGTTCAAGGTTACTGTAATACATAGGCACAATATACAGGGAGTCTCTCTATGCTACCATACCTTCAGGTTGCACTGTTCTGGCTATACCTGCATTGACACGATGTAAGACAGATCTTCACTGAAGTGGTATTTCGCATATGATGAATTAAGCGAGTCCCTGTAAGGATGGACATGCCCAAGCTGCTACATCGACACAAGTATGACATATTCTCTTAGCAGTACCATAGCTGCTTGCGATTCTTTGCCCTATAATAAGCTGAGCTGTTCCCAGGGAGAATGAATCTATCCTTTCTGGGAAGCAAGCTTGGTGACAGGAAAGCCCGGGAGGAGTAATGCACTCAGATGGAATTAGCTTTCAGTCACGCTTCAGAGCAGCTGTGCTAGCAGCAGCCAAACTGGGCCAGTGAGCTGGGCTCTGCTCCTGGTGGGCCAGCCAAATTTGATAAAAGAGTCATAACAGAAAAGGTCCAGGTTTACGGTGCAGGGATAGGACCATGACTCCAAGCACAAGTGGAATCCCCCAATCCATGGTATGGATTGGTATGGCACAAGGGCCATTTCCATCAGCAAGCACAGGACAGCCCTGGGCCAGCGGTGGTGGGGCTCAGAAGCCAGGTACCTTTAGCAAAGTTACTGGTAGCAACCTGCCTCCAGTAAGAGGTCATCTCTCATCTCCTGCCAGCTCTCACCTGTACACTCAATTTCTGATGTGGGAAAGACCAGGACCACCTCAAAAAGGAGCTGAGCCCTATCCCAGCCACCCTTATGCTTTGCCCGCCTCACTGCCAGGCTGCGTGCCAATGGCTTGGCTGTCCAGAAACAGCAGTTCCTCAGCAGCAGATTTGGAAGATGCCCTAGGTACTCTCCCAGACCAGTCCTGCAGCCCCAGAGAGGTTTGTGTGTTCCTCTGGGCCAGGACAGGGAGCGGGCAGTGTTTGACGAAGGGGCTTTAAATGCCTCTGGTACCACTGGAAGGCATAGAGGACTCAGCAACAGCTGAAGATGTGGCCACACCTCATCTCCCTGCTTCAACTTGTATGAGAGTTTAGCCAGTGTCCAAGCTACCCCTTGGCTTCTGGGGAGCGGTTGAGGGACACAGTGGCACGCACGTTATTTGTGGCCCCACTTTGACGCCCTGAGCAGCCGCCTGGCACACCCCGTCCGGCTCCAGAGAGCTGGGCATGAGGAAGGAGCCAAATGTGGCAAGTTGTCTGCTGTGCTGTGCTCCTATCCACAGGGGCTCACACCTCCGCTGTGGTGTGAGCCCGCTGCTCTGACTCTGAGCCTTTCCCTTCCCGGGAGAGACGATGTTTTGCTCAGGCTGGATTGCTTTGGTGTGGGGTGGAATTTGCTAAGTAAGCAGAATTGCAGTCAGACTGGCTGGGTGGGTTTGACCCCACAGTCAGGGGTTTAATTTGCTCCAGCTCGGAAAATGTGCTTGCAATGAGTGGATTGCACTGGGGCTTCCAACACATACTCCAGCACTCTCAATAAGATCACGAGCCTTCTGCTTTGCTGCCTTTTTCCTTCTACATCCCTTCATTTTATATTATGATAGAAAGCTCCTGCTTACCCCAGAGACAAATGTATTTCCCGTTTCAGAAGGGGCCAGGTCCAAGCACAGGACATCAGCTCCATGACCATGGAAACTCTGTAGAAGCTGCCCACTCTCAACATCCCACAGAGCGCAAGTTCCATCTCCACTTGCTGTCAGGATCTGTAGGATGTGGCAAGAAGAGTCACAATACAAAATCAGCAGATGATCTTCAAGTTCACAAAGAATCAACTGCCATCTTATACATACACCAAGGATAGCTTTAGTTTAATGAAATATTATGCAATAAATCAAAGACATTAAAAAATATGAATCTAAGCACAGTTTTATGTTTTTTATTTTTGAGGAAAGAAGTTAGAGTGGAAAGGAGAGTTGTATTGACACAGCTATACCTACACAGTGTTTTGATAATGGTCAGTTTTGTGCAGTGGGGTTTGGAGAACTGATGGCAGTAAGAATCTGCTGGCATTTCCATATCCTCCAAAAAGGAGGTAGAACCAGACTGGTATTCCTGTCTGCCCCTGTATTTAACCCTATCCATACTTAGGCTGCTGGAATTCAACCTGAGTAAAGAGAAGAACTGTTGGAGTCAGGTATACCTGTTGAACTCTCTAGGGTTTTTTTTCTGCTTGAAATAGCCAGGTTAAACCCAATTAATTGGGCTTAAGACATGGATTTTCTGAAAGGGAAACAAGCCTGTCTAGACAGTTGTTTGACAAGTCCATCACCTCTCACTTGTCCAAACCCATTTGTGTGTGAAAGGGCTTGAACATACACTGACCGAACATAGCTCACAGCTTCCCTCATCTGCTACGATGCTTGCAGAAATCACATGTGATCAGCGCTTGTTATTGTGGCTAAATCCTGATGGTGCTCAATTGTTCAAAATTTCCCTTTGGCACCCAAAGCTGTTATGCAATCACAAGTTCTGTAGGTTGAAAGGGTCCCTGTGCACTGGCATGGAAGCAGGCAAGGGTAAACTTAGGAGGGCTCTCGGTCTTGTACACAGGTTTTTGTCATGGTCAGTGAGGGAACTCAAGGGATCCCAGTGGGTAGTTAGAAGTTAAAAAGAAAATCCTCTTCAAGAAGGAAATGATCACACAATCATGAAACCATTCACAGAGTTGCATAAAGGTTAAACAATGAGTATGTTCGACAGATGCTCCAAAAACCCCTCCCATAAACAGAGGTCTGCAAAGCTGCAGAACAGACTGTTCTGAATCCTGCAGTAGAGAGACACTAATACTCTGAGATTAAAGTCCTGACTTGTCTTTCTGGCCAGCTTTTGAGCCTAGATCAATGAACTTCTCTGTTCTGAGGAATATTTGTACTCGGCTGAGGAATGAAGACTTTCAGCTGTGAGGATTTGCTCTTCTAATAGGGTGTAAGAAAGATATGAGGGGAACAGGAGTAGCTAAAGGTGTAAGGGAAGGGTCTGTTGGCAACCCAGAGCTCCAGCTAATGCTTAAAGAGAAATGTTATGGACTCAACTTCAGGGTATTGCTACTGAAAACCAAACCAAACCAACTCCAAAAATCCAAAACCAGAAGGGAATTAACAACCTTTGCTATCAGACTCCAGCTTGCTGCCCGAGGGGCTCCAGCAGCGCTGGATGGGCATCCTCGCCTGGCGCCTGGTGGCAAGAGGGAGCCCTTGCACACAGCAGGGGACAGCAGGGACACGGCCCCTGCTCCCCAGGAGCACCGGGGCTGGGAGCAGCGGGGCCACCCTCACCTCTGCCTCCTCGGCCATCGCCAGGGGCCTCATCGCGCTTCCCAACCCCGCCGCACTGGGAGTATGGCTGCCTGCCCTATGCAAAACACTTGAGATCCCAATTAACTGTTGCTATTAATACACATGGAGCACTGTCACGTGGGGAGCATTATCACACCGCAGAGCTGCAGATACCTAATTTAGGAAGTGAGGCGCCCTGGCTCTCTGCATACTGAGGTGGGGGAGGCTCTCTCTGGCAAGACTGATTTGGGGCACTGAGAACGAGGTGCGTGGGTCGCCCAGCCCTGCAGCTCAGCGCTTGTCGTGGCCCAGGGTGGGAACACGGTGAGGAGCAAGGATGGGATGCCCTCTTTCAGCACCCACACTGCCTAAGAGTGGCTTTAATCAATGTTTAACCATCCCCAGATCGCCTCTCTCTCCATTGCACTGCCAGGTGCCCATGGGCATACCAACTCCCTAACTCCTACCCCGTCTTTCATTCCTCTGAGGGAAAACTGAGCTGTAGTTTAAGAGAGCAGCCAAGGCAGAGCAGCAGCATTCACAGCACCTCACAGTGGGTGCCGGGGGGCACTGGGCTGGGGGACACCTCCACCACGCACTAGGGCTGCTCCAGGACAGGTACCACATCCCTCGGTGATGCGAGCTGGGAGAGCAGAGCTGCTCCCCACAGAGCTGGGAAAGCTCCCCCACAGGGTGCTTGTTGCACCCTCAGAGTTACTGAGCGATTTTAATTCTGAAGCTGTTATATAAAGGACAAAAACAAGAAATCTGGGATTCTCTCAGATCCCCTACATAACCGTGTCCTACAGAAGCTTGGCCAACCCACTTGCTTGTGTTTGTTTCAATAATAACATGCAGTGCTATAAATGATCACTTAGAAGCCTATCAAAACCAAGAAAATTCCTCTTTCAAGTCTTCAGAAAAACCCCTGAGTCACTGAATATAAAGCACCTAAATCCACTGTGGTATTATTTAACAACAGTAGTACATTACCTTCAATATCAATGCAGTTTGCTGTATTTAATATGGAGAAAAAAAGATCCATTTTTTCATTCTTTTTTATTATGAGAATAAATAACTATTTTTCCTTTCATAGGATTCAATCACGATGCGTATAGGTATGGACAAGAAAAAAGAACACTGTTTTTCTCTCTCATCAAAAACATTCCACTTAATTTAGACTGCTCTAATTACGCAAGGCTCCTGCACAGTAAGGTCAGGGCTAAGCCAGCCTGAGCGCTGGGTACCTCCACTGCTTGTTTCCATGGCAATGGACTTAAATTAGCACCTCGGAGTCATTACAGAAACCATAGAACGACAAACAACAATGTACTCTTGGGCATCTCATATCCTGAAATAGAAGCGCAGAGAGCTGATACTTCCTTCAGAAGAGCTCCAAATGTCTGGAAGAAGGGGACAAGGTATTCCCTTTTCAGCAGGTCTGCTGTCATAGAGCGCAATGAAAATCCTCCCTTCTGCCACTTATTTTGGTACAGAGCTGCACCAAGCAGTGTCAATTAAATTGAAAAAACAGGGAGAACAAAGGGATTATCCTGGCTCCTTTCCTCATCTTTTGTGTTCCTGGAGAAAGAGATCACTACGGAGGAAGGCTGGCCTGGTCTCAGAAGATCTGGATTTAGTTCCTGGCTTTGCCATCGTCTCCCACTGTGGCCCTCTGTGCTCCAACCCCCCAGCTGCGAGATGGGGATAGCATCACATCTTTCCCTCGAGGGAACACACCACTGTGTGCACGGACAACAGGGCTGGCCTTGTAGGGCCATCCTCAAGTTCAAATATTTCACTCAGTACAAACAAAAAACACTAAGAATGAAAGCAAAAGCAAGGCTGGCTGGACGTCTAGGACAGAGCAGGCAAACAACACTGTCTCCACTGGCTGGCATAGCACATACCCAACCTAGTCCTATCTCAGCTGGGTTTTTAACTATTTTGATTAGTTTGAGCTCCTAAAAGCACAAGCCAGCACAGACCCAGTGAGCAGAGAAGACGCAGGTACCAGCGAGCTCCCTCTGCAGAAGGGACAGGCCTTTGCAGAGCACAGGAATGACAGCCTGGCCAGGGGCTGTGACACGCATTTCCTTAGAGCAGCTTTTGCAGCACCTTCCTTGCCCCCAGCGGGGGTTTTCCAGCAGCCCCTGCATGGGGCAGGACATGGCCCTGGGCACCCCAGGTGCAAGGAAGGTTACTTGCACTGTGTATGCGTGCAGCTCGTGTTAGGCATTGCTGGACGGTGAGCAGCGGGTAGGGAATGCATTTACCTGCATGTCTGAGTTAGTGAAGCTGCAGGCAGACAAGTAGTTTGTGTGCATTGCAACTGATTTCTTCTTTGCAGCCATATTTTCATTTTTGTCAAATGTCAGAGGGTACACAGAACACTTGTTGTCCAGGCCACTAAAGAGAGTAATAATAGCAATAACAGAGAGAGGAGAACTGGTTAAAACTGCAACGACAAAAGGCGAGTGGTGATAAGAAGGAAACCACCTGTCAGTGCTGTGCTGCCAAACCCTTACAAGTACCGACTTCCCTGTATTGTGCTGCCTGGGATCTCCCTGTGCAGGGAAGCCCCAGCTGCCTCACCAGGCTGGCCACTTTACAGAACTTGAACAGCTGCGCCTCAGTATTTTTTACCCTCATCGAGTTTATAAATGGCACTGAATGAAATCTCACGAAAGTATAAGCTGGGAGGTGACATAGCAGTCACCTCAGGGTTAATGTTTCACATACAGCCAAACTGCCTTTTTTCTGTTGACATCAGTCATTGCGAGGATCGGTATTTAAGCATCATTATTTATCTACCTTAATAAATTTGACCTAACTCCTATGGAAGAGACGGTTTAGCAAGCAGTGGGTGTGAAGACAGGGATTTTAGAAGAGTTTGGAAAAAAGGCAACAGAAGCACTGACCTCTGTAGCTGGTGTGTCCCTCCTGGACAGTTTGCACCAGTTAAGCTGTGTCTCCCAGGCCAGATGTGGGACTCTATTCTAAAGGGTCTGACCTGTGTCTGAACTTTTCTGAGCCATGGTAGATCAGCCCTGCTCTGGTTCCTGAGATCCCGGCACACCACCAGGTGCTGGTTCTGTGCCTTCTATTGTGTGCACAGCACTTAACTGACAACACAACAGAAATACAGAATTAGGTAGCGCAATGCATATGTGCCCTCCCTGTCTCTCTTACAAGTGCGAAGGCAGAGCTTTCTTGCCATTCTTCGAGTTTTAGTCAAAAACACACCGTTTCCAGACTCCCTCTCCACACGCATTTATGGAGTCTGCCCGTCTGTCTCAGTCTACTGCTTTCTAGATTTGCAAGCTGCACAGTAAATTCTCCCTTTGTTCCCTTCTCTCGCCGCAAGCTTGCTTTGTCTGTCTGATCCACCCAGTCCCTTTTTAAAAGATGTTTTGCCAACATCTCATCTCTTTGTTTTCTCCCCTGCATAAACTAGTTTTTTTCAAACCTGAGCCCTCGGAAAACTTGGAGAAGATTATCAAGGATGGGGTTACTTCTCCCCACCCCATCTTGGCAAGATCTATTCATGTGCTGGTAATCATTAATGACTAACCTTCTCTACATCGCAGAAGAAAGAGTGCAAAGTAAGAACAGGGTTAAAACCACCCTCCCTTAGAAGATATATCCAACACGCACAATCAAACTGCAACAGGGAAGTTGCATGCATGCAGAATTCCTAACCCACAATATAAATGCTGAAAGAGGATTATTTTCCATGCTTACAAATGTCATTGCACTGAAGTCAGTGGAGATAATGTGTACAAGTCATTATGGGAATAGAATCAGAGGCACTGAACGCAGTCCTTCCACCCACAATCAAAGCACGCAAACCTCTAGCTGTCAGCATCTGAAGGCACCAGGACACCACTACAAATCAAGCTTCTCTGTGTAAGCAGCCGTAGAAACTGGGAACTTACCCACAAGCAATGGCACATCCAGATGGGGCATATGCACACGCCATCACCCAGGTACAAGGCATCGTCACTGCATGTTCCTGAAACACAGGAAGCATCTTTAAACTGAGACGTCACTGTTCCTCTAATCGGTGCAAGAAAAAGTGTAGAGTAGTAAGTTCAGCATTTCTGTGGGTCATCTTTAGGGTCAGTGAAAGGTACAGGCATTTCCCCCAGCTATAACTCACATGTAAGGCTGGGACGGCCCTTACTGCAGAAGCCAGCAGAGTAGCAGGAGGATGGCTACTCCCTTAATGACACTTTCCACCTTATTCATGAGCCTCAAACTGATCACAGAGCATGTTTTATTTGGGTTACTCAGTGCTGTAAAAGGTCCCCACTGCTGCATGTGTAGAAGTGAGCTACAAACAAGCTGTTTCTTCTCAGCTGTGTGCAGCAGAGTGCTGGGAGGCTGGGCTGCCCTGGCAGGGCTTGGAGGAGCAGTGGCACCACTTCACAGTGAACACCATGGCTGAAGCATCCCGGGTTATCACACATGGCACCTGGTACAGGGGTTACCCGGGGAGGACCTCTGTTTTGCTGGCTGGGCTTTGCCCCCAGCCAGGAGCCCTCCCTCTCAGCAAAGAGGCTCGATCAGAGCCTCCCACTGCAGACCATGACAAACCCCACTGCCCTGACAGGGACTTTGCTCAGGGACAGGAGGTGGTTTGCCCTGGGCCCCTTGGTCTGAGGTGCTGGTGGAGGTCTGCATGTTATCCCATCATCCCACTGCCTCCTCTGACACCTGTGAGCCCTTCAGCCCTCCATCTCATCCCACCATCATTTGCTCTGTGCACAGAAATCTGACTTTTGCTGAAGTTTCACTTACCTTGTTGGTAGTGAAGGAATCCCACACTATCACCTTCCCGTCCTAAATGAAAGCACACAGAGACAGAATTGAGGCCTTCCAGAGTCATGGCTGTCAGCCTACTTCCCAAATTTGGGGAAAACTCTGCTGCTCATTTCCATCCCCCAGTCTGTTATGTCACAAAACTTTTGTCTCTGTTTTAACAACAGCACAATAGTCACAGCGAAGCACCAAGGAGGCACTCCTTAGGAGTGTTAGTTATGTCTTTGGCCACAAGAAAAGCATATCTCCTCCTCGCTGAGATGACTGGCGTTGGCTTAAAAGACTGATTTATTTTTTTTTTCCCTTTTAGCAGGTTTATGAGAACTTCTCTCACTTGCAGCACACACCACGCACACGACTGTGTCCTCAGGAAACTCCCCCTAGTGAGCCCTCACCTACCTCCTTTCAGCCACAATGTGTTTCTCCCAGCCTGTAATCACCACACCTGCAAAGCTGGTGACCTCTCCCAAGTGATATCTGTCTGTGGCTCAGTACAGGGCCTTACAAATACATGAGGTGACCTGTATTACAAATCACTTGCTGAGCTGGCAGCACTCACAGGGACTATTTATGGACATCGCACTTTTTATTCATCTTCCCTTTCCTGTCTTTTCCTGGTTTTCCCCTTACCTCTCACTACACTTACTTAACCTTCAATTATCCATTGATACAATCTGCTAAATAGCCATTGTAAGAACACTCCACAGAGAGCAACACAATCACTTGCGTATGCCAGCTACGCTCATGCCAGCTACTCTGCCTTTTGCATGTAATATTGTTGTCCTCCCTGTATCTTGAAAGCCAAATCCTTAGTACTGAGCAACAATAGTTGCTGTACCTGGACACACTACAGTTCCTAAAATAGAGTAAAAAATGCAAGAATGCATTATAGCTTGCCTGTTCCACTTTCTGATCTACACACTGACATTTTAACTACTTTAAAAAATGTGACATTAATTATTTAAAATTATTCTCTTTGCTGAGATCACCATGAATGGTAAAAACTCACAGTAACTGAAGGTGGCTTGCAATGCAGATTGCCTATTTTTATCCCTCAAGTGAGACCCCTGACAGATTTCATATAGATCAATGAACAGCTGTGAGATGGAACAAGCTCACTCACTGCCATACTGGGCTCAGGACGAACCAGGGGATCTAGAAAGTAATTATCTCATTACCTCCTCCAGCTCATGACTGGTCTTGAGCAGGTGTTAGGACTGTTTCTCAAAATGCCCAAGTAAATGCAGTAATTTTGGCAGGATGTTTGAGGCTTTCAAGGTCGTACCAAACATACAGACTGCGGATTAAATTTCTGTGCCCAGAAATCTCTAGAAGAATCAACATTTCTTCCCTTCCCTTTTCCTGATTAATTTCTCTGAACACATAAACCAAAATTGTTACTAAATATTTTGTCTGTAAAGAACAAGGAAATAGAAGTGGCCTCAGATAAGTTCTCTCTATTTTCTATTGCAGTAGGGAATATGCGGAAAATCTGTATATGACTGGACAAGAAATATTTAGGGCATTGGCTATGATTGGCTATGATCAGAAGCTTGGATTTGTCCTCTCTGAACGAATACCTTGCCAATGCACTGCTTTAAGGGCATCTTGAAAACATTTCCAATATGCACAGATATCACCTACACAGAGTGGCACATAGCACAGCCAAAATATTTGTATGGTGCCCAACAGTAGCTCTGAAAAACATCTGCCCAACAGCATACCTGAGAAGAGCTCACAATTCTTCTCTTGTCTTTGCACCAGTCCATACAGAGAACTTTATTTCCGTGGCCCTTCAGGGTCCTCCTCGTCTTCATCACAAACTGTCCCAGCGCCTCCACACGCTCCGCCACCTGATGAACTGCAAACAGCTGACAGTTAGAGCCCTGCATCAAAGCTCTGCCCTGGCAAATCTCTACTTTTATGAGTAATGTCACTAGGAGGAATTAATCCATGAAGTTTGAGTCTATGGTGCAAGCCAGCGAACTCTGCTTCAGAGCTGACAGGTGGGCGGTGTATGAACATATTCCCCAGATAAAGATAAGGATCAATTCACTCAGGGCTTGAATTCCAGGGCTGCAGCAGCTGAAGCTCCTGCAGACCATCACACCCAAGTAAACTGGAAATAGATTACCTCCTTCACCCCTCTTATTGGGAAATCCTCAGTCTGACTGAGGCTTGAAAGTGCATAGACAGCCTCCAGCCTAATACATACCTCAAGGTACAGAGCAGAAGTGAAGACCACTACTGGGTCTTGGAGGAAAAATCATATAAAAGGGAGTAAGCATCAAATCTCCAAGGTTTCAATGGTAAAATACTTGTTCCGGGTGTAAGACTCCCAGCTGCAGTCCGTTCTCAGCACTGCAGCGGTGGCGCAGCACGATAGAGCCCTGGCGCTGGAGACTTCTCTGCTGTGCCATGCCTTCTGGTGGCCAGGGGAGCACTGAGGGCCAGGACATCACTCTGAGTGAGCAGAGAAGCTTGGCATTTCCTATAAGAGTGAGCAACCCAACTTCTCAACACTGTCTATGGACATTGAGGACTTCATGAGTGGGTCAGTTTTTTCTTTTATGGCAAAGAGAAACAGAGAGGGCAGGCAAGCAGCTTTCCTGAGTAGCATCCTCTGGTGGTGGTGAAGTCAGTTCTTTCATATCTCACTTAATAGCAGTACTTTCAGCTGACATTCTTAGAAACCCAACAAATTTACATTTCCAATTGTGCAAACTCCCTTTGACATAAAATTCATCTTACTGCAGCTGACACAACTAAAAGGTATCTTGTGTAACCTTGATGCCTCATGCTGGGGTCCTGTGCACATATCTGGGAAAAAACATCATCTGAGGAAACCTATTTGCTCTGCTCCAGTGTTGTTCATCCAGCATGGAGCTGAGTAGCTGCTTGTGGCCGCTCTGACACACTTCACACAGAGCACCAGCAAGGGTGGGAGTGGATTCAAGTCTCACAGCAGAGTAGGAGTCCCTGGGGCAGGAGACCCTGGCACCAGAATTAAAAATTACGCTGTCTAGAGAAGAGCTAATCGGATCCAGTGCTTCCCTGTGCTGTGTGTTTGTCCATGCCGAAACCTAAGAAGATCCAGCTGCTTTTGAAATAAACGCAGAAGCTCATATGCTTTAATGAGCTGGTGGAGGAAATCTTAAGCTTTTCAATGCCATGCTGGATGAGCTCCCCATCCCACATGGCAGATGACTGCTCTGGAGCTGCATTGCTGCTTCACCCTTCAACACTTTTCTAAAGCTGCAAGAAAGCTCACGGGCTAGGAAGGGCTGTCAGAGTGAGAGAGCAGGCAACCTTAACTTTGAGATCATTCCCTGGCACAGGGTCAGGGAAGCAATTGCTGCCTAAGGCAGAGACTGATTTCTGGTGGATTAGCTTCTGAAGAGTTATCTTTCAAAACCACCAGCCCTGCAAGCTGTGCCAGAATAACGTTCTCACCTGCAATCTCTGCTCGGCCAGTCTCCCCCAGCCAGGGCACAAGTGCTGACCACCATTCCTGACAACTTGTCCGTACCATCTCTAACAGGAGATCAGAAGCAAGTTTCTGAGAAAGTACCACATAAACCCACTGAGGAAAAGACAAATTTTCCCCTACTTTTGCCCATGGAAACCTGCCAAATGATCCAATCAAAAGACATGAAAATGCAGGACAGGAGGTTATTATGGCAGCTGGAAAGATGCTTGTGTCCAGAACATATCTGAAAAAACAAATGTTTCACAGACAATGGGCAAAGTGTTTCCATTATGTCAACTCAGCTGAGACTCTGTGGAATTGTCTGGTTTAGCCTTACTGATTCTCTAAGGACGCTTATCTCCAACCACAGCCATAATACTCCTGCACCCGCCTAGCACAGGTTTTAGAGTCAGATAATTATTTCGAAGCATTCTCCAATATTGTTTCAAGACAGTTGAAAATCATGCACTCAGGCAAGTAGATCAGCTAAAGCCAGTAAGTAGCTTGAGTGGTTTTACAAAGGCCCAGATAAAAGAGGCTATTTTTCCAAAACGTATCCTTTGGCCTGAGGAGGTGTAGACTTGATACACATTCTATTGGGCCTTTGATCTTTTCTGTGCTAGAAGTCTGTTGGTCCTAATGGTCTCTTCTGGCCTTAAAAATTTATGATCGTATGAAGAGAACAAACTATTTTATCTACACCTAAAATTTTAAGTGATAGGATTGAATCCTTAAAATTGTAAGACTGCCAATCAAATGCACGCTTGGTATTTCCTTTTTCTATCCACATTTTTGAGAGCTGCTGTTCAAAACTAGTTGAACAAATAAGGGCAATCCTAGTTCAGCCAGCTGTTTGTTTGGGGAACCATACAAGGAAAGTCATGATCGGAGCAAAAAAATGCAAAAGATACAGTTTTAGATTAGAAAAAAGAAAACCAACAACAAAACAAAAGAGATGCTTTATTCTGAAACTTACAATCTCTGCAGAAATAGTTCTTGGCAATAATTTAAGTGAAAAAAAGCTCTGACACAGAATCAATGACATAAAATATCATGAGGGAGTATTGTTCTAAAGCAACATAAGACTTTTGCCTTAGGAATCTTGTCATGGCTGCGCAAACACAGCCTTCCAACATAAGTTTACAGAGTTTACACGTGACAAAAACCTAAATATCCTATGACTATCAATGACGCACAGTTACAGCATCACTCCAATCACAGGTAAAACTCTTTGTGAGCAAAAATGGATTTAAGCCTATGCTTAAGGGGTCTCTTAAACAGAGGCCCCACTACCTCCGATACAGAAATGATGCTGTAGGAATATGGTGATTTATGGTAATATTTCTGTAATGAGGCTATCTCCTTTTGTTTAATGATTCCTATTAATAGGACACTCGTATAACATATGATTGTCTAACGTAGACAAGAAAATGCTCTATTTACTCCAGAAGAAAGTCTTTTAACCCTCCCGCACCTGAAATTCAAGAATGTTTGCCAGTCCCTCAGTCTTACAAAACACTAAGAGCTAAATCACTGGATACAGGCTCAGATTACTTTTCAACATTTAAGGCATCAAAACAGATGAAATAAAACTTTTAATGACCCACTCATATTTCTAAAAAAGCGAGCTATATGATTTCAGAGGAATGCAGTAATTTACGTGTTTTTCTCAAAAAAAAAATCAAACCTGGCAACGTATTATACCATAATTATAAAAGTGAAATAATAAAAGTGAAATAATAAAAGGATTTATGTATCTCAGGACAGGAAATCCATCCATATAATTTCTTGAAACCGCAGCTGATTACAGCGTTACTGCGCACTGACACCTCGAGCACCGACTCACCCCGCACCTCTGAATACAGCACTGGATCCCTCCAAGTTATTCCTTGGAGGAAGGGGGGGGGAGAAGGAGCCGGTTTGGGGAAGGACGTTCCTTTTTACGCCCTTTCACCTTGCATGAAATCCTGGCCCCGTTAAAGCAAATTCCCACCGCCTTCCACGCGGCTGGGCTCATTCTTTCGTTCTGCCGCTAAGACGCGCGTTGAAAGGATGCAAACAAACCTCGGAACGCACCGAGGGGGATATGTCACGGCCTCCTCCCGCCCCCCGCAGGCGGTGCAGAAAGCGCCGGCCCGGAGGCCCCGCGGTGTTGCG
>NW_009260435.1:10282053-10282300 GCF_000687185.1 Egretta garzetta | reverse complement strand
CCCGGCCCCACTCACGCTCCACGTCGTGCAGCTTGGCCCGCTCCTCCTCCAGCTTGCCCTTCAGGCTCTCGGCCTCGTTCTTCAGCGATGCCAAGGTCTCGTTCTCGTGCAGCCCCTCGGTTGCCATCTTTGCAAAGGAAGCGGGGAGAGCGGAGATGAGCGCGGGAGGGAGGAGGAGTTTGCTTGCCTGGCTCCCGGGGATGCTGCTGAGGCTCCTGCTGCCTCAGCAACGGCGCCGGAGCCGGCC
>NW_009260435.1:10276555-10281934 GCF_000687185.1 Egretta garzetta | reverse complement strand
CTCCCGGGCTCAGCACACCCCCACCCCCCCGGGCTCAGCATCCCCACTGACCGCCAGGGAGGCAGCTGGGACTAGCCTCCCCCTCCTGCCCTTCCCAGGCTTCCACCTGCGGATCTCTGCTGTACATCCCAAGCCCTTCTCACAGCCCAAAGGCTCAGTTTCCCCAGAGAAAGGGTGTTTTTGCTTTGCACCCGAAATTGTTTGTAGCAGAAGTTGCACGCTTTGGGGGGGAAAGAAGGAAAAAAACAAGTTGTGGGTCACCCCAACAGCATTTTAAATATCAGACTGGGAAGACATTTCCTAAGCCCAGACAGGATCTCCTAGCTCCTCTCCATCATTCCCTTATACCCCTATGGGCAGGTGTGACCAGGAGACTTGGTCACTCAGAGGGTCTCTGGCCCAGCGCCTGTGGCATAAGCCATCTCTCTACTGTGCTTTGAATTCCTCATTTTAAAATTTTGTGTTATTGGAGGGGGTTTTTTGAGGGGTGTGGGCTTTTTTTTCCCCTCCTTAAACTAGCCACCTCTTTCCTCTGCACACAAGTAAGCACATCAGGGCCTGTGCCCTTCCCAGCCCTTTGAAAGGGACCAGTTTCAAAAACCCCAAGGGAACGAAGAACCCTCTACTTTGGTGTTGGTGTGAGCCTGGGGCACGGCTCCATGGCTCCACAGGCCCTGCTTGGGTGCAGATTGCGCGCTGGGCACACGGAGCAGATGACATTTCCACAGAAATTACTGTGGCACATGGCCTTGCGGCTTTTTGTTCCCTGGGAGTTCCTTGAAAACGTCCTCTTCTTATTACAGTAATTGTCCTTGATCTACGGGAGTAACTTTGCTCATATTGACTCCCATTGTCTCCCTTTAGCCAGAAAATAGACAATCCAATGGCTATTGTTCAACCTGGAGCTGTGCCAAGATTGGAAAGGGAGATAAGAAAATACGTGTTTGCAGCTGTTGTTTAGGCTCTGGGCACATCCTGGACACAGTGCGGGTCCCGGAGAAAATAAAAGTCCTTTCCCACAGTGGGCTTAGCAGCAGTGTCACTGTCTGACCGGGATGCACAGGCAGAGCTGCTGAGCTCTTTGCTGTCGCTCCAGGGACTGAATTCAGGCCCTGGTCTGGCCGTGTGCTCAAGGTCTCTCCTGGTCAATGGAGCTGCAGGCAGGAGCTGGGTTACTTGGCTGGAGAGTGAAACACAGTGGATGTGTTTCCAGCCTTCTCATTGTCCACAGAAACTGGGGTGACTTAACCCCACCAGCTTGACAGCCACGTAGGCAACCCTGAACTTGATTTTGAACCAGTTATATTCAGTATCACAAAAAAAAAAAGTAGGTAGCACAATCTATGGAGCTCACATACTGCTGGATATGGGAACATCCTTCAAAGCCCCTCGAAGTAAACAGCATATTGGAAATGTCTTCCAGCACACTGACAGTGCCAAGGAAATAAAATTTCAGTATTTTTAAAGTGATACCAAAGGAACAAACCCCACATCTTTTAGCAAGAAAGTGACAGGAAGCTTCTAGAGTGTTATCTTCATGTCTGAAAAATTAAAGCTACTTACATTAAACTCAATAACGCAGCTGTGTCCTGGGGAAGTGGCACGGGAAGATTTTGAAGAAGAAACTTCATTTTTGAAGGATTTTAAGCTATGACAAATGCACTCGTTCTGACACCTGATACGTGTGAAAGGGCCCAGAAGTTAAACCCAACAAAAAACATAGGAAATTTCTTTGCCTTGATAGGAACACATCAGCTCTAAGGAATTTGGCTTACATAACACCTGTATGTCAGATAGCTGGCACAGTCCTGACAATGAACACCCCAGACTTTCTTGCCTTACTGATGTGAACAGTCTCACCACTTTGAGGAATGGGATTAAAAAGTCTACAAAGAGCAGCACGGAAGGTGAGAGTCTTTGGAAACCATACACGTTCAGAGTGATACACGACACTAGTCCCAAGATGACAGGGATAAGCAGAGCCATGAGGTGAAAGCAAAGCCTCTACTGAATAGAGTGAGCTGCAGAAGTGTGTCCTACATAAAGGTGTATTTCATTAGTTTGAATTAAAAAAAAAAAAAAAAGAAAAGTATTTCGCTCATCTGACCAAGCTGCTTAACTACCCATATAGTTGTTAGCTAACCATGTGAAAAACACAGGTTAGAGTAAGGCCATTTCGGAGCTTTAAATAAAATGAACCAGGGTTGGATTAATTTAGAGGATAACATAGTACTGGATCAACTAAAAAAAAAAAAATGTTACCATTTAATAAATAATGAAGGCTCTTTGTTTCTCCCTTTTCATAAAATCTAACCATACTGAAGGTGATGTGCTTTTAACAATGTATTAGCAATCACTTAAAAAAATTGTAAGTAGTGAGTGATTTGTTAACACAGTATTAGAATTCACTGCACTGAAGGCATGTTTAATCTGAAATGGCAGTTCAGTCAGCAGTAACACGTAACTGAACTCCACCTTGTAATGTTATGATCCATTAATTGTGCAGTAACAACTGGCACATAAAAGTATTTGTTGCTGCGGCTTCCTACTGACCACCAGCATTCCCTGGAAAGCTGACCGTTTCCAAACTGTCTGCTATGTCCTCAGCAGCAGTGAGCTTCCAAGTTGCCCAAAACAAGGACAGCTTTTTGTAACACAGCTTTTTTCTCTGACTCTCCCTGATGGGGCAAAGGCAAGCTGACCTTTGGCTTCACGTCTTTTGAGGTTATTTTGAGGTAACCACTCTGAAAGTAGTCAGCTTTCTATGGGGCATTATTCTATGGAACTGCCAGAGAAATATTAATCACCAAGAACTGTGGCAAAACCAGTCATTATTGCAGTCATAAACCTACCTTCCACACACAGCAAATACACCAGATGGTAGTGATGGGGATGTATGGAAGAAAGTTGGTACTGTTCCATTAATAAAGACACTGGGGAAAATGGAGGGTCTAACAGAGTGGCACAAATTGTTGCCTATCTCAAAAGTTAGGTCTTTAAAGTAAATTTTCACTCTAATTCACCAGTTGATCTCTTCTTAAATTGTAAGCTAATTTACTAATACTTCTGTGGGGAGACTAAACCAGCAAACACTGATTGAGTTTCTACTGACTAGCACCAATCTCCAAAGCAGGCAAAACCCCAGAGGGAAAAGATTACTTTGTCTAAAAAGCAAACAACTGAAGTAGGATGATCTCAACACTGGGAATCAGCAACTTCTAATTCTGTTATCCCTCAACATATGTTGGCTTTGGGGAAATCACAAAGACCAGCTGATGAAAATGCATGTGTGCATCTGCTGGACTGAAACTAGGAAGTTGCATGTGCAAATCAGGAAGTTGCAAAAGGATCAGCCAACTATACACCACATTATGCACATGCATCCAGAAACACATGTGCAAGTGTGGCAAGGACGTATTGTACATTTTGATATAAGCCAAAGCGTACGCACAGCTCTGAAAAAACAATTAAAAAAAGGAAAGGATACAATTTCCCTACCCATACATACTTCAGTGCTAGTGCAAAGAGCTCTCTGTGTTCTGAATATTTGTTTTTACATCTTTCACAAAATAAATATAAAGAAGCAAGCCAAAGCCAGATCTACCAGAAAGCCCAAGATCCTACTGCAGTGCTAATAGGAAGCCTAACAGGCTGTTAGGTACTGATGCAATTCTTCCTGAAGCCTCAATCTGCTTCCACCTAGCAGCTGTTTCAGTTGGTAGGAGTCTAACGTCCATAATGCAAATAATAAGGAGAAAGTTACAGGAACTGTAAATAATAAACAGCCAGTTTCCTGCAATTATAGCATTCATTTATCAAGTCATGCAAAAATTTACTGGATAAATAGCTATTTATAGGTTGTTGGCCAAGAAGGACCTGAACAAAGCAGCAATTTCAAAGTCAGGAGAAGCAAATAAACCAGGAAGGGACTGTCTTTTGTCTTGCTGTCACTAAATCTAAATTTCCCTTTAAACAATGTAAGGCATGAGGATGTGCTGCATCAGCCAGTGAACTGTACACGCCGCACCACCTACAACCACCAAATCAGTGCTCTCATCTGCCTGTAAAACTGTTTCATAAACACAGCTAGTTAAACCTTTCATCATTCTTGCAGAAACCCTTTCTTCTGACACTCAAATGCAACAAACTATTGGACCCTACTCAGTCATGGTAGAGACCAGTTCTAGGGAGGAAACAAACAGTGAAGGATGTCTTCTCCAACTGATAATACACAATGGTTCAGGAAGAGAAAATAAAACTCCCCCAAGCTAGAGTATAATCAGGACAATAAAATTCTTAAGTTTACAAAAGGAGTTTTGGAGACCAGCTCTTCAACAGCCACACAGTTTCACAACCTTAGCTTTGTATTTCATCTAGAAAACCCCACCATGATCTTTCTAGAACAATGTTCCCTACCAGGACAGTGGGATATCACCTCAGCAGTAATTGTTGGAGATAGAAAGCCTCCAGCATCATCACTTCTCCATGCAGGTATTCTGGCAGGACCTGCTGGTCAAGCTAGCAGGTTTGCTAATCTCCCCTCTTACTAACTTCTGTGGTGATGCACACACATGCTGACAGAAGACAGTCCGCTACTGTGCAACCTTTTCCCACCCTATCTTCATTGTAGCTACTTCCAGCTCTCACCCAAGTACTGCACACAGCATATGAGACAACATGGTCTCAGTATGAAATGTGGGCCACAAGGGTGTTCTGACAGCACTTGACTTGTGTCTCGCTTTTACTGAGACAGACTAGATGAATTTCATATCCCTTAGGCACTAGGGAGTGAGTTTATTGCAATGGTTTAATCTTTTTTTGTCAAGTCCCGTTAAAGGGAATGGGAAACAGTCAAGAACATAGGCCAAGCAGACTTGCACACATACACTGCAGAATTTAGACCGGCACATAACATTTGCACAGCTGAGGAATGCAGTACCCTAGGGGAAAAAGCTCGTGGCCATTTTCCAATCAAGAACCATTAAAAGTATCCTTGAATCCCAGGGCCACCACTGTTGCAGGCTCGTGGAAACACGAGGTGTCTGCAGAGGTGTGTGTTTGGCAGTCTATGGGCCTAGCAAAGCTTATTTGCTGTCCAGAAAAATCCAACATAACAGACCATCAATACATCCAAGCCCCGTTTTTTGCAGTCTTTCCACATTCTGGCTGATAAAATCAATAACGTACCATTTCCACACACAGCGAGCAGTAGCTGAGTTGTTCTGATTTGATGTAAACGGCCCTAAGGGGCTTCTCTTTGGAGCACTTGTCACATGGACCAAATACAACTGCTAAAAAGGTCTGGTCACACATCTTTGCGGTTTGAGAGAGCTGAAAGAGACAGAGAAGAAGGTAAGAGAGCTTTCGAGTGCAGCGCAA
>NW_009260435.1:10260224-10276530 GCF_000687185.1 Egretta garzetta | reverse complement strand
TGCATTCGAGTCCAGCGCAGAGCTTCCCACCACTGCCCTGCTAGCTAATGCAGCTTAGACTGCACATAGACATCTGTAGGCTGGATAATCTCTCTCTGTGACTAATCCCTCGAGCTTGATGAACTGTCACTATATGCAAGACAGTCACATGCTCTGCAGATTATACTTTTATGAAGAAAAATACAAAGCAAAATATATATAGTGTTATAATGTACACTGATTACACATCGTTATAACGTAGACCATGCACATGGATTCACTACATGCAGGAAATCACTCTTAGTTTTTACTTAACTACTGTCAGCAGACAGTAACCAGAAATGTATAACAGCAGCTGGATTTGTGAGAAATCAGCACTGATCAATATTTATTGTTTTTCCACTGCATCATTAAATACTCAATATTATGCGTTACTTTTAAAGCTGAAAAGATGACCTAGAATTCTGTCAGCGTCCTACAAAAATGTTATGAACAATGTGCTGTTTGAGCAGAAATTGATGCTTCAAGCACACTGAAAGCTGGGTCATCATGAACCCACTTTTGTTCTCAAGCTAGGCATCTCCAGGATAAAAGCCACCAACAGAGAATTAAGAACTGCCACCAACAGAGAATTAAAAACTACTGGAGAGTCAGAAAAGCAAACAAGAATAGTACTGTAGTGTCGTTTTTCTCTGTACATTTTTTATAGGGAAAATGGGACCTTCCACCACTTCTAAAATGAAAGTTTTTAACGTTATTTAGACATGTACATAAATAATGAGTTTGTGGTTAACAAACAGAAGAAGCAACTGCAAGAGAGATTTAAGTGGAGCAAAAGAAATTCAACGAGCCATGCAGATTTTAGAATTTGTTTGGCTGGACATTATACGAAAACCAAGCCAAACTTTATTCTATGCACCTGCCTGCATTCTGCTTCTTATTCTTAAGTATTTCAGTGGACTACTTGAAAAATGAGATGATAAACTCAGAAATCCTGCCCACTATCAAGTCAATAGAAATGGGCTGTTGTCTCCAGGAGATGCATAACTTCATCCCAGACAGGTGGGAAGCAATCTGTCCTGAAAGGAACTACAGAGCATTAATCTGAAATTTGCATGGAGCTTTCAATCAGCTACTTGCAGTCAAGGAGGTTTATGTTCCATTAGATGAAAAGCAACAATTATGTCCTAAAGTTTTTAATGCAGACAATGAGCCTGAGACCAGAAGCTGCCATCCTTTCAGGGAGCTTGTCTGTGCTGCTATTGCTCATAGCTTTAAAGTGACTACAGCACCAGGACTTAGTTCTACTAGATTCTTAGAATTGGACATTTCCAACTGAATAACCTGTTATGCCGAGGTTCTTAGAATTAGTGGTTCCCTGTGACATAATCACAGATTTATATACCTGGTGTGAAGCCTCAAGACACTAGGCCAACTAGACTATGGGAGGAAAACTCACTTTAGAAGTAGAGTAAAATGAAAGTATTACAGGGAAAGATGCCATCTTATTTGAACAAAATATCATTACTAGATCTAGAGACTTTAGACAAGGATCTATTAGGCTTGGAATAAATACTCTGGGCAGAATTAATCTTTGATAAAGTGTGAGAATTTGCTGGAGTAACATACAGGGTAAATCATACCTGCTATCAGTATTTTACTTCAGATGAGATTACACCATATTACAAAATTTTGCTACAAGAGAAGCCAACAAAACTTCTGAATAATTAAAAAGCAGCATTATACCTGAGATTGTTTGTGATAACGATGGATTTGTATACTATTTTGTAAAGATATAAACTATTTAAGCCAAAAAGGCCTAAAAAGATTACAACTTCTTGTGCTGCAGCCTGAAAATTTAAACTTACTACATTTCTGAAGTTACAGTAGAAATTTAAAAATGGTAGCATGGTGAAAGATTAAGAAACATGCTACTTATAGAGAAATTCTGGATAATGAATCTCATTGATAAATATCCAAAATTACCCACCTTTTCAAACAGCAAGAACCTGGAGACTCTCAAGATGACTAAATAAGCCGTGTGCAACTGCTAACGTAGAAAGGCAACCTTCCTATTAAGTCTACTTAAAGGATATTTAAAGCTCAGCCTCTCCAGCTGTATCACCTCAGGTCAGTTACGTACTGATGACTACAGTTTAAAGGTTTTATTTTAACTACCCTCTTTCAGAATATAGAATAAAGAACATAAACTATTCTGCAAACTAGATCTTACCTGCCTGTTCCATATAGCAGCAATTTTTGGGTTGTTTCCGAATGTTGAAGTTTAAACACACTGGGGAGGTGGCTGACATCCGATTTTTCCAGCTATCAAGTTGACATTCTGATAAATACCACTGTCAACATTAAGTCTATCTCACATTCTTAATGAAATTTAACAGTCAAACAAATCGATTAGTGTCCATGCTGGTTCTCCCTTGGATATTCTTTTACTATTCACCTGTTTTAAGATAATACATTTAAAAATCAATAAGATTAAACTGCTCCTTTTTTGCACTCTTTAAAATTTAGGGGAAATTTATGAAAAACCATCTAAAATTTTTTTAAAATGCTGAAGGTCACATCTACTATGGAAACTCTATTGAAGTCACTGAAATTATGCCATTAGATGTTTGCATTTGACAGTCAAGAGGATCTGAGGCAAAATGAGGGAAAAAAAAAAAAGAAAAAAAAAATTAGGTCTGAGCCCAGCAGAGACTTGGGTAGAAGTAACCCATCCTAGTATTTTTTATTAGAATATTATGGGAACACAGGCCTGAAAGGGACCACCTATGCTGCCGAGTCCTATTCCCTGAAACTGCAAGAGTCACATGTGTAAACACATCCAAAGATGCCAACAGCATCTTACGCATCACTCCGTAAGCCATTCCAGTACTTTCCCACTGCAATAAGGATCACTATTCCACATGTTCCCATTTGAATGGAATAACTTTTTCCTTCACTATCATTCTTGGAAAGTTAACCTCAGTAATACCTCTTTCATGTATCTGCCTTCAGTAAAACTGCTCCTTCTATCTAGAAGAATTACAGATAAACAGAACTTTGTACCTCCACACTGATTGAAGGCATTAACATCAGCAAAAGCAAGGTAACTTTCTGAGAGCATACAGTAGACACTGATAATTTTGAACTTTCTTTTTAAAAAATGTATTTTGTTGTTTGCACACACAGGGTAAATAGCATACTTCACACAAACCTCTCAAAGTAACCTAGCATCAAATTGCCATTCCTTGGTCAGCAATTTTTGTCGTAAAGACGTACATGCCTTCTGACACTTTTGTGTGATGTAGATGTAAGAGCGGACTGTGATTTTACTCACACTGTCCCAGGTAACAGACATACAGCTCCAGTAACTGTAAAAAAAGGCCATATACAAATTACAGCAACCAAACTTGCTTACATTAAAATATTTACAGAAATTCCTGAGGAGCCAAGGACGGCATACCATTCTGACAGGAAGATACACAATGTTATAGCAAAGCAACCAGGCTATTAAATAAATGTTTATGGTGCAATACAAGACTGACAGTATTCACTAATGTTCATATAGTTCCAAGTAACTTTCAAACGACCCCATACTACAAACACAACTATTGCATCACTCAAAGCACTACAAATTGATTTAAAAGCTACTTTATTTAACAGATTAAAATACTAGCCTACCTACATGTCTGTGATATTTTGTACAGCTTTTATTGTTATTGAACAAAACACAATCTTTTTCCTTCATATATTTTGAATACATCTCTGTGGATATCACAATGAATATTTCACTGAATGTAGCAAACACCAAGAACACTGAATAGCAAGAATGATTCTTTCTTATATTTACAGATTTTTCTGTGAAATTAAACAAGTAGTACTAACACTGTGTAATAAAAAAAAAAATCACATCAATTGTTCCTTCCTGTAATATTTAAATTAACTAAATTAATTAGAATGCCTTAAATATTTCAAAGCTTTAGTACTCAATTTTAATAATTATGTCTAACAGACTAGCTAGAAAACTAGCATTATTTACTGAGGAGTTTCTAAGTACAGTCATCATTGTGGTGAGGTGAATGCCAGTTGTTCTGACAGGGTCCAGCACTAAATAAAGTTACTGTTTGTTGCATTCTGAGTACAGGGAGAAGGCTGAACAAAGCAAAGAGAGGACCACTTCTGCTTCTAAGGATCCTGCAGCTGACATGAAATAAAGATTAAATGTAAGCAGTCAAGCTTGGTTTATTAGTAAGACCAGACCACAGCAGCTGCATTCATTCCTACTCAGTGTCTGAACTGGAAGAAGGAAACCAGCAAAAAAGAAAGGGAGAAAGATGTGCACATGTGTGCATACTTGGTGTATATTCTGAAATACACTGCACTAGAGATGGACCGAAACAGGAGATGACTCCTGTTTTTTAGAGAAACAAGCTTGTAATTCAAACCTGTTTCATGACATGAATTCTGTACCTGACTTTTCTACTATAATGACTGATATGAAAATACAGACTTGTCACTGCAGAGAACAAAACTGAAATCTCTCTTCAGGAAGAGCACCCAAGTCCTTCCCCTGGCTGAATTGCTGTCTGGTGTGCCTGAACCGCAATGCAAGCATTCAGTGAGCCAAGCCAGCATGCCTACAAAAAGACAATATGGGTTTGTAGCAGCAATTCTCTTAAGACTGATCTTGGTTCCCCAGTTTCAATGTAGCCATTTATATTGATTTTTTTTAAACAATTGTGGAAGGACCTTCCCCTCCCTCCTGCTACAGTCTTCTGGAGGAACTGTTTTAAGACTTCTTTTATGAAAGAAATAAAGGTATATGAAGTATAGAAAGGTGAAAGCTGCTCTAACCAGACCCAATATATCAAGGCAACAAACAGAATTACCTTGGGAAAACATCTCTTGTTACAGGACATGAAGGCAAGGAAAATGGTAAAGTAGTAACATTTATCACATGGCAGCCTTCCCCTCTGACTGATGCTGACAGGGCACCAATGCAAACTTGCCTGATAAATGCTTTTCTTGTCAGGTTTGGGCTAAAAAACTGTATGGTTATTTCATCAGCTGGACACAAAGCTGAAGTCATCATTGTAGGACTGCAATAAAGGGAGAAAAGTAAGAAAAGAGAACAAAATCACAGGCTGAAATTATTCCTACTTTTTAAGTCTTGACTAAATAACAGGTTTTTAACAGTTTAATTCAATGCAAGCTGCCATACTATCCACCAGCTGGAAAAATGAACCATGAAAGTCTGCCTGTCTTTATGTAGTCTCTGAGGAAATACCAATGCATTGGCTTTATTAAACCCTTGTGAGAAAGCCAAGTTTGAAGCTGCTGGGGACTTGTATCATTTCCAAGGCATGTGGAGAGGGGGTGAAAGGAAACGTCACTTGAAAGAGATATTTGGTATCGAGCATCAACTGCGGAACATCCTCACGATTGTTTAGCATAGCCTGAAATTATAACAGAAAGGGTAAGAAAATATTGTATTAAGAATCAAACCAAAACCAGTACATTGTTTGTTTCCCATTGCAAATCTTTCTTTCACATGATGTTAAGGACACTTGTTTTGATCAGTTCCAAATGTCTAGAAGCTGAGCAACTTAGTAATAATATGATGTAAAGGTCAAGTATAAGTACGTAGCATCGAAAGCTGTGTGTATGAACTATCCTGTAGCTTGAGTATGAGAAATAATAGTTATCGCTCTTACCTGGACTTTACGAACAAATGATGGAGTCACTCTTTTCTCAAAGTCATCTATCGGAGTGTATGAGTTGAGGATCTTAACTATCTGTTCAAATTACAAAAGACTATTTTAGTATATCACAAAAAAATGAGAAGACAGAAAGAAGAAAGCATTAATTGGAAATCTTCATTGATATTTAGTGGAAGCTTCAGTACAGAATTTTACAATAAAGAGAGAATTTTGACTGGTCATCTAATGAGTTGTTACATATATGATGATTGCTACGACTCATTTCCAGAGGTGTCAGCAAGATCAAGGAGATGTAGAAAAAGCTGAATCAAGTAAGGGAAACAACAAAAAAAAGAAGACTGTGGCAAAGTAAAGAAAATACATGGTGGAATAAAAACATGGGATAGAACAAACCAGGTAAGTATTCACCATGGGAGCAGTTAAAATGCTAACAATCAGGACCAAGGAGTTAAAACAACTCAGTTTAACAAGTGGTAGCATGGAATGCTGAGGAATGCTATTTTTATCAAATGAAAGGCCAATAGATCTTTGCAACAAATTATTTTAGATAGCTAAGATTCTGCAATTGGTGCTGCCAGAAGAAAACAGATGGCTCATTACCTGCACAGTAGAAAGAGATGTGCAGTGTTCACATATTTCCTTGGCATCATCATCTGTGATCTTTTTGACCTGAAGTAGCCAGGCTGCTTGAGATAGAGGCTCCAAAGTTTCTTTGGCATTGCTGCTTTGAAGATTCTTGTCCTTAAGCCATTCTTCCAAGTAGCTGATATTACATCTGGGTTAAACCATGAACAGACAACAGAAATGTCAGGTTCCCCCTAACAAGCCAGTTTCGTTAAAGACTTCTAAAGAAGGAACGCTCCTCTAATGCAATGTTCAAATTCATATATTTTAACTTAAAAACCATATCTGTAGATCATAAAAATCAAACAATAAATAGCGTATTGATCTGTAACTTTAATCCCTTGTATATTCAATCCTTCTATTTTTTTATTTCTTAAAGCTTGCATAATAGAAAGCAAGTTATTAGTTTAGCTGTAGTTTACAGGAAATTACTAATATATACTGGTATTGCCTATTACACTGTAGCACTATGTGTCTTCAAAATATTCATCTACAACTGAGCTCATACAGGAAATTAGAACAATCTTTGCACATTACAAAGCAGGGCTGGGCTTATAACTGATGACCTAAAGGTTAAAGCAGCTTTCTTCTAGTAATATTCCCAGATGGGTCAAGATTTTACTGATTTTCTTTCACTTTCATCTGTAGACTGTCTAATGGAGAAAAATGAACTGCATCTTCTGCAAAACAGTTAGGAGCATGTTCTCTTGATGCTCGTAACAAGATAGATGATGCCCAACCTAAACCCTCAAAGGCTCTGTCTCAGTGCCTTTCTCATCACAGTGCATGAAAAATGCAAGTCAGCTTTTGTCTGTCTGCCAGCCAGGAGACCCTGCATCTGTTTACTATAGTAAGAAAGAATTAAAAATACCATTCATCACATCATGAGTGAACTAGCATGGAAAGAATCCTAAACATGTCTGACTTTAAACTCAAAGCTGTAATTTTCTGTCTTTTCCTCCATTAGTGTTTCCATGTAAAGAACAATTTGTAATATGTTTTGTTGAGAAAACTCAGCCCAAAAGGCAAATATCTATTTTTATAAAAAGAGTAAAAACCAATTAGCTACTTCCAGCAGAATGGTTACAGACTATCCAGTGACTGAGCAATAAAGGACATTAAACAAGTGTTAAAAATTCATTCTCAGGCAACTGCTTGTTGAAACTTCACTGGCTTTACCTTATCTGCATTCCTTTTCTACAAGAGCACATGTCCTTGCGGAGGAAGAGACTATTGAGGGTGATAGCGCCAACCAGAAAGAAAAGCTGCTTCACTGCCTGCTTTAGAAGCTCAGAGTCCAAGCCATTCTGGCACATAGTGCTATAAAAATAGCTGAGCTGTTGCAGGATAGAAGTCATTGTGTAGGTATCCGTGTCATCTATACTAGAAGAACGTTTACGGAACCCTGTAGGTTTCAAGCCAGAAATTCCCTGAAGACTTTCATATTCCAGCATGCCTGGTACTGAAAGACAACAGAAAATAACTGAGAATAGGAACACTCCTAAGGCTCCTTCTAGCTATGTTAACTTAATTATTGAACCAAACCTACTTTCAGGATATTTTAAAAGTTAAATGATACAAGAAAAATGAGATACTGACAAAGGCTTCTGGAGCACACAAATTTGAAAAAGCCTTTTGTTTCTGTAGAACATTGATCAGTTTCAAAGCATTATCCCACACCAGGAAATGCTGTGAAGAAAAAGTCTTTCCAAACCCTGTGAGGATATACCATTCAAGTGGAATTTATACGTGCAGAAACACATGCGCAGGTACACGTATGTATGAATCAACAGGAGAAAGAAGTCTGTCCCATCCTTTGCCTCCATGCATAAGCTTTATTCGTACACTTCACAAGCCACATTTAAGTCTGTTTGGGTTGCTGCTGTCTTACCGATCATGGGCTGAATGCTGTTCTCCATTACAGTAATGAATTGGTGATAGATGCGAATGGCCAAATCACTAAGAATTTGCCTGTATTCTGAGAGATCAAAATGCTTCAAACAGTTCTTATTCTGGCATGGAGTGTTATACTTCATAAATTCCTACAAGTTGTAAATATAATTATTAGAAATCACATAACATTATAAATTGTTACTATAACATAATGTATATATTAGAGTAACTCATTCCATCTCCGGCTGAACACAGTCTCAGAACGGGTCAAAGCTACAGCTAACTTCAATGGATGCTTCCAGTTCTGGGCTTCCTGTACTTAATTTTCCAGTTCACGTTGACATTTACTCTGTTCTTAAAGCTTGCTAAAACCAAGCATAGATTCCAATGAACTTTGGAGCAATTCCTATATCACTTAAACAGAAAGCAAACACCCCAACACCAAAAAAAAGACAAAATGTG
This sequence comes from Egretta garzetta, assembly GCF_000687185.1. Taxonomy (NCBI): domain Eukaryota; kingdom Metazoa; phylum Chordata; class Aves; order Pelecaniformes; family Ardeidae; genus Egretta; species Egretta garzetta. Next base: position 10,267,852 of record NW_009260435.1, on the reverse strand, counting down.
TTTTTTAAACTATGTTGGAAAAAAAATTGTATTCAATTGCTGCAAAGGAATCTCATTTTTGGACTTTTCATCAGGAAAGTTCTGACTTCAAAAGTTTAGGCTGAATTCTAACTTATGTGAAGTCTTGAATGTCCATTACAAATATAGATTAAAACGTTACTAATTTAAGTTTAAATGTTTTCAGTTCACCACTGCTCTTCAGATGTTATCGATATGACCACGAGAGGGAGCATTGCTGTTTAGACAGTACACAGTCACTGTGATCCCGAGGCTTTTTAACCTCTTTGCTTTAATCCTGAAGACTATATTCTTCCTATGCAATCTCGGTTCAGTCCATCTAAGTTTACAAAACCTAGCAATAAAATATAGTAAGAGTTTGCAATTTAAAAGAATGTAAAAGAATTTTGTATTTAAGAATAAAACTTATGTTAAACAAGCAAGTGAAATAAGGAAAAAAAAAAACCCTTTCCTGAGGTTTTCTTCTGTAATCTCATATTGGTAGCAATAGGTGTTTGAATGGTCACAATTATGAAATAGTAAAACTGTGGGGGTTTTTTTATGTATATGTAGCTGGACATATGAAGTCCAGCTCACATTAAACTCCCGTGGAAGAGTTCAAATTAAGTAGCAGTTTCCACATCATGACTTTAACTTACTTTAGCACTTTAATGTTTCCTTGATTTTACTTGATCTGTTAGTTCTATACTGTCTTATTATTTGTGTAAGACATAACAACACTGCAGAGCAATAGGAATAACTAAATATCTGGAAATAACAGTGGTGAGCTGGTGAATAATTACCTATCTATTATCACTATTTTTAATTCCAATTAAAGACTGTCACAAGTAAAGTAGTGAAATTATTTGATGAAATCATTCCTACCTCTTCTCCACTGTACTGCTTCAAACAGTTAAGAAAATAATATGTATTGGAAAGCCAAAAGGACAACATCTCAAAGTCTTCTGAATGTTCCTGAAAATGATAAGTAACACAAACTTATAATGGTACTGTCTCATGAAGTTAATTTAATAACTGAACTTAAGACCATTACAGAACTGGTATAGAGTCCATACATTGCAGAAGGAGCACACAGCATCTATAACATGCTAGCTGAACAAATCATGCTGTGTTTTCAGGCTAATATACATACAGCAAAGATCCCTCTTTTCTCTGGTAAACACCATTTAAGTATTTTTAAATGACAGACTGGCTAGGTAAGTCTGAACCAGACAGTTTTACACATTTCTACGTATAGTGTTGTAGTGTACTGGAGGCCTTCCTGCAAAAAAGTGTGAATACCATCTGTATACACAAACAAAACTGAACTACATATAAACAGATTTCTAACTATGTGTAAGTATGTTTTATTTTTGTTAGCTAAGCAAGCACAAGCTTTTCTAATGGATAAATTACAGTATAAATTTGTTCACGAACAAACTATAGGCATTCTCTATACAACAAATTCAACTGCATAAAGCATAGTCCATTCCTGCCTGTGCTACAAAGCATGTCTGGTATTTTATTGCATTATAAATCCATAATAAAGCATTCCCATAGCTGAATTTGTTATGTATATGAGACAACAGGCTAACGATTCTTGTTTATAACTTGATTTTGTAAATTGGTCGGCAACAAAGCTTGAATCATTTGGGCACTAATGCTGCAGTACCAAATGACATGTCAAAAAAACATTACACTAGTAGAACCACTGTGTAAAAACCTCTTAAAATTCCAATACCTGCCTGCTGCCAAACATACTAACCTTCTTTTCTGTCCATCCGACTTGTACCAGTGCTGAAAGCACAGGTGCACTTCACCTCATTAGCCACTCATAACAAAATGTAAAACACTTTAAATTATTTTGTCAACAAGCTCTTCAGATAAAAAAAATTTCTGGTAATGAATTCTGTGTTCAGCCTGGAGGCTTTACAGGGATGCTACTACAAACTTAAAATAGAGTGCCACTAATGATTATTATTCTATTATAAGAATTTTAGCAAATGAAAGTGTGAGCGTTCTCCACGTACTATGCATGCATCTTGTAAACTTTACATTAAATAACAAAAAGTACAGTACAGCCAAACATAATTCCTACCTTAACAACTTGCTTGATACCATCAATGGTTACATTCATGAAAGATTTCAGCATGTCAGCATCATTCAGATAATCTGCATACCTCACACACATGAATAGGATGTGAGCGGGAAGGCCAGGTATCATATTAACTACAACTCCACGTGGCTTTAAATCTGCATAAAGGAGAGTCATCAGGTTTGTTATATAAAAAATTCAACAATTCAATGTACTATTCTGAAAAAGACAAGCATTATGGGATTTATTTCTTCAGTGACCAGTCATTTGGTAATTGCTTGTTTCTGAAAAATTCTGGAACAGCATTGTTCATGTAAGAGTATTAATTTAAGTTTTCCATATATTACTATAGAATTTACTATGGAGAGTACTGTAGCAAATGCTAAAGGTCCAGCATGGGCTACACCAGACAGGACAACTTCAAAAAGCATTTTCTGTTTAACAACCCCCTGGGGGCCCCATCAAATTCTGGCATTGCTTAACGATACACCCTTGTTCACCAAGATATAAACATTCACAAGGCTTAAGCAGATGAGAAGAAAAGGAAGATGATGTTTCCAAGCAGTAGTTTATAAGGGTACTAATGTGCATGGAAAATTTGTCGAGTTTAGTATTAATTGTAAACTAATGCAAAAGCTGGTTTGGCAGCAAGATTGATGTTGTGAGGTAACTCAGAAGGAGGACAAAATTCCTCTACAAGGGAAACATGAAAGTACAGTTCCCTTCAGTGAAGGGAATGGCATGGGAAGGACAGACAGGAGAGTAATCCATCACACATGGATATAAGCCAAATGACTTACAGACTTAGTAGACAACCAGGAAGAAAGTATATTCAAGTCCCTGGAGTGCTCTTGAGAATTATAGCTTTGTAAGTGAATAAATAATAAGAAAGATAATAGAGTCAGCATTATGTAGAGTCAGACATGATTTTTATGCAGATAAAGCACTTCTATATTTGAAATTACTGGCAGTAGAAACAGAGCAATACAGAGCCTCCAAGTCATATTGGTGGTAAGAGAGTAGAAAAAAGGCAATAAGTGAAATATAGTGTCTTGTAGTTTTTGTTGTAGTGTTCTACACTGAGTATCATTGACTATTGGTAAAATTTAAAGTGTAACTAAAATACCAAGGATCAGATTTTGAATGATCCTTTCTTCGTCCTCTTTTTTGTACTCCATCATTCCAACGTACTCTTTGGACAAAGTTGGCGCATGAGTTTCAGCTGTCAAACACAAAAGCATTGTTACCTGCAGGTAAACAGCTAAGCTAACATTCACATTAGAACAAACTATTGGAGAAAAACAGTTTTCTCTGTAATAAACAGAGTATGGGCTTTGTTCACAATAACATTCTTAGCTTATGGTTCCAAGCATCATGAGTTAAGTAACATTTATATTATGAATATGATTAGTTTCACAGGATTCAGTGGAATTACTTGCACTAATAAGACAAAACCAGCAACAATACAGCTCTACATCAGTCACCTCTGCAATGTTTTGAAGTGTACTCTATAGTGAAGAATTACTTGCTGTACAAGAGCTTTGTACAAACTAATTTCAAATCAGGAACCATCTGCCATTTGAAGGTCATGGGAGGAGCTACTCATCTGACGCAAAACTAACATTCTGTTGGCTCAGAGGCAGTTTGTGTGAGGGTATGAATTAACTTTTGTTGACAGAACCTGATGCCCCTGGCTTAATCTTTTATCACATAGTTTAGGTCCCATATGTGCCCATTATTTAGCTGGAAAAAAAAAAATACAGGAAAGGGCTTTATAATTTCTATTGATGGTTCCACAGCACCTTTTTCTGAGGTTTTAAAATTTCTAACCCCACCCCAAACCCTACCTTTTTCTCTTTTTAAAACAGACTTTCTTTCAAACACACACTCAACATCTAAATCTTTACTTAGAAAAAAAATAATCACTTACTTTTTTCAATAGTCTTGGTAAGAGTTTTGATCTGATCCTCCAATTTTTTTATTATTCTATCTTTCATGTCTAGTTTTTCTTCAAGATCCTGTAATAATCAAAGTCAGTGAGTTCAGAACAACCACAATTAAAAAAATGTCTTCTACTACTACATGTTATTGCCACTATTAAAGAGCACTACAATGTGCTTTTACTTATATTTGGTGGAAGAAACACAAAACCTTCGTATCTTTTTTCTCCTCCAATGAATTGAGAAAACATTCTGCCCATAGCATGAAACCGATTTCTTTCTTTTTATCCTGCATTTCAGGTACAGTTTCTTAATGACAGTTTCATTTCCTCACCATGTTTTCCACAGTAAGCCGAGTTGTTTCTTGCTTTATCTTGCTTTTTACTTCATCCTGGATTTCATCTTGCACCAAACCATTGCTCAGCCCCTCAATTTCTTGGGTTGTGACTTTCAGTCTCTCTTTTTCTTTTATGTCTATTTCATTCTGTGCCTCATTTGTTCTAAGAATAGATAGATAGGAAGCTTTGTCTCTTATTCTTCTTTCATTAAAGCATAGTCGTATCACACTTGTCCATTACTTATTAACTGTATGCAAGGCTGTAAGGTAAATCTTACATTGGATGTGGTACTTTAAAGAGTTTAAGCAACTTTGTTACCCCAGCTTATGGCAACTACATTTCTTACATTAAAAAAAAAAAAATATATATTTACCGTCTTTGTGTTCTATCCCCTTCTAGCTCATAATGCAGCCGATTAGACATCTCTTTCATTTTTTTTTCAGTAATAATTAGCAACAAAACCCAAAACAAAAGAAAAACAACAAAAATCACATTTGCTTACTGTTCTGTACTGGTATTCAGTAAATCTCTTACACTCATAATTTTGTTTCATCTAATGAAATTGAATGACATGCTAGATAATATATCAGAGAAATATCTGACTATTCCACACCACACAGAAAATTACGTGGGGAATTTTGACACTGCTAACTTCTTACAGCTGGCAGTAAAAGTACTTGCAAATTTTAAATCAGTTGCCTAGGAAGACACTATGGTTAGAGAGACTCAGAAACCTCAGCAAAGTATGCTCTCCTAAATTGAGAAGAAATTTCAAGCAAGCAAATTTAGCAAGAACCTTTCCCTCTGTCTCCCACGCTTAGTTTTTCAACACCCTCTGAAGTCCACCTCATGGAGTATGCCTTAAGTTCCAAAACATCTTTCCCTTTTGTCATTGTTTCCGAAGGGCATACTCCATGTATGGAGTGTACTCATCCACGTATTCTTAGCAGAAACCTACTGAATACACTTGCAGACATGCAAACCATAGAACTGAATGACCTAAAAAAGGTTAAAAAAGAAAAAAATACACATACTGGCATATATCTTATTCTTTAATAACAGAGATAAACTACACAACACATTTTTTCATCATGTTTCTTACATTTTACTAGCAAGGAAGTAAGTAATAAGGCAATGAAGTTATGTAATATTGCTTCAGCTTTTAAAAATACAATTATAGGGAATTAATCACATTCATCTTAAACAACTGTAAGACTAGGGACCATACTGGTGTTTTACCTTTCAACTTTACAGTCTGTTCTTGAAGACGGTTTTCAAGATCTGATTTTTGATTTTCAAGTTCAGAAACTTGCTGTTTAAGATCTGGGATCACCTTTTAGAAAAAAAAGATGATTTGTGTATTTCAGCACCTTCCTTATTTTCAAATGCTGGCAGACCTTCAGCTGCAAATAGTCAAAGACTGGGGACACACTGTGAGGGAGTACCGCTGCCTGCTTGCCTGACTTGTTTAACTTTTTTGGAGGCATCTGCTGCTGCACACTCTTAAAAATGAAATAGTGAGCTAACTAAATGTTTGGACTGGCCCAGTACTACCACTGTACTGTTCTAGTTTAAAGGAAATTGCACCGTGGCTTTAGTTTCCCTAGCTCAATTAACATTGGAAAAAAAACTTAATATGTTATCAAATATTTTTTAAAAAATAACACTGTAAATAACTTTTCCTTATATTTTCAACTTTAGTAACTTTGTTTTGACAATATTTCTTTAGTTATTTTTCACTCAGCAGAAAAATAATATGGTATAAACTATCTTCTGGTATAATAGCACTTGCTTGTGTTGGGTAGGTTTTACACAGTACTAATAATTAGACTCTTAAGCTGTGCCTGCAATTTGTTAGCAACTCGATATGCTTAGCTGCCCTCTGGTGGGGAGAGCCTCAGAGCTGCACAAACCTGTAACCACCATAAATCCCACAGGCATCTGGTTTTTCATTACCAAGTCACAGAACTTGTCAGCCTGAGAAACAGAAATACCTTTAAAGAGCGTTCTCAGAAAAAGATAATTTCTGTCCTCTGACTACAGGGAAAGAATGAAATAATTAAATTCTGAACCTGAATGCCTCATTACAATGACAACTGAAGCTGGTTGCAATGGGTTAACCCCGTCTGGCCAGCAGCCATGTACCCACAGAGATGCTCGCTCCCCCCTGACCCCCACTCCATGCCTCAGCAGAATAGGGAAGAGAACAGGAAGAGCAGAATTGCTAAAACATCTGAGTCAAGATAAAGTTAAGATAAAGCCAAACACCTCTTTTTCTTCTTCCTTTACCTCAGTTTTTACAGCTGAGCATGACATTATGCGTTAGGGGATATCCTTCTGGTCAGCTTGGGTCAGCTCTCTGGGCTGTGGGCCCTCCCAGCTTCTTGCCAACCCCCAGCTTAACTTGCTGAGGTGGGGCAGAGTAGCAAGAAGAGAAAGCCTTGACACTGTGCAAGCTCTGTTCAGCAACAGCCACAGCATGGTCATGTTACCAACACTGGTTTACCCATTAATCCAAAATGCAGAATATATGGACTGCTACAAAGAAAATTAACTCCATCCCAGACACACTCGTGGTACACTGTTATAATACTGACCCATAGAAAGTTACAGTCACAAAACTGCTTTTCATTAAGTGTGAAATATCAAGTGTTCCAGCAGAAAAATATATGGCCTGACCAAAAAAATAGCTATTTTTTTTAATTATCAGATGAGAAGTTTAAATTAGGTACATATTAAAAAAAGGTATGGTGAGTTAACTTTCTGGCAACTGCTAAACCTCTGACTAATTTTTTAGTTAAGATTCTGTGTAAATAAAAAACCTAAATAAATACTTGTTTCTTCATGACTTACAGTATACAGCTGCATAACTGCAGAAAGTATTACACCCCTCAAAAGTTCCACTCATTGTTAAGAAACTGCAAAAAGCACAACCAAAATAATTTGTAGGACCTCAGCAACGGACATCCTGGCAACATTTTGAAGTTCAAAACATCTTTTATAAAATATGAATATTTGGCCACATAAGCATACAAATGTTAAAACTCATTCTGAAGACTCTCAGTGTCTCCCTGGCTATCAACAGCAGAAGCCAAAGCCTGCATGTGCACTACACACCAAGTCAGAGTTTGTAAAATGATATTTTGCCATTGTATAAGAATCAAATCTCAATTCAGGTTTACACAAAAGAAAGAGGAAAAAGCCTCTGCAAGGCTGCCCCAACAAGCTGTACACATGGACAATAAATTTGGCTGCCTC
>NW_009260435.1:10238137-10260214 GCF_000687185.1 Egretta garzetta | reverse complement strand
GACGAGTTTGTATGGATGTGCAGTCTTAGATGGCCCTATCTCTTTGAGCCTTGAGATTTCAAGGACATGACTGCAAGATTTTGAGGGTGTTGTGCCACAAACATATTTGGATTGTATAACTAAGTAACAGAAACATACTTTGCTTTACTACACCTTGAACTTACCAGGTTTTCTGACGTTAGCCTGCTAACTTCAAGTCGAATACCATCATTTATGTCATTTTCCTCTCGGAATAATTTTTGTAGATGATTAATATCTTGGCTAAGATGCTCAACTTTAAAGTTCAAACCTTCAATCTCCTTTTCATATATTTCTTTCTGAGACTGGAAATGACTTTCCAATACTCTGTTAATAAAAGGGAGAAAGAACATGGCAGATGTAGTACGACCTTGATGCAATGGGTCAAATTTAATATAAAGTGAAAACAAAGTACTGTGGTTAACACGCAGACATTCCATTACATCACCTGTGCATTAAGGGAGTTTAAAGTTATGCATGATATCTCAGAGGAAACACATTTCCCTGACTGACACATACACACTTATCTCATTGACTTAGTAAAAGTTTGTTAAAGTGATTTTAAGCTGCTCAGCCAGTCATATAATATAGTGTTTGTTCATTTCTTAAACAGATGTTCAGTACTGCACCGTCAAATTAGTTACTCAATGATATTTCTGTTTATTTTCTAGATCACAGCTTGGAGTTATAAAAACACTGAATAACTGAACTAACCTTGTAGCTTTTTTCAAGCCCTCGTAAGCAAACCACAGTTCTCCATCCTCATTTAAGTGTTCCAAATCCTCCGTAGAGAGTCTAGAATATAAGGCAGTATCAATAGCGTGCAGGTGAGCAAAATGCATTTCTTAAGCTTTTTTAAAGAGACCTCAGAACAAAATTACCTGCTTCCTACATCTTCAAAATCATAACTTTCAAGAAGTTGTTTTGTAACTTCTGACATCTTTTCTGGAAAAAAACAAAGTTTATTACACAAATAATTTTCTCCACACATTTCAAATAAAGTTTGATTATAAAAATCAATCTTTCTAAATCTACAAGCTTCTTTCCTGGTACTCAGTAAATATATCTGATTTATTACAAGAATATGATGAGGGACTGGGTTCTACTTCTGAACACGTAAGGTGCACTAGATAGGTATACCTCCCAATATTTTTTTCTTTTTCTGAACACATCAAGCTCTCAATGCAAAGTTACATCTTTCTGTCCTGAATCTGGAGAATGGCTAGAGTTGTATAGATGATTTGTCATCTAGTGCTATGTTACTACATTAAATGCTGCAGATACAGGTGGGCTCTATGACATTGTTAGCACTGAACAAAGTGTACAACAGTAGTGTTTCTTATTAAGTACCTGTTCCCAAAGAGAACCCAACCCAGCAAGTTATTTAAGCATATTTGACATTTACTGGACCTAGGGCTAAAGGTAGGATGAGTGAAAGCTAGATAATATATTGTTTCTGTATTCCTGGGTCTCTACAAGCTACTTGTTAAATTCTAAGTGAAGTTTAAGTTATTAGTATTGATTTTTAACCACAAAGGAGAAATGTTTGAAATCAGAGTTTCTTCAAAGGGGTACCCCAGATCTTAGTATTCAGTGATCACTTTGTAAAACTCACCTGTTGCGGGTTTTTTTCCCCTTGCGAGTAAAGGTATGAATAGAATGAAATCACTATGGGATGGGGAAAGAGAAGTGGGTTTTTGTCAAAGCTAACATGGAAGAAATTGGTTTAAACTGGCCTGGTTCACACTGTACTTAGTAAGTTCTCTGAATTATCTAGTATGTAGCTTACCCCTCAATTCTCGCTTCTGAGACTGGGCCTGCTTTTCAACATCCAATTTTTGTGTCTGTAGCAGTTCAATTTCCTTTTGCAACTCAGGTATTTTCTAAATCAGACAAAAATTATAGACTAAGACAAGAAGTGAATGACAAAGGCTGAGTATTAGTTAAATCATAAAGATAATTATAATTAAGAACAAGTTCATATGGTAAAAGACAAAACATTTTGTGTTTAAAGCATCTGGTTCTCAGGCATCAGAGCAAAACAGTAATGCGATGTAGTGAAAACAAGTATGTTTGTGTCATGGAATTGATTCAGAGGAAAAAATGTGACTTTACACAAAAGTACTATTTTCAGGTTCAGTTTATAAACTACATTTATGAAAAAAACCCTGAGAAACAAATATTTTCTTGGAAGAAGGAAGAAAAATAGGTCCACACATTTACACGTATAAATATTCAGGCACAATTACTCTTCAAAACATGCACTTATTTCTGCAAACAATAACTTATTCGTATTGTGTACCACATGAAAGTAATGCAACATGGTCATGTATCAAATACAGCTTATTAGCTACAAATTCTAAAAATGCACTGGACATAAAAAAAAGGTGAAGGTAATCTATAAATAAAACACATTTTCTACTTGCTTTATCTAGCAAAGACTCCAAACTGAAATGCATCATACTTTACCTGTGCTTGTTTTGTAAGTTGCCCTACTTCCATTTTCAAGCCATCCTGAATGACAATTGCTTGCTGAATTTGATGCTGTAGCTGAGTTTTCTCTTCTTTCAGAATTTTAATTTCTCTCTTGAGCAATTCAATTTCCTTTTCATAGTCCTGCTTCTGATTTTGGAAATTTTTCTCAAGTATCCTAAACAAGACAATGAAAAGGTGGTTTTATTTTCCTACATTCATAAGTGAAAGAGTGGGCTTTGGTTTTGTTTTAATATGAAGGACATGTTTCATTGAATAAAACTTAAATGAACCATAATTACTTGAAAATGCTATCCTACATCCTCAGAATCAATCTGCAAAATGGATGATAATGGGACGAGAATGACCCTAGATTGCCCTACATCTAAATTAAATATTGGGACTGAATTAAAGGCAAAACTGAGTTTTTTCCACTGAAAGACTAATTCTATCACTTTCTGAGAGTTAGCCCACCTGATCAGCTTTCTGCTACATTTATGGCCACAGTCAGCACTGACGAAGGACATAGCAGCAGAAAGCACTCTTCACACTTCAGAGAACAGCATTTGTCTGGTACCTAAGGTTCTCTGTCTTATACTGGAGAAGAGCTACCGGGAAGTAAACACTTGATCTGATAAAAGCATGCTGCAAAGCAACAATCATTTATTGCCAAATAATAGGATTTTTAATAATGTAAATGAAATATCAAGGCGGGGGGGGAAGGTTTTCCCCTGTATTTTTAGCCTGATGTCCTTTACAAACACTGCCTTTCCTTCAAGCTGAATCTTTCGATTGTGTCTTTTAATATTCACTTCACAGGAATTCTGACTGGTATGGCCACCAGCTGCTCTTCCACCCTGATGTGAATTCTGAGGACATCTCCAAAGAAACCATTATGATCAGAATTGCCTTTCAATTCTCAGAAAGACACGTGAAAAGATGGGGAACTTCAAAAGCAAGAACCGTCTCAAGTCTACAATATCATTTCCTGAATGTGACTGATGCACAAACAAGCATGTGCTTTTCCTCAACTGTACATGAAGTATGCCGGTACTAGCATTAATGTCCAAGAACACAGACAGATTTGTAAGCGATGTGAGCATAATGCATTTACAGTGGGAGAAAGAAAGGCAGGGAAAGATAAAAAATGAATGTGATTTCAAGGCAATAAAATTCAGATTACATACATTCTCTGATTTTCTTCTTTTTGTACATCATTGAAGAGTTGCTTCGTTAGGTCATCCATTTTCTCTGTCAAAAAATATTTCAATATTTCAAAGACCTTCATGCAGTTATGTGCATTTATTAAAACAGTATGACCACAATGAGAAGTTTTGTTTTAATGAGCATTCCTTAACATATTAAGACTGAAATTACTCTTTCAAGTGCTAAAAATTATCACAGTAAATTTTACAAGTGATGTTATAGAATAAAAATGTTCTGAAACACCAAAATGTTATTCATCTAAAGTATACCTCATCTCATGTGCTGCCTGTGTCCTTTGAAATTAGATTAATAAAAGCAGTATATGAAAGGAACCAAGGATGAAGTGCCACTTTGAAGGAATGCATGTGTATGAGACAGAAAACATAATAGGAGGAGAGTTTTTCCTACTGAAAGAACAAATTTAATTTCATTATTAAATTAAAAGCATTTGCACTACACATTCTAAGCAAGAGAAGCTTAGGAACAACTTTTAATTTACTCTAAATTCAGCATTTATATTGCTTATTAGAACAGAAGTCATTATATTTATTGCTTATTAGAACAGAAGTCATCTACCATTGCTGAAAACCTGACTTTATAACTTTCCCCCACTATAACCCTTTCATAACTCCTTCGAAATTCCTTTTACTTATTGTACCTTTCATTTCCTCAGTTTTTTCTTGGAGTTTTATTTCTAAGATCTCTTTCTGTTCTTGTAATTCTTTATTCTGATCCTCAAGTTTTAAGATTTTCTGTACACACAGGAAGCAAGCATAATATACAAATTACAAAGGAGGAAGGAATAGGTCACGGAAGGTCTTACATTTTGACAAGCGTATACAGATTCCCCCCCTTCCCTGCCACCCCCCCGCCCCAAAAGAAAGTTACTTAGTAACTCTCGAATCATGCATTTGATAAATCCAGTAACTGAAAAAATTATTTAAACTAAATTAAAAGCACCCAGATTGCAATTAAGATTTACCTGTTCACTGTCTTCTTTGTATTTTTTCCCTTTCTCTTCATATGTTCTCTTTTGAGCAGTTAACTTTTCAAGATCTAATTCGAGTTTCTGAATTGTATCCACGTCATTCAGATGAGTTGAAACCAGACTGGTCAATCGTTCCAGCAAACCATGATTTTCTCTACTCTACAATGACCAAAAGAGGTTAAAAGAAAACAGAAAAATGCACACCTGAAACTTTAATAAAATTCTGAAGGAAGAACCTGACCTATTTCTGCTCACCATCACATATCAGTCATGATTATTTCAAACAAGGATTGTTTCCAACAGTTAGATTAAAGCTACCATCTTAAAGATGATTTGGCTGGTATGGCTCTCAAAAATAAGCTGGAAAATAAACATAATATGGAATTCCCCAAAGTTACTATGTTGCACCAGAGCAGTATTTCACATGTCCTTCATCCTAATACAAGTAACCCCATCCAGAGGTTGAACAGCCTGCTTAAGAAACAGTGAAAAAAAAAAAAAATGTTAATTACAGACTCTTCTCATTGGCATAACTAACCCAAAAATATAACAAAACCCTGGATGATTCCTCCTCCCCTGGATGTAGGAAAAACACTAGTGATTTATTATAAAGGACCATATCCCTTGAGTATTCTCCTGTCTTGTCAAGTACAGAAATTGTAATTCACATAAGACTCTGGTTAACATGGGAGCTCTGAATAAAACAGATACGATAAAAAAATTACTACAAATCATAAAATGACTGGTGCTCCTCACCTGTTCTTCTAGCTTTTTCTGCAGTCGCTGAACTCTGTATGAAAGCTGGATATTCAATACAAACCGCCGAATATTCTGAAATCTGCGCCTGGCAAGCCATGCACGAGCGTATTTCTGAAGGATCACAGCCTTGTGTTCTTCAAGCATCTTTAAAATAAAGTATTAACATCTGTCTGCAATTATCTGTGCCTCAATCAGCATCAATTATAACATTCTGTTAATCAGCATACACTGGTAATGACAATGCTTCTCATGGAAGTATTGAAACACTGAAATGCTCAGACTGGAGACACATTTGAATCACTGTAGTAATCACACTAGATTATCTGCAACAAGTACAATCCAGAGTTCTTGGTAGCTCAGAGATTAGATCTAAGCTACTGTGTATCAGTATTTTTATAGTAACAATATAGAGTAGAATATAGGAGAACCACACGTGCAAAAGGTAAAGCATTAGGGACCATTGCTCTGGTCTCCATCTTTCTTATAGAGCAATAGCTGTTTCCAGTTACTGAAATAAAATTTTTTACAGGCTGTACCTTCCGATATTTTTTTCTTGCTAGAAATCCTCTTGTATAAGCTTGAATTGTGACAGCAGCCACATGGATGAGCTGGCAAAGTCTACGGACCAGGTAACCCCGACAGTATTTCTGAATAATTATAGCTGCCCATGTTTGCTTCAGAGTTCTTGCAGTTATAGCTTGCCTTAATTCAAAAGACAATAACGTTTACTCAGGTCATGTTAGATTTCTCATCCTCAGTCAGCCAGACCTCTCTCTCTCTCTCTGACACACACACACAGAGATGATGTTGAAAACAGGCATCCACTCTCTAAAACCCAGCTTTTTCTTCAATCTAAGTGAAAGAGAGGGAGTTATCCACAATCTTTGAGATCTGTTCCACAAGCAAGTGTTCTGATGATCTCTTTCTGAAAATTTCAAAGCCTACATAGAGCCATCTTCCTTTCTTTTCCTTCTCTGGCTCTGAAGCTAAGCAGTAAGCCCAAGCTGACAACTGGGTCACCCGTCATTACCTAAGAACTGAGCTTACAGGTAGACAGACCTCTCAGGAATCTGGCAGACAATATTTGAAATCTGCTAGAGTACTTTCTTCATGTCAGCTGAAACACTTGAATGTTTTCAAGTCCATATTTACAATCAAGAGGAAATGGAAATACAATCTGAATTGCTCTTTTGTAAAAATTACACTTCCAAATTAATATGTGGCATTAGTTTGACCTTCTATATCCCTTCAGGCATGCGCTAACAGCAAATTCATTTATCAGCCAAAATTACCGTACAGTCCGTTGCCCCCGGAAATACTGCTGTATTGTAATAGCTGCTTGTTTTAAGCGAAGGAATTTCTTCTGCTGCAGCCAGCCTCGAACACGCTTTTGGATCACAATGCATGCGTGTCTCAGTTTATCTGATCGGAGTTTTTCTAAGTAAGCAACCTGTCCTGCTCTGAAGAAAATTTTTGTTCTCCCAAACTGATACTGGTTATGATCCTGAAAAAGAAAACAATAGGTATATTAAGTTTTTAGTTTATTATTGTAGACCAGACACTCTCTTCCTTATTAATAATTGATGCTGTAATACAGAATAGATCAGTGCATACAAACTGACCTGGATTAGCCGCTGCAAAACAGTCTTGCAAATCTGCTTCTTATCATTTATGGAGAGTTCCTGCTGTGTCATAAGAATGCTGTAACGGCTGAAAAACTCAAGGTAAGTCCACCTGGAAAATGAAAAGTTAGCAAATGCAATTCATTTAAGAGACACACAAGTATTTTTTGACATACAGACACCCACTGCTATCCCTACCTGGATGGGTAGCTCTGTGCACTAATCCGAATAGTTTCCAAAACACCACATGCTCGCAGTTGCTGAGTCACTCTTTTTGAGTCAAACCTAAAAAAGCAGAGTTATATTTTACATTTTGTCTGAGTTTGGCATGCTATAATAATTATGGTTCTGCTAGCTGGATATCTATTTCTGCCCGTAGGATGCAGGGCTCCCTACTTTTTATGTGGTGTCTTAATTGTTTTTTTTTAATATTGATAGGGAGTGCCTGAGTTTTCTTTTTCTGCCTCAAAACAAAAGGAAGATTGCATTTATTTTTCTCTTATGAAAAGTCCAGTTTCTTTTCAATATTAACTGTGAAAGCTCATATCACCAAGTGGCAAAGAATCATGCCACTCTCAGCACAAAACATGCACAGAAATAAATTCCCTCAGCAGTCTATTGGGAAATAACTCTCTCTAGGTACTCTTTGGCACACGGATTATGAATAAACCAGGATTTACTCATGGATATCTGGGTTCAAGATTATCAAACAAGGCATGGAAAGACCCTTTCCGATTCTAGATCAGAGCTGATATGCCCACAGAGCACTACGCTACACTGTTGGTCCAGTACTAGCTAAGAGATCCCTCTGGCTGACAGATGACTATATTGTTCTTTCACAGACTTACAGTAAGTTCTTTTAGTCTAATTCAGACATATTTTTATATTATCCAAGCTATTTCCCCCCTCATTGCTATTACACAAAATAATGAGGTCTCACTGCTGATAGTGAACAGTGCCACTTGTAGCATGCTTTGCTTGGACAGATTTTGTCTGGCTTCAAGGAAATGAGCTAATACACTTAAAATAATTTAGAATCAAAAGTTTGCCTCTTCCCTCCTACTCAGATGTGACAAAAGCTTTTATTTCATTTGTCATTACACTACCCACAGCTAAAACCTGTATAACTGAAACTAGATTCCACACATCAGCCCACAAACCAGACCAATAGCTGCATCAAGGTTAACTCCTGCTTACAATTACTGGTTATCACGCTAGACACAGAAATTATTCAACCTATCTGGCATATACGACTGTATTATAACATTAAAATAATACAAAATTGTGGGAAAAAGCCAACACTATGTTCAACACTGCTCATACCTTTTCTGACTTCTAAAGCTCCTCTAAATATTTCTGTGGATAAAAGGGAAGTTCACAAAGAAAATGGCAGTGTCTTTTATTCCTTAATCATGAACTGGTGCTAATCCATACTGTACAAGAGCAAACACGCCTAAACAAAATATCCATCAACTTATATCAAAGGTGGACAACCTTTCCCATAAGGATGTTATGACAAATACACAAACACTAATATCCGACTTGAAAATTTTTAGGTTAATAAAGAATTTTTAAGGTATCAATAACTATTACTGGATGATTCTATTTTTGTAAGAAGACAGTATTTTTTTACTTCAGCTGTCTTGAAAAATATGTTCTGTATGGGAAGTTGTTCAACAATAAGAATTTAGCTTGCTGACATGTAGCTACTGTGAAATAGAAAAATACTCTTTTAATTTTAAAGGTAATATAACAGCTCAACACCACTAGCATACTTACTCAAAAGGCAACTTCTCATCATTTGGCTTTATGCATCGTACATAATGAGGGGTGGTTGCATTCAGTGTCACCATAAGTAAAGACAAAGAACTCCGGAACTAGAAAATATCAGACATAACAGTTTTGCTAATGAAACATTCACAGTTAAGGAAGAAGTCAAATATTAGTTTTTTAATTCTTTGTTAGGTTTTGGCTGGACACTGGGAGATTTTCTTAGGGTTTAGATCTTAAACGCAGGAAATTTAACAGTTCTGCTGTACCTAACAGTCTCCTATCTATAAATTAAACACACCTACTTATACCCAGACCTGGAGCACTGCACTGTGGCTGGTTCTTGCTGTACTGAAAACTGGATAGTCCACCGTAAATAGTAGCAGAATACACCACCATAGCCTCAGACTGCCCAGTACACTTCCCTGGAAGTACGAGCATCACAGAATAGCACATTTACGCAGTACCTTACTGCCAACAGTCATCCGGAGTTGTTTGTTAGGTGACTTGAGAACAGGTCTTGCAGATTTGATGTTTATAGTTGAACTGAAAGGTGAAACGGACACTGGATTGTCTTGAAAAAAATTTGCACACAGATGAAACTAAAAGTGTGGTGAAAGAATCACAGTTAAATACTGTGTAACTAATAACATTTAAATAAAAATTATATTTAATATAACATAAAATGCAAACCCCATCCATCTTAATGCTTAGGCCAGGTATTGCAGGAGTTGGAACTGAATCTTTAAGCCACAAACAAACAACAACTGAAGAAACAGTTGCAACCACTCTGAGTCTGTTGTGAAGCACTTAACACATTTCACACACAAAACTCAACAACTGTTAAGTAGGCCTGCAAAAGCTATTTCAGTATGAGCAAACATGGACATAAACACAGAACAGAGTTAAAAATAAGACCACCTAAGGTTATATTTTCACAATATTTGATTTAAATTAAGAATATGTTTTTTGGTCAGATGAAGTTAGCTTCTTAATAGTAATCCTGAAGTCTCAAGGCTGTAGACTTCAAAGGGACAGGGCCTTCAAGCAGATGGGAAGTGGCAGGCACATAGAGGACATCTGATGTTTTCCCTGCCCTGGCATTCTCTTAATCTCTTTTGAAGAATAAACAAAAGCAGCTGCTAATGATAAACTACCTATCAAAGCTACATGTAACAACTATAGGAAAAAAAAAAACCCACAAACCCAAAACCCCTAATTGAATTGTTCAGTTTCAAGGATTCCAAAAAGCTCTTCAAGGGAGGTATATTAGTGCTTTTTGTTTTCGTAATAACTAGGAAAGTAATTGCACATATATGAAAAAGTTGAATATTGTGTTTTTCCATCTTGTATGTTATTTTGACATTAAAAATACATACTTGTAAAATATTAATAAACTAATTGATTTAACCTATTAAAAATCTTTTTATCAGAACAAAGCTTTTAAAATCACATCTGAATGAATTCCAGTAAAAGCAGGTATTCAGAAAATTAGTCATTACTGATTGTTCACAAACCTTGCTCTCTTTCAAGATTTCAGTCAATACTTCATGTACTGTATCTCTGTTTTTTTCCAGAAATCCTTCGCATTTATATTCTACCTGTGCAAACAGGTGAAATCATTAACTTTTCAGCAATGCATGAACAGTTAGCAAAACAATACGTTTTACTCTCTAAGCTGTGGTGGCCAACAGCTCTTTATTAGTCTTAAACACAATGGCCAAAACTGCTTTTTCCGGTTTTGTTATGGCAAGCATACATACATGCACACTGTAAATTCAGAAGCAGGACAAACTGTCAGAAACCACTATCAACTGCAATTTCCTTCTATCCTCATTAGGAATTTCTTTCCTCCTCTCTTCGTTATTCTACGAATTCAAATCAAAATACCCAAAAAGGAATACTACATTTGAAATGTAAATAACTGAGACTAAAACATGTACAGACTACAATCTTAACTATCTTATTTATACATTGACTCTTTTTCTGCTTCTTTATCTTGGTGATTTATTTTTATATTCTCAAATACATTATCTCAAGCAATTATGTTTAAATGGCATGTTATGGGCAGTATTACCAACGAATAAATAGTACTATGTATTGAAGATCGATTTTATAAGTAGTTCCAAACAAGCGTGGTTAATATTGCCTCTATTTCCTAAGTTTGTTTCTTTTCTGAATGAGCTACTGCTGGGAACAGGGTGAAATAATACTGGTTTGTTTACACTCTACCTTATCAGCAAAATGTTGAATGATGAAAGACCTGTTTGACATCCTTGGCTTTTCAAAGAGTGCATTTTTATTGACAAAATTATTATACAGCTTTTGAAGCCAGTTTTCATCTGTTCCATGAGGTAACTGTAAAAAGGAGAAGGGCAAACTCTTTAATAAAGCCCCGTTGGACTGTTAAAAACAGCAAAACTGCTTACTATCAATAAATACTGTCTGAATAAAGCATCTTCAGCGAGTTATGAAGACTGATAACCAGTTTTTGTCTTTTCAGACTAGCCAGTGGCTCCCTGTAGCAAATAATTTTAAGAAATCTACAAATTTGCTGACTAAAGTTAGTTCTCTGATGAGTCCTAAACAATTTTGTCCTGAGAGGATGCTACCTGCAATCAGGGACAATCTGATCCCTGAGAATGCCAATGAGCAGAATAACAGATAAGCTAATGAGTTAGGCAATATTCCCCAATTTCTCCCATATTACTCCATCATGGTTTGGATTCTGAGAAGTACAACTTGCCAATATTACCAAAACACCTTTTAGAGACCATTTTAACAGGGCTCTCACTTTTCCCTGCCCTGTTTTTCCCCGACAAAGCAATTTCAACAGGTTCAGAAGCTTAAAGGAATTACACATATGTAGAAGAAAAAAACAGAGATTCACGAATTGCACAGAGAAAAAAAATAGTAAGACTGAAGAAGAAAAAGCAAAGATGTAGGTTTGGTCATTCAACAAGAACTTACAAAAAAGGAAACAAAGACTGGGGCAGGGGGGGGGTTGTATCAAAATTAGTGATTCATGGAATAACTGAATTGTAGAAATATTGGTGGAAGAGACCCCTGAGGATTGGGTAGTCCAAATTCCTGCTCAGAGCAAGACTACCACGAACATTAGATCAAGCTGCCAGTTGAGCTCAAATCTGGAAACTATGCAACGATGGGGATCCCACCACACCTCTGTTTAACCTGCTCTAGTACCGCACTACCCTCACGGGAAAGACATCTAGTTGCTGGGTTACCTTCTAGGTAAGAATCTAGGTTTAGGTTCTTAATTTTTTAAGAGAAAAATAGACTGTGGCTTACAATTAAAACTAACAAACAGAGGGCAAACAATATTCCTTTTATGAGGAAAATGCTCTACTTCCCATTTCAAAGGACAAAATATGGATTACAAGCCCAACTTGTAAAAATCTATGTAGTTTTTCACAAGTTCATAAATACAAGGATCTTTAAATTACCAAGCACTCTTCATCCAGAAGGTCTAAAATTCCCATTTTAGCTTCAATAAGGTCAATGACAGTCTGGTTGTCATAGAAGTCTATTAAAGTCCATGGGATATCTTCCTTCATATATTCTTCTTGTTCAAGTTTAAAGACATGCTAGATATGTGAAAATTATTAAAATGTAAGGTTACAATTAAGGAAGAAAATATATATGATGTATGCATGTGTGTGATTGTATATATAAGACAGAAACAAAATATTTATATATTTTGTAGTATACGTCTGTTTTGTAAGAAAATAAACTCAAAAATTTTCATTTATATATGTGTGTGCATGCATGTAAAAATAAAATATTTTTATCTATTACTGGATATCCGTTATCCAGAAATATCCATTAGTCAAATACAAACAGCGTTTGCTAATATCCATTATTGATAATCTGAAAATGGAAGCAAAATAAGATGAAGAACTGTAACAAATAAAAGAACATACCAGGTTAAATTGCTGCTGCAGTTTTTCATTAGCATAATTGATGCAAAATTGTTCAAAACTGTTCACATCAAATGTTTCAAAGCTGAAACACATGTCAAATAAGAAAAAAAAAAGTCCCCTGACATTTAAATACAAAATGATAGTATTTTTGTAAGACTTTGGAGCTACCCTAATATTCCTAAGAAAATTAAATAGCTATAAGACTAATGAAGATGCTAAGGCATTTCAAAACTACCCTAGAAGTTAATGTAACAGAGCTAAAAAATACAGAGTTAAATCTAAAATTTAAATCTCATTTACAATAAATACTCATATTTATGGTTGCTGAACATTTCC
This sequence comes from Egretta garzetta, assembly GCF_000687185.1. Classification (NCBI taxonomy): domain Eukaryota; kingdom Metazoa; phylum Chordata; class Aves; order Pelecaniformes; family Ardeidae; genus Egretta; species Egretta garzetta. Next base: position 10,247,102 of record NW_009260435.1, on the reverse strand, counting down.
ACTACTCTGGATGCTAAAGAACTTATATGATTATGACCTTTTAGTAAAAGAAACCCCTCCAAATTCATTAGCAGCACAAATTGAAAAGTGCCTCTTATCAACTCCAAAGAAAAGGCATAACTTAAAGTAATTGGTTTCCTGAGATGTTCTTACCCATAAATGTCCAAAACACCAATAAAAGTATGTTGTTTGCCAAGGAACTGCAAAGCTTGGTTAATTCTTTCCACAATAAAGTCAAACAAATGAGAATAGATCTTCTTTGCCAGAGCATCCCTTGCATTAACAGCCTGAGCTCTTGTCATTGGCTTTATTACAGTCTCTGAGGTAGTGATAATCTTTCGGTGGCACAACCATTGTGCCATTTTGTCACAGTTTAAATCCAGAAGTTCACAGAATATATTGAGATGTTTATCTTCCAGCTTTAAAGAAGACAAATAAATATTATTATATTACATTTAATACTTTAACTGTTGTCTAGACAGTGAAATCCTGCCACCACTAACATCAATCTATGACTTTTATTTTTACATAAAGAAGGGGCTCTGTTCACTTCTTCGTCTGGCAAATTATCAAGCAGAGCTAAAGAAAATAATACTGGACAGAGCTCCTGGTACAGGAGAGAGAAACTTAGACTGGGTGAGATGCTTTGGATTAAGATGCTGAAAGAAAAAGTGACTTGAGTCTATGTTTAGGTGTTCTTGCTTTTTAGATTTGCGGGAGTCTGCTGGGACACATTCTGAGCAGCTCTGACAATGCTCTGTTTCATGTACCCTGCAGATAGCCCCAAATGGCTTTTCCAACAGCTGTGGGTCAGTTGGATATGGGGTTCTCTTAGCCACACTTTGTCTTTTGTTCAGACTTTCTGAACTCAGGCACAAACCAGGATTCACATAAACACTCTCTGTGATTCTACACAGATGAAGAGGGAGAAATCTCTCAGGTTTAGTATAGCAGACTGAATGCTGCTCTGAGCCCCAGATACAAGAAAAACTATTGCTAAAGGATTTTTGGCACAGAATATAAAAGAAAATGTCGGTATCTGAATGAGCTGCTTCCTTACACTGATAGATGATCTTTCATCTCCAACAGCTTTTATTTCCACGTTGCCTAAGTGTAGGATTGCTGCCAGCATTTTAAAAACATCCATCTGAAAATCCCCCTTCAGGCCTAAAAAAAAGCAATTCTTCATTATTTTAAATACTCAGAAACAGTACAATTAATTAAAATAGCACAATGCTGGATTACTTGCTTTGCTGCGCAGCCAAGAATTGTATAGCATCTCTACAGACTACTATGCAAACCCTCGGTTCTGCCTACTTTCTGCCTGTCTGATCCAATGAGAGATTAGGCATAAATTCCTGTACCTCCCCAAATGCCAGCTCAAGTCTGATTTGGCTTTCACATAAGCCATATATGGGCAAAGAAGCTTCCAATTCCACTTCTGTCACAGCATGTTAGATAAGGGCCAAGAAGACTCCAGCCCTTAGTGATTTTGACCATTAACAATCAACTCCAATTGTTAACAGCTATTTGCTCTGGCCTCGTACTTTTAAAACAGACGAACAGTGCAATGGATAAGCTATGAAAGAAATTATTTTGGTAAATACTACTAAAGTTTTGGACATTTCAGAAACAATCCACCTTTGCCCATTTCAGGAGAAAAAACCCCAAACCCTCAAGTTTTAAATCTATTGGAAAGGTATCCCCAAGAATTTACCCAGTAAGGCAAACGTCTTCTGAGTCTCCACCATATTTGCTCTGTCATCAACTCCTTCTATTACTGTGCTGCCGCCCATTCTTGTGTAGTTAAATTCTTCTGCACTTCCTATAGATTAAGAAGCAAAACTTGTAATGCTGGCAAATTCGGGACTTGGGATAGCCACTTGTTACAAACTCTTGTAACAAGAGAAAATTAAGAGTGCTGTCAGATGACAGCTCTTCAGCAATGAACTGAAGGCCCTCTTTTTCCAAGAGAAATCCACGTGCTTAACTCAGTTAAACTGACACAAATTAGCATTCATAATTCCTAGCAATCTTAATACTTGTTCTAACTAACAAACAAACAGGATTGAAGACTGAGTAAACATACACCTACGGTCTTCTTCCCCCAGGTGGCATTAAAGCTCCCATGTAGATAAAAGAACCAAGCCCCTAATCTGTCATTATGGCATCTGTCACTAAAGAAAGTATTAGAATAAGATTTTCAAAGACACTTATTGCACTATTCAAGTTACTAGGGATTTGCTACCAAGTTCAATACAAGCAGGATTAATAGCTAAGCAACTTAAAAATGCAAGTCCCATTGTAAGTCTGTGAGATTTACGCTATAAATCACTTAACTTCCTAGCATTTGAAAATCCAATCTTCAAAATACTGCACTGCAAAAATGAATAGTAGGTTATTTTCTTCACACCTACCCAATTTAAGATGCTTAAATTCAGGTTGCATAGCAGATGCACACAACTGATAGAATATATGGTAGTTTCTCTCATTCTCCGACTGTAAATTAAAGCAAAGAATACCATTACAGAAAAAAACCCCAAACGAAACAACAAACACAAAAACATTCAAAATTCAATATTCAGTACTATTGTAAAGAGATAATTATACTTGAAGGCTAAATTCTGCTGCAAGCTAGTTTGGCAAAGAAATTGCCCAGTATTAAAATGGCACTTCTTAGACTTCAAGAGCTTTGAAAGGTTTTCCCCAAGGCTGTTACTCTAATAATTTCTTCAGCCTGAACAACTATCTACTAATAAGAACTGACAAATACTGTAATGAACAACTGTGTAGGAGCACCAGCTGAAATGTTGCCCCGTGGTAACTCAGAAAACTAACTATTTCCAAACCATCACTCAAGCAGCAGATATATAGAAGTATTTTTCATAGTACTTAAAAAGTTATAATAGTACTAAAAAGCAAAACTTCATACAAACGGTTTTATAAAATTAAATGCTTTCTTTAGCAGATTATCACAATTATGCTCTGACACTGTCATGAGTCACATGCAATAAGCCCTGACCGATTTTCAGCCATTTTTTTACTGAGACTCCCTCTGCCCTATATATGCTGTTCCTTTCCAGATACAATTGGCACGCATTACTATTGTGACTGCAAGTCAGATTTCTCAAATACTTCTTGCACTTACCTCAGGGAATTGTCCCTGAAATACATCCTCCACTTAACATAGGGAAGAACGTGGAATAAATGAGTTTCTTCTTACAAAAAAGATTAGTTCCAATTAAAAAATAAATCAAATGCTGATTGGACATACTATTCAGAACTTCATATAACATTTTCTATATGAAACTAGTAAAGGACAGTACATTAGTACTGACGTTGTACATTAGCACACTCTGACATTGACTGGTTTTAACCTTATTTTACCCACCTGAAAGACAACCCTGGATTTCTCAAGCAGGTATGTTCTCATGTTAGCTCCAATGATTTGGTAACTCTGATCAAAACTGATTTCAGTGTATTTTCCAAATCGGCTGCTATTATCATTCCGTGTGGTTTTCGCATTGCCAACAGCCTATGAAAATTATAAACTTTAAATATTCATTTTACTAGCATCTTTCATAAGATTATCTTTCTCAAAACATGACTCAACTACAAGTTCCTGAAATCTCAGGTGCTCAAGGATCAACCTCAGCACTGAGCTGCAAGATTTAAATTTTGAGGCCCACATTTCAAAATAAGCCTCAAGTCAAATAGTCAAACACTACATAAAGTGAGAAATAGAGACTATATTTTCCCACCCATAAGGAACCGTAACCATTTTCTACTGTAATTAATAAAAACAAACAACTTGTTCAATATTGTTTCTCCATCATCTAATTAACAGGATGCTGTCAGATAAAACTCTAGAGGCAAACTACTGCCTCCAAAGGGCCACTGGTAAATTAGGCAGAACCCAGGTGTTCCTGAAGCTGGCTGCCTCTTCCCATCAGTAACAGTCAGAGGCTAAACTTCTAATTCAGATATCGAACTCAGGCACTAAAACATCCACAAAGATGCTCAGAAGCTGTCACGATTCTTTCCTTGGCGAGTACGGACTTGACAGATACTCTCTGAAACTTACCTCGGTTATTGGATTGGATGCCAGTACTTTATCCTCCACGTGTGCATTGCTGCTTGACTTACTCACAGTGGCAAAGTATCTCATAGTGTATCTTGCAGACACAGTCTTTCCAGCCCCTGATTCTCCGCTGACTATAATAGACTGATTTTTGTTATTTCTAAAACCAAATAAACAGACAGTTTAAATCAGACATGCCTAAAATGCATGTATAAATGTAAAAATCATATATATGAAACAAACGTATGAAAACACAACTGTGGTCAAGTCTCACATCAGTTCCATTTTTCATTTGGTTGTAACCTCTAGGCTGATGTCACTGCTATTCACTCACCTAAGACAGTGGTTTGCCCCTCATCAAGAATGAGAATAGTTACGAGTTCTAGAAATTCCTCAGCTGGTTAAGGAATTACTCCTCTAGTTAAGAGTTACCATTCAAAGGTATTCTTAATAGCCAGTGGCACATACAGAGTTAAACTAACTTACAAGGAACACTGACTACCACTAGAATTCAAGTGTTATTTATGGACATTAAACAATATACTGAACCTTGCCATTTGCTTGTATGCTTCTTCTGCCACAGCAAATATATGTGGATCCATGTCCCCCATGTTTTGCCCACTATACGCATGGATAATAGCATCTCCATATATTGGCAACTGTTTATAGGGGTTTATTGCTACCAAAATTATTCCTACAACCAAGTGTACAAAACAAAAATAAAACATAGGTTAGTTCAATGAAAACTGGCAACAACAGTTAAACTGATACAAAGTTGCAATATTTGCTAAACTAGGTAGGCGATCCTGATCAACAAACAAGTCTATACTCATTCAAAAACCTGAATGAGTTAAAACACACTCGAGGAAAACATTACTCACATCATATTGCAAACTGATCCACAATTTTATTTTTTTTTTAAAGATTTTTTTAAACCTTGCATTTGACTTTGCTTACCACTATAGGTGTAGATAAGCTTAGACTCTACAAAACGAACTTTAAGATTGTGTAGGACAGCTGGTTCATGGAGATAACTAAGTGCGGTGAGATCATTTTCACCAACAAGTATATCAGGATTTCGTAGGGGCGGCAAAGCAGCTGGATCAACGGGGTATTTCAGTTCCTGTCAACAAAAATTACTTGAAATATCATAAAATGCATTATGTTTGCATAAACACAAATTGATGTTCTACCTCTACACAAAGTTACAGGGTTGATGGAGCCCTGTCTGATCTTGTATTTCATCAATTCCATACATCTGACTGAACTTAAGGGACTTGGAGATCATGAAAGTAAGATGGGGCCCTTCATTATTTAAAAGAAAGCCACATTCTCTTTATTTACAATATTTTGTTTTGAAATCTGTAAAAATGATGAATGTGTTTAGCTCTCTAAATACATGCATATTTCAAGTACAGATGCAAACGTTAGACCAGCTGCAACTGAATGGAAGCAAACACCTGGTCAGAACTTAACACAGCAATAGAACTATCCCTAACTGCAACCCTTCAGTTTCCTTTACACAAAATTTAAAACTCACTTCTGTTTCTTTCAACAGGTCCATTTAATACTTGTCTTTACAGAACAGAAATGCAGAAATATTTTTTTCAAAATATTAAATTTGTCAAGAACTCGGATACTAAAATTAACCAATCTTACACAAAGCAACAACTTGAGGGGAAAAAAAGCAACAGCTAGCTCTGTGAGAGAGAATCATGCCTGTCTTACACTTCTGATTTACTTCAACTTAAGATGAGTTTCAGTGCTTGTTTCAAAAGTGAAGTGATCTTTTTCCTTCGAGGTATGTGTTCTACACTAACGCGATACAGATAGCAGACCTGCACTCTTCATATTTTTAGGTTCACTGTACAAATTTCAGTATGATAAAGTTCTGGTCACTGCAGGGTTAGCATAAAATATGGACAAGTCATGTAGATCCTGTAATGGCGAGTCCTAGGTTTCTACATAAACTATCTCAGCAAACCCCACAATAATGAAGGCTTTTCTCCTTACAGTTCCATCTTCTAATTGCACATGGAGAAAACGGTCTCCAGCTTTGTAGTTTTTTGTGATTTCTGCAGACTGCCAAACTTCTTCAGTATCTGGGATCCAAACCCTATTGTACTACAACAGAAAAACAAGACAATAGTTAGCTTTGCTATTATCATAATTCCAGACTAGCATAAAAAGATAGTTTTCAAATGTCAATTGCAACCTAAAAGCTGAACTGGATGCCAGGACTTTTTTTGATTATTATTATTATTAGGTCTGACCCTTTCAGTGGGCTGTATTTTTGTGTTTTAGTTATTCTTCATGAAAGGGGAGAAGAAAGAAAAAAAAAAAAAAAAAAAGAACAGACTCATTAGTCTTAGACATGCTTGTTCTACTCCTGCTTAGCGTAAAGTCTACAGAACAGCAGAGTACAGGACTCTGAACAAGGGCCAGACTGTTGCCAGGCTCTTCAAACCTTCTAACACTGAACAAGAAGAATAAAATACACTTAAGGCAGAGCCCTGATTTCTAGATTTCAAATGAGCAAGTACCAAAGAAAGCATCTCACTCAGCAGAATTTAGACAATCACTTCCCTGATTCAAATATAGGATACTGAATTTAGAAGGCATTTTGCCATGGGCACAGATGTATGCTGAAGTTAAAATGCCAAAGCATTAGCAACATTTTTAAATGCGCTGCCCTAAAAGCTATAGGAAACAGCATTGCTTAAAGGGACATCATACAGCTGGCAACCTCAGTAAGTCAGGAATTTCTTCACTGATGTGCCAGGGTTTAACACAGTGGCATCATCCCTAAAAGCTGCCCTAATGCATCAACTACGCATTAATAGATACTGGGTTTAGTAACATTGACATAACTTCTGACACGTCACCATCTTCCTTAAACCTTGCTGCAAAATATTTTTTATACCATATAGTGTGTATCTCAGATGGCAATGCAGGTAACACCGAAGACTGTGTTTGGATGTAAGGAGAGGACAGGAGGAAGGACAGCAATGTCAGAAAAAAAGCCTGAAAATCACCTGTACATGCTAGTACTGAGTTTCTTATGGGCCATCTCTCCTCTAATTTGTGATTAAGTAACAGTAGAGAGCACAGAACCATTCAGTCCCTATTTGCAGAAGCAACCATGCCATACAATCTTCTTCCAGCGTCTTTCTGGTTTGATTGCCAGAACCCTTCATTTAATTCCCCTATCTTAGCTATATTCATGGTCAAACCAACTGTGTTTATTTAAACCCGTGAGAACTGCTGCAGCTGCTTATTTCAAAAAATTAACATTAATCAAGGATTTAATGAAGCGTTAGCATACCCACAGATACCCCGGAGACTCCTATACCTTCTCACTTCGCTGTTGCAACTGTTGGTTTTGGCACAAATTACTTTTTTTCCTCTCTAATTTGGAGGAAGCCCTGGAAGCTCCAGCAGATCCTCAGAACATGAAGGCCTCCACCCCGAGAACCCCACTGAACACACCACCAGCGGTGGGTGCCTGCAGAGATCCCTACAAACTACAGTAGGTTTCTCAACTCTAACCCCTGAGGATCAACACCAAACGATTTAGGGCAAGTTAGCTTGGGTTGCTCCGTGACCGCTCCAGTTGAGTTTTCAGTATCTCTTAAGGGTGGAGATTGACCTTTCTGGCCAACCATATGCCAACCCGGTGTGTATATCAAATGATGAACACTAACCAAAACCTCAGCCACTTTTATGACACCTCTTTGCTGATGCCTTCAGCATGATGGATTTTTTTTCCACACAATATCTAAAATCACAAAGACCTTTTCTAAACAACCCCAAACCACTACAATGACAATGTTTTCTTCTATCTGACCAAAGGAAGAAAAACATAAATATCTACTTAATGGGCAAATGAAAGACATGGCTAAATGAAATCAGTTTTAACTTCACTTTTTCCATGTGTATCTAAGTATAAACTGACTTGTGTGTCACTCCTACACTAGGCTGATTTCCTGGCTTATAAAACATACTTATCTATTCACAGCTGTTAACTGAATCCTTTATTTGCTGTTTTTCCATGTGAGTTAAGAATATCACCACCAAACAGCCTCAGGGGCACGCAGAACATTCCCACATAAGAAAGTGAACTGTGTGCTAGGTCACGGACCAGAAAGGGAGGGAAAAGCATGTGATCGAAGTACTGATTCTTCAGAAAAGGTCCCTGCAGTTCCAGGAGCCTCCATTGGCAAACGCACCCAGCCTACCAAAGCTGGCTTTCTCCAAACCCTGCCTTACAAGTAAACAGAAGAGAGTTTGCTCATTTTCGTGTCAAGTTACACCCACGCTCCTTCCTCCCCTTCACCTGCCTGACATTATTCCTGATTAAAAAAAACCCCATTTGTTCTTTCAGCTGCTCAGCGTCTGGTACTAACACAACAAATGAATAAATACCAGCACAGCACAAGGCGAATTAGGAGTTTATTATGACAGCTGCTTTTGCGATAGAAGAGACACAGGCTTATAAATTAGTAACATACACACGTTATTTCTGTTATTTAAAGCTAAGCAAACAAGTTATACATCACAACAACCTCCCACTGCGGGAGAAGTGGGGAAAAAACCGTGCAAAAGATACAGCAGCCGCATCAAGGAGGCAGAATCGTTGTTTCATGCCAAGCTCTGCCAAACATATTCAATATTTGCATAGCAAAACCAGCGAGAACTCCACGATTAAGTGGCCAGGGAAGTGCTGTTAAACTTTAAAATTGCCTAACCGCTGGCCCAGCACATCGGAGACCAAAACCTAAAGACCAGAAGTCTCAAAGAAGAAGTATTTCTCTCAGAAAGAGGAAGTATTTTCCCTTGCTGCCCTGGGATTTTACAGCCGCTCGGTGGTGCTGTGGCTCAGCT
>NW_009260435.1:10205418-10237757 GCF_000687185.1 Egretta garzetta | reverse complement strand
TGAGAAGCAGAGTGTGGTGGAGAGGAGAGGAGGAGTCCCAGTTATCGTGTACAGGTAGAGGCTTTAAAATGGTCCCGGGAAAGCTGGCACCTTGGGTACTTCTTGAGGGTTTAGGAATAATGGCCGCTCCAGCTGCCGGAGGGGTCATTCCTGACCGAGTAGGTAAAAACGACAGAAACATTAATCACCGTCCATCAAGGCCACCAAGGAGTCTCTCAAACTTGTACTAAACAACTCGGAATGCATTTATTAAGCTTAGGGCACCAATAGGCGTTCTATTTAAATCCTCTTTATGGAAAGAAGATTTGAATTAACGTCGTACCTGGTCTGGGCAGGCGGGTCTGTGCCCAGAGGCCCACCGGCCCTGCTGGCACCGAAGGGCTTTCACCGCACAGCCGACTGCGTTCTAGCAAAGCGCAAATCGTCTCATTTCAGTAACAGTTAATATTTGGTAACAAAATATCCCAACAGAAGTGGGTTATGTCGAACAAAATATCTTCACATACGCACAGGAGTTGAGGGCACAGTGTCGGTATCTGGGTGTGTATTTATACAATCCCTGGATTTTAACCAACTCCCTGGGCAGGCAACACCACGTCTGCCATGGAGGTGGAGGGAGCCAGTGTGATCGTCTGGGGAACATGCCAGCACACAGCTTACCAACAACCAACCAAACAAAAAACCCCACAGCCACTCTTACAGTTGTATTTTTATTTGGACGTTTTCCAGTGATAGCTATTAGGCTACAATTTTTATGATGCATACATTTACTAAGTACAACATCAGACACTACAACAGATCAGAGCTCAGGTCATTCTGACAATGTTTTGGTTTTCATCTATGTACTGTAGTGGCATCGAGTGAAAACCTCTGTTTAAAGGCTTTTATCACATGAAGTATCAGAATCTTAAAAAAAACCAACAGTGTCTACTCATAGTTTTTGTACGGTATTTGAAATGTGTTCAGTTTAAATCACAAATTACACAGACCTTCAAATTGCAAATGCTGGTGTTTCCAAGTTGGGAGCAAATGTTACTGGATATCAATCCACTTTTGAACAATGAAGTTGATCCTATTTTTTTTCTGTGATAGAATAGATCAATCACATTTAACGGACTTAAGCACTTTCATATTGCATCCCAGACTGAAGTCTGAGAAGCATTTTTTCAGAATTTGGATAGAAGACTGTGTCCTAAACATCAGAATAAAATGATCACTGGAATAAAAATACACCAAATTGAATGAGGTAATTATTGTGCGAAATCTCTAGAATAACTGTATATAATTCTAAGGGGTCACTGACAAGTATTTTTCCAGCATCCGATAGAATCTATCATAGCAATAGATAATAAATTAAAATATAAAAGATATGTCCACATTAAAAGAGCATAACAATGATTCAAAGGAAAAAAACCCAGTTGTTAAAATAACTCTGCATTATATTCCATGGTTAAAGAGATATTAGTCCTAAGGTGAGAGATATATTATACACCGACACTAAAATGTTACTTCTGAAAAGTGCATGTAAAATACTGCCGTGTAAAACATTAGATGACTTACCAATTACACATCTATTCCAACTTAAAAATATTTTCCTTTAAAACATGTCAAGCAGCATATACTTTTAATGTGATATAAAAGTAATACCAGTCAAACCACTGAGTTTAAGGATAATACCTATAAATTACTAAACACTACTTTTTTAAGGAAACAAGATACAATAAGGCTTTTTACAGGTAAACAAACTTAAAAAAATAAAAATACATTTTAGGCCTACATTTTAATACCCTAACGCTTAAGTAGTGGATACATTTCCTGATCTACAGTATGAACATACTGTGATGCCAATTGTTGGTTATTCAATAGGAGAAAAGTTTCATAGGTCAGCATGTTCTCACCTATTTTCTTTCCTAGCCTTGTTACTGGATGTGAAGGCTTTCCCATTACATTCTCACAAGTACAGTACCCATAACAGTCTGAAAACTACATTATGCCTTATTTGGAGCCACTCAGCAGCAGCCGTAGTTTCAGAAATCAAGTAACATTTGAAACAAGAGTGTTTGGTATACCACGCACAGGAAAACAACCTAAATCATTTAGCAAAGGTCATTCAAAACTTCCACGCAATGCAGTGTTAGGCTCTTGGAAGTACTGCCATGAACCATCAAACATCATATGGGGCATACGCATTTGAAAATAAAGACGACATGAGCATCTTAAAATGATACTGACAAAGTTTAGGTTGTCTTTACTAGCAATTCTAGCAACCATACAAACAGCATGTCTACCTCTCAAGTAAAGCACACCTGAAATGTTTCAGCCTGCTTAACAGCACATTTTTTTCTGTGAGTTTGCAGGCAAACAGATCAGTACCAAATAGTCTAACAGTGTACCTCTAGATTATTTCTCAGTATTTGAAAAGAAATGAATGTTAATGCTAAGTTGCTAATTGTTATAATACATAAAAAATATTGCACAATGCAATTGAGCAATGTGTGTGGCTTTTTTCCACACGTGTATTTGACCCATACACCACAAACTAGCTGCTTTAAAGTTCAGAACTGCAACCTTCAGCAAGGCTTCTGCCCTTACGTTGCACATTGTGAACTGTGAATTCTGTACAGCAGATCCAAGACGTGTGAGACAGAAAAATCTTTGCAGTAAGATGTGCAATATCCAGAATAACTCAGTTTCTCATTATGCACTCTGGATCTGATTACATCAGCATGAATCATAGTCAAATGACAGCATCATAGTCAAAACCTACTTAACGTTCTTGTTAGTCAACCTTTCAAAGAATGAGAGCCTTGGGCTACTGCAGAAATTTTCTGTTAAAGTTTTTCCTCTCAAATTCCAGTATGAAAGAATACTTTTTTTCTTGAGTGGCAACAAAACAAAAGATATTATACTCAAAATACACACTGTCCTCTCTGGGGTCTACAAACAAAGAACAACATTAGACAGACTACGAAATCTAAATAAATACTAAAATCATTATTGACTTTGATAATTTGCTTCAAGATTCTGTATTTTTAGCTAACTACATTTAAAAACAACTAAACATGTATTTTCCAGTGTGCTACTTGTGCTTAGTTACCATTTTCCTCTACAGGTGTTATTTGATACCATTTGCAAAAATCCAGTTAAAGTAACAGGCTGCATCAGACTGTAAATAAGGTTGACAACAAAAAATGAAGTATCTTATTTTCAGTGCCTAGTGTGATACTGTCATACGTTTAAAAGAACACAATATGCAGCAGCGATTTAGTATGCTCAGTAAACCACAGTACTAACAAATGAACACCTAAGTTATAGCATATAGTGAGCTGTAAGACTTATCACTAGAATTTATGTCAAACTGACATAAATAAGGAAGTGGTTTAAGAAATCAGTTTATATATTGCCAGTTTGTGTTTCTCCATTCCCGTTTTTACAAATTAAATGTAACAGGCTCCCAAGTGACTGTGTATTCTACTGCAAAATGCCTTACTTTCAAGTCTTCCATGTTCAGGACTGTGACTGTCCCTGTTGGTCCCTGCCTGTGAGAAGATTACATGTGGAGTTTAATTTACACTATTTAAATATTTTACTAAAGATCTAAAAATGTCTCTAGACAGCTGAAGACACAATTTTTGTCCAAGCCCGATTTCCATATTCTGGAATCGTATGAATCAGTGATGTCCTCATAAATGCAATGACTGAACACAAATGCACATCTTTCTATCAGCCTTCAATCTGTGGTGCTGTTATGTAGTTTTCCAGCTACTTTTACTATAGATCTGGGCATATATAGACTGTTTGTTCAGAAAACGTGTTTTCAGTAGCTCACTATGCTTTAATGGGTAAAGATATCAGGCAACTGATATCTAACACTGACGGTACATCCTTGGGATCAGACACGTGATATGAAGCCCAGCCCCAAGCTGGCTGGGATCTGAATGGTTTCTAATGCCAGAGAGGATGGATTAAATGGAAAAGTAACAGGGAAGATGTGTTTAGCATCCATGAGCAACTGAGGAGAGTCCTTCCTGTCTCGCAGACGCATCTGCAAAGATAAGAAAGTGATTACATTAGCATTTAGCCACTTCATTGATAATAATCATCCTGCAAAGAGGTAGTATTTCATCTGCGCTTACAGATACACGTGTGTGTACAGACACACACTCCATGCTAACTTGGCCTGACACATTCGCAACAATCGTGCCATTAAAATGTAGGTACTTTCATCATTTTTGGTTCTGCATATCTTCCCCCTTACAATGCAACCTGGAGATGTTTAGATTCCCTGCAAAAGGAAGAATTTGCCCACTATCTGGTAACTGCATCTTTTCCATAAGAGGAATTACAGTGGAATATATAAAAAAATACTCCTCAGTTCTACCTTCCCAATCTCCCTTATCCTGCTAGTAATTCAATTTCTAACAGACCAGAAAGATCATCTTTGTTTCTTTTATTTTGCTCTACTGGCTGCTTTTCTTGGGAGTTTTCAAAACATTTCATTTTCATCAATATATATAAAAGTAGAAGGGCTACATGAAGAACTTGGGACTGAACATAGGGCTCGGTTTTCAAAGCAGTTGGAACTTCTCATGCAGACAGAGGTCTGACAAAAGTCAATTTGCATATACAAACGTTACCACTTGAAAAGTTGGCATACAAGTGTGTTTACATAGACAAAGATGCATAAGCACAAAAAACTCTCACCTTCCAAAAATCTCATGCATGTTGACAGGGAAACTAACATTTTCATGCAAGTCTGGAGGCAGTAAATTGTGATTGCTTAAGATTTTAAGGCTGACAATCGCCTTTTCAACATAGCTAAAAACCGATAGCTACAAAGCCTATTTACTGTATTTCAGGACACAAGCTATTCTGGCTCATCAGTGGGTTTCGTAGAAACAGTCAAATGATTTCTGATGAAAAGACATGGCCATACCTGTATTGTACGTATAAATGATACCAAGACTCTCTCTTCAAACTCATTAACCGGAGTATACAAATTCAGAACTTTTACAATCTGTGAAGAAGAACAAGCATTCTTAGGTTCATTTTACTGATGAATCAACAGATGCATCTACAGTTACTAATAATATACTTTTTAAATTAGTGATTTTAAAAAGAAAATTCTTTACAAGTATTTGTTATTATTTGCTTTACTGAATTCCATCACCTGCTTAATGCTACGACTATATATAATATATATATGACTGTGATATATATATGTAACTATATATAGTTGTAATATAGAACTATAATAATATGTAATTATGTATCTGTAATATAATACAATACACATAAGACTGCCTCCTTTGGAACATGTGTTTTTTGGAGGTATAAACTAAACTGCTACATGTGTGTGGAAAATACCAAACTATGGAAAAATCAGATGGTAAGTAACAGATTGTGTTCCTACATCCCCTAGAAACAGGCTGTATTTCTCTCCCTAATTTTGACCCTATAATTATGACCTTTTGTAGCTTCCATTCAAGAGAGTCTTATGACTTCACTATTTTTCAAGGGTGCGAACTATTTCTCTAAAAATAGGACTAAAGCCACTACAGGAAAGAACAGCAACACAAAGACTTTAAAATAATAATATGGGTTAAACCTTAGACTTATAAAAATTCTCTTTGTTTTCATGATTCTCTCTTAAAAAAACCCACAGCTCTCTTTAACAAAGTTAAAACACTTGAAGCATGTGGAATTCTAACTTCTTATTTCAGTACAAAACTAACAGATTTTCCAGCAATGTGAATTACTAAATCAAAACGGCTATATCAATGCAACCGCTAGTGCCAACACCATTGTGAAAGAAAAGGAGAAATTTCTTCCTTTTCCTGATGGGAATGTTCAGTAATCTTCAAAAATGCTTGGATCCAGTTATTCCTGTACAAGCTCTATGCAAATGTAGCACGGTTAAAAAAAAAGTGCAACTTATCTGTACAAAATCTAAGCTTTTGTAAATAGACATCTTCAGCAGTTTCCTGAGATACACTTGGTTGAGCCTTTCTGAGACTAATGGGTACAGTAACTTAACACTTTTGTTTGCAGACCCTGAGACAACAGCTCTTTGTGAACTGTCTATTAACTTAACTGGATACTAACTCCGATGGCAGACAGGTAATATCCTAGTATCCTAGGCAGAGTTGCCTGGAGTAGTGAGACATCTCAGAGTGAAGAGTTTTCTGTAAGGACTTTCTCAAACCAAGAGACTATCTATAGTAGTACTACACACTGCACAGTCTATTGAGCTTCCTCTCATTTGGTCAAAACTTCTCTTGAACATCAGACCTCAGAAAAGATCTGGTCCTTTTTTTACCCCTCCAATTCAATCTGTTTTCATTTAAACAAAGTAAAAAAATCTTCAAAACAAGGTAAGAAATCTTCAGTCCATGTGCGGCAGCAGTGCAGGCAGGCACAGCAAACACCAACAGAGCAGAGAACTGCTCACAAGTGACAGCAGAACAGACAATGAGAGTTTGCTCACCTGGGCAGTAGTCAGCGCATTGCACATTGAACAAATGGCTTCTGCATCTTCATCTGTTTTCTTTTTTACTTGCAACAACTGTGCAGCCTGGATGAGGGGTTCCAGTGTTTCTTTAGCCCCACTATTCATCAAATTTTTATCACGTAGCCATTCTTCCAGTTGACTCACATTGTATCTGTATGGAGAGGTACAAGTATCAAGATATTAATGCTTGATTATGGCTAAATCAAAAGCATGCACAATGTCTCTTTCCCAGTGTTTCTTCTTTGTCCTTTTTCCTTCAAACTTGTCATTCTTCTAATTTTGTCTTCACGCCATTTCCTTCTGATCAAGTCAGGAAATCATGAGTTTCAAACCAGTTCAGAACTATGGCCAAGGACATCCACTACCTAGCTTTTCCCATTTGTTTCTGTTCTTTAAGAAGAACAGAATTAATATTCATATTGCAATTAATATTGCAGGAATGTGACAAGTATAAGAAGAAAGGCAAATGAGATTTTGTCCATGCAAATGTACAGTGAGGCTTTTCAAGGTTACTTCAGAGACTGGAATGCCTTGGTTAAATTTCCTGGCCTGTGCCAGTAGAATGCATTATACAACTGATGCCACATTCAGGAATAGAATAAAATGGCTTTACCGCAGGATGCAGCAAAGCACAGTGTGGATGGCCACAGCAGGTATCCACTGAGACACTAGCATACAATGAATGCAGCAGGCATGTTTATTATTATTCTCTGAAAGCTGAGAAAGCAACCACCAACATTTCACCTACAGTTCTGATTCCTACTTAATGATGAAATACTTTTGGTTTGCTTATATCACATTTCCTTGAAAGCCAGGTAGGATTTGGCCTAAATTAACCAAGCTCTTTTTAACTGAATGACTCAAGATCAGTTTAACAGCATTTGCAGCTGTTTGTGTGGAAAAATAAATATTCAAAATAAATATTTGATGCTATTCTATCAAAATTATGTTCACCAGTGTCAAGAGTTCACTAAGATTTCCATCAGCACATTCAAGAAAAGTATAAAATGAGCTCTCCCACCTTATCTGCATTCCTTTGCTCCATGAGCACATGTCCTTGCGCAGGAGAAGATTATTAAGTGTTACAGCCCCAATGATGTAGAACATCTGCTTGACAACCTGTTTGATCAGCTCTGGATCCATTCCGTGCTGACACATCACTGAATGGAAAGAGTTCAGCTGCCGAATAATGGAGTCCAAAGTGTAGGTTCCTTCATCAGCAATGCTGGATGTTCTCTTCCGCAGCCCTGTTGGTTTCACCCCTGAGACACCCTGGATAGTCTCATGCTCCAGCATTCCTGAAACTGCATTTGATTGACAACATTATTATAATGACTGAAAATTCCTACATGCAAGCATATTGTGCACAACAGCAAAACTTAGTATTTACATAGAAAGAGCAGGCTGGGCTTTCTGCTAGCCACACTTTGCCATGATTTCCAGCAATTCTCTGTGTCCCACTATGTTCTGCAAAATCTAAGCTTACAGGGTTTTTAGAAGATTCCAGCATGCCCATTTGAAAGGTCTAACTCTAGCTCAGCAAAATATTTTTTTCTTCCCATGGTCATGTGAGCAGCAGAGTCAGCAAACCAAGAGCTGTTTCATTCTTCTAAATGGTGTGATTGGAAAGCATAATGAAAATTTGTGTGAGAGTACTGTCTGACAAGAAAAATGAAGAGCATTTTTAATGAAAAAAAAATCTCTGAATCTAAGCTTCATCACTGCTGGCTATTTCACTGCTGACTGCTGTCCATAGCAACAACCAGACATTTTTCTCCATATTAATTTTCATTACAAGTTATCATTTAATTAAAGTCCAGTTTTTCCACAGGATATTTCCCAACACACAGGGCAGCCAGTGTCAGACTGTCCTAACAGTTTCTTTCTGTAAATGCATGATTTATGACAAGTATGAATACGGTAAATCAATTTATTCTGTCACTGCCAGAAGAACCAGCCCCAGTTCAGTTTTCCCCCTAACCCAGCCTGTCCAGTGTAGTCCTTGTCATCTATAAACAGAATACCACAAGAACTATTAATAAAACTCTACCGGCTAGGACAAAATACAAGATGTACCATATTACCACCATGACAGTTTTAATTTTGGTACTACGGTATGAAGTTTAAGGAATTCAACTTTGCCTTACCAATCATTGGTTGCAGAATGTTTTCCAACACTCGGACAAGTTGTTGGTAGATCTGAATAGCCAAATCACTCAGTACTTGTCTGTATTCAGCTAAATCAAAATTAGTGAGGCAGTGTTCATTTTGACGAGGTGTGTTATGCTTCATAAACCCCTGAATTCATAAGATAACAGAAACAAATGCTTCAACGAAATACTAAAATATTACACAAACCCAGTATTGATATTTTTTCATGCAACTGACAAGTGATACTTTCAAAATAATAGTCACGGCCCCTCAAAACTTTAATTTGGAAATTCTTCTGATTGAGGCTAATGCTAAGATTTGCTTTTCATTGTGACTTGTGCCACGTCTGCTCCCTTGACTTGCAAATTCAAATTATCTGACACAGGAACAAACTGCCCACTTTCTGGCAGGTAAGACCCTTCCCTGCCACTCCAGCATGGGCATTCTCACCTAGCCATTTCTAGCCAAAATCCCAGTTAAGTATGAAGAAGAAATTAGGCATCCCATGGGCTCCAAACAAAGTGGTCTGCCATACTATGGTTAAAGGGCTTAATACAGCTTTTTTTGTAGGAAGTTCAGTGAATCATTACTAAACATTACAATGGTCACTGCCAGATTCTCCTTCTTAATCTGAGTTGGCACTTTGGGGAGCACAATGTCCCCTAGCCTCTGGGCTCCCAGCTAGCAATAAAGGGAAACTGGTTCAAATCTTATCTCCCCATGCTTTCCACTGACATCATCACCATCATTCCAAGAAGTGCAGCTGTTTTAAGAGACTTTGACTAGATATTGAGATATTACAGGAATTTATTAAAAAGTAGTGCTCACAATAGTATTGTAGAGCAAAAGAAACCAGAGTAGGAGCACTGCTTACCTCTTCTCCACTATATTGCTTCAAACAGTGCAAAAATCGGCAGGTGTTAGATAGCCAGAAGGACACTGTTTCGAAGTCATCACCTCTTTTCTGAAGATAAACACAAACACATTTCAACAAAGATTGGTAGGAGGAATAAAAGAATAAAGTGTTAGATAAACAACTAAACACTTAAATTCTGCTTTCTTGTAGCTACTCAGATTCTGATGTTTTGCAAAACTTTGTGTATTTCAGTAACACATTAGAAAAGCAATGTTTTTGACAAAATGCCATTAAAGACCCTCCCTGTTTTCTGTAATGTTTTTCAAAAATTTTGAAATATGATTTCTATCACAGATACAATCTTTCTGTGTTTTACAGACCCATCCTAACTGCTCTGGAGAAATCACAGGACAACTTGACTGTATTCCCAAAACATTCATTCTGCAGCATAATGACTTGCGAAGAGCCCAACACGGAGGATGGGAATGATGCAGGGCCATCAGGAGGAGCAGAGAGCAATTCAGTTTGCATGAATGTCATTTACATCATAACCATTTTGGCTATCTGATACGGAAAACAAACAAAAAGCCCTCCTCTCCAAAAAAACATACCATCTAGTATATGCTGAGTAATTAAAATTTCTAGAGCTCTGTAGCATGTGCTGCATTCACTTAAGTGTGTCCAAAAGTGTCTATGAATATCTAAGCTCCTCAGGATTGTTTATTAACGTTTTTTCAAAACATGTAGTTTGATTAAATGCTTGGGTTTGGAGCACATCTGATGTATTTTAAAAACTGTAAAACTCCATGAAGCATAAAGCATATTTATGTCTTAATATTGCTTTCAAGATACACCTGGAGTAAACTCTCCTAGCCAACTCATTGTGAAGACTTTAGGCCATAACATATTATCATCAGTGTAATCTGTAGGTGAAGCAAATGAGGAAATCTGTGAACCAAAACTGCAAATGAAACATATTTAATTAAAATTCTGGGTTACAAAGACTCACTATGCAAACTTTGACTGCATCCAAAGCTTTACAGGCATAGCTTCAGAGGAGGAAGTCTATTCAAAATAAAAAGGTAGTTGTTTTTCCACTAATTCAAACCATCTGTGGTATTATGTGGATAAAATGCTATCACTGTAATTTGCTGCTTGTTAACAACTTTTTGTAACTTTGGTGGGAGGACTTCACTGGTCAGAAATCCAGAGCCAGTTCATTGAAAGTCTTTTCCTCACTCCTCTAACATAAAATCAAAGGCAAATTTTAAATTAATGTTTTCCTAAACCAAGCAGACTAACTAACCTTCAATACTTTTTTGATGCCGTTGATAGTAGAAGTCAACAATGACCGCACTTTTTGGTCATCATTAAGGTAATCCGCATGACGTACACACATGAACAAGATGTATGCTGGTAGTCCTGGAATCAGGTTGACGGCTACCCCACGTGGTTTCAGCTCTTGGGAAAAACAAACACATGTTGTTTCTTTAAGTATAAAGCCATTGGAGGGTGTTATATATGGTAATCACAACCTCCCCAGTTAATTGTACACACATATCTATATATAGCCAGTGAAAACTAAGAAGAGCCACTTTCTTGGTAACTATCAGAACAGAATAAAACATAACTGCCTGCTAAAAAATATGCAGACACATTAATATGTACTAATTCATCAGGAAGCATGATTACATTGCAATAGGCATTTAGTAATTTTAGATAAACTGAACACCGTCAAATCAAAATAAGCTATTAATTTCATAATGCAAATTCTGTGTTCTTATAGTTCATTTTTCAGAGTGTGTGGGAGCAGAGGAGGCTGCGAATGAGGAAGATACTTACCTAAAATAAGATTCTTGACAAGTTTTTGTTCATCCTCCTTCTTATATTCTAGCATCCCTTGGAAGTCCTTTTCCTTCCGTGGAATGTTAACTGGACGAATAGGTTCGTCGATGATTTGTCCAGGTGATATGTTCTCCATCTGGCCCACTTCAGAGGGGAAATGAAAAGAAATTATATAATATAATATTTTCCAGTGAAACCAATTCACGTCAGAGGAAACTATAACACTTATAAGGAAGAACTCCAGCATATCGAACTAAGAAATGTTTTCTTTGGTTCAGGGTAACACTTAGCAACAAAACTCCCATTAAACAAAAAGACTATGGATAAATGTATCTTGGGGTAGCATTCTTCCTTTGAGGAAGAGTGGAATTGGGTGAATGGCAACCATTAATAGAGACTTACTGCTGATCTCCTGGATTTTATCACAGGCAAAGCACTAGCCACAAAGGTGGAGCAATAGCTGTTAATCCCTTAATCCCAGATTAATACTGCAAGGGTCACTGTTAATTGTTCTGCAAAATGCCAGTATTTTTCAACCGTGATGTTTATTACCTATTGTGGTAGGTTTACCTTACCCACACTGGCTCAGCTCCCCCCCGGCCTTCTAGCAGAACAAGAGAGAGAATATCAAGAGCAAGAGTGAGAAAATGTGTGGACTGAGATAAAGATAGTTTAACAGGTGAAGGAAAGAGAGGGGGGGAAAGCAAAGCAAAGGCAATCACTAATGCTCCCCCCCAACCCCAGGGGGACTGATGCCCAGCCAGCCTCCAAACAGCAGCCACTTTGTATGAGAAACCCCTCTTCTGGCTCCCGACGTTAGGTGGTACGGAATATGGAATATCCCTTTGGCCAGTTCAGGTCAGCTGCCCCAGCTGTGTGCCTTCCCACACCCCCCAGCTTACTCACTGAGGGGGCAGAGTGGGAAAACAGAGAAAGCCTTGACTCCATGCAAGCTCTGTTCAGCAGCAGCCAAAACACCGGTGTGTTACCAACACTGTTTTAGCCACAAATCCAAAACACAGCATCATACAGGCGGCTATGAAGAAAGTTGACTCCATCCCAGCCAGACTCACTACATCTTTCTAAGTTAATTAGGTAATAAACACAGACTAAAGTATTTTTTCAGAAATTTTTCCCACTCCATATTTTGGATGAATACTGCTGTAATCTTGTCCACAGTAGTAACCAAACAATACTGAAAAACTTCTTAAAAACAACCTTAATTTGAGTAACCTTTCAAAAGGATATATGAAATATCCACCTTGTTGCCTCACAGTACCACATTCAACAGCTACACCTCACTTGATTAGGCTGCACATTTGTTTTTGAAAAGAAAAACTTGGCTTCATCCCATGAAAGCTACATCCTCTTCTCACAACCCTCCCAGCTGCATGCAATCCCTACAAACTATTGCACATCCTGTAAGCGTGCTAAATGTGTGCACCTGACAAGTGGGATAGAAAATGCAGAAATCCAAACAGGAGCTCGAGGAGAGCTGCTGCTAGTTAAAGGATAATACTCTCCTGTTAATCCAGGTTTAACTTGACATTATCACTATTCTTTTCAAACACTGAAGCACTGGAGACTACACAGTCACTAATTTCAGTCTTAGTACTCAATAAATAACTCATTAGGCAGTGAGCTTGTTTCCAGAGGAAGCAGATGACCATAAAAAGCTTCTGAAAGATTAGGACCAGGATTACTTAAAAACAAATTCATACTTCAACTTTATAACATTATTAATTACCTTTAGCAATTAAAATTACTTTACTTATGCAGAGCCATAATAAGCTCTCGGTCTCACCTGTCCTAAGATCCTAAGGCAATTCGCTCTGACACTCATAAAAATAAAATTAGCTTAGTCCATCTCTCAGCCTTCTCACATTCAAGTTTGGCCAGCAGCTCTGAAAAGAAGCCTCAAGCGGAGAAAGATAGTCTCACCATTCTTGGGCCCAATGATACAGAAATTCACAAAGGAAAATGGGGTAAATGATTTCTGCCTGCTTCATACTTAGTATTGCTTTTGTCTTTACAAAACCAGATACTGTCTTTGAGAACACAAATAGGCCAGGTACCATTCTTTTATGTTTCAATGGTTTCTGCCTTCAGAGAAACATCAGTCTCCTTTTACTCATTGCTTCAAAATATGACAAATATTCTAAAGGTTTATAAAGGAACACACAGAGCTCTGAGTCCATCTCCTGTTTCTGGAATCAATTAACAGAGGCTAACACTACTGAAGACCTCATGCCCTCGCAGCCGCTAAGACAGATGGATATGATGACAATGGGATCACAAAAAGTAAACCAAAATCTTTCTCGTCCTTTCAAAATATAAAAGTACCTTCAAGTTCACCAATCTTCTTAGCAAATACTTTCAACTGTTTCTTTAACTTGCGAACAGTTTTGTCTTGCTTTTCAAGCTGCTCCATTAAATCCTGTAAATTAAAATAAAAGAAAGATTAAGGTACGAGAAGATGCCATAACGTGTGACAGAGACAAAATCAGTGCTGTTAGAATTACAAGGCGGTGAGGAAAGCTGAACAGTGGTGCCATCCTCTGGCTGAGGTTTGCAAGCTGGAACACTGCCTATAACACAAGCCAAATATCACAAATATTAAGTTATGTGCAGCATGACAAAGGCAAAGCTCTTAGGCAGGTATATTCTGCAGACACTCAGAACTAGGTCAGTCCTTACAGCAGAAGACATTTTGCTGCAAACACATCTCCCTAATGCTTCCTTCCGCCTCTTCCAAATGCCTCACAGAAATAATTTTATTATTTAACAGCTAGCCTGTATTTCTGCATCATTTATTCATGCCTTCAGGACTGACTCATTGTTCAGACCTATCCATTTTATAAGACTATGAGAGAGATCTGCAGAAAGACCATAACTTGCACTCAAATTTACCAAAATCATCAAGCATCCAAACAGAACGTTACTTGTCATTCTCTGCCATCTCCCTATCACTTGCTGTCACCGCATTTCCTTAGACAGAAACTGGGGTCTTACATCTTTTTATTCTGTATCTGAACAACACCTAGCACCTAAAAGTCCTACTCTTGCAGGAAAGCTGTATTTTTCTTTCAAAGGAGCACTCCCCAGAAATCCATCTTTGAATAATTCTGTGACCTATCATAGTGCAGACATGAAATAATCATGTAATTAAAAAAGGGGGAGTCTTCTGAAAAGAAGCAAAAACCTCAAGCTCAAAAAACCTGAAAGTGATTCCAGGTTAAGGGTTCAAAAGCAGCTTAAAAAAAATGCTCTTTTGTAAGCGTGATTCTTCATGGCACTGATAAGAACATAATGGACTATGAGCTCCTTGCATCAAAATCATCATCTGGGAAACTAAACCTTTCCTAAAAGTACTGAAAAATATTAGTGCAGCGTTGGCAACAAATTTGAATTAGGCACAAAATTGCTCTCAATCATGAAATAAAGAGTTTACAATCCAATATTTTACAACCTAATCTTACTGGAGCAGTAAGTATTAGGCCTGTTAAAAGAAGAGAATCAAAGCCATGCTTCATATTCAAAGTAGTGATCAATATTACAATAGAAATCCTGTTACTAACACAATATACTTATCAGATATAATAATTTCTACTGAAATTAATACAAAAAAATACATGCAAGTCCAACAGATTGTTTTGAAAATACCAGTAAAGGGATATGATTTCTGAACAACAAATATGTGAGGAGGAAAAAAAGTTCTTTCTACAGTTCCTCTAAACAAATTGAACAGATTTCACATCTCATTAAGATCTGGAATCTCATAAATTATGTTCTTTCAAGATTACATATGGTGCTATCTCAATTTATTATCTTTAATTATTATGGCAACATAGTAGTATTTCCAATGTTATCCTTCAGACTTCACATTTTTGAAAAATATGAAACAGTTTGATTCTGATAGATTTATTCATTCCAGATGTCAGCACTGTAAAGAGATCTATGAACAAATTCAGGCTAAGACTGGGCTACTCACAACTGCAGGCATCATTCACCTTCATAAGTATCTGTATGATCAGGCCTCTGTTTTGCTGAACTGAATTTAAATGTATCAAAGTTTCAAAGCAGAGTGGTTATGAAAATTGAGCATCTTTTGCATCATGTACCTCTTTTTCAGGGCAGTATTAAATAGCATTCAAAAAGAAACTGCTTTGGTCACAGTGCAAGACTTATATTAGTAACAAAACTGTGCATCAAAAAGAGACACAGATTACACAGAGGACATTAAGACTAACAAAAAAGCAGTGAGGGAAGAAATTGGCATCGTGAAGCTCTCTGCAGGGGATTTCCTTTGAGAGGGAGAAAGGGAGGCAGCCTGCTTTTCAATTAGTGCTCCAGAAATAGCGAACGAGACAACAGAGGAACAGGGTTCACGTGATCTACATACAATCATCCGTTTGTAAAGTGAAATCCGGTACGATTGATACTTCTTGGGATCATCTGCATACAACTCCTCATAAAACTGTAAAAATAGGTACAGGACGGTTTTTCCCCTGCCTTTGAGACACTGATACTTCAGTAAGTGCTGTATAAATGAAATCGGATTAAAACAAGATCAAGGATATCTTAACTTTTAGGTAGTCTGATCCTTAAGCGTGGTGCTCACTCCAGCCTCTCCCAGAGAGAAGCTGATGTAGATGAGTTGCAGAAGTCAGGTCTTTTAAAAATAGGCAGTACCAATACTGTGAAAGCCTGGAACATAACTTTTGTGAGAACCTGGGCAGGACATTTTCTTATGCTAATCAAGTCAGGATTGCAGTGAATACTACAATTCTAATACCACATCTGAAAAGCCTGTAAATTGTTTCCACTGTAGGGCTAGGGGTGGAGAGGAAGCATATTCCCGACTTGGAATGGACTTGAAATGCTCAAACATCAGAAGCGAAATACTAAGGAATGAGTCTATATTTAACAAGTAAAATTACATTCACTGTATTAGAAAATAAAGAGAGCTCCTCTGGGATGTAATTACGTGACTGTGTGTTGTCTTGGGAACACAGAATGTGATGAGTAGATCTTGGGGGGGGGAGGGGGGGGCTGGGGAGAAGGCTAAAAATTGTAACATATGACTAAGCAGCAGGAAGGAGCTGTCAGAGATGGAAACACTTGCCTTTTGCCTTTGCTAGTAGGAGACAGCTGCTGCTGAGGCAAACTTAAAATATAGTTTGAATCAGTTTTCCAAGATGTATTCACTGAATTATCTGATGCTATCCTCAAAACTTTTAGTACTAGGACAAGAGCCCAGCAGCGATAACTTCTGTAACTTACATACGCAGGAAAGACTACGCCTTGGCTTGTTTAGTGGAAGCAATGACACACAGAACTAGGATTTTTCTTCCTGAAGTAGCATGGTTCCCTTTACCGATAAACAGTGATAAGCCAACAGTATTCCAACATGGGC
This sequence comes from Egretta garzetta, assembly GCF_000687185.1. Taxonomy (NCBI): domain Eukaryota; kingdom Metazoa; phylum Chordata; class Aves; order Pelecaniformes; family Ardeidae; genus Egretta; species Egretta garzetta. The sequence goes on along the minus strand of NW_009260435.1, from coordinate 10,220,978 downwards.
CTCCTTGGAAAATTTCCCCAGCATTGAATTAGCCTGCACATGATGAACATATTCCTCTGCAGAGAAAGGTAAGGAGTTTCACCTGATCTTTCCTTCATACGAAAATGTTGTGTAGTAAGCAAGGAATACCAATTATTAGCTAAATTACTTCTATCCAAGTTTATCTTTCTGGAACTATTTCTTTCTTCAGAACATACTGAACAGCTGGAGCTCATAACACAGTGGATTATCTGTGTAGCTTCAGGCAGGGAGGAGGGAAATGGGAAGAAAAGTGACATTAAATAACTGAAGAACTACATCAGAGTTTTTCAACAAATAAACTAATATAGTTCAAACGAAACATCACTACTTGACACTAATATTTTTTATGAGCTCCCTGGATATCAATCATTCTATTTAGCAATAATTAAACTCATCAGTTGAAAGCTGGGATTCACAAGCTTTCTCCACACAACAAACTTTGATCAAGCTCCCTGAAACGTTATTAGCTCACCAGCAATCATAAGTCCCTCTCCCATTAGCTTACCTACAAAAAACCCCACTGCACTCATGCAGTTCTTTGCAGGAGGTTGGCACCTGAAAACTGATAAAAACTCCCAGGCACAGCAGTCTGTAAGTCCCCCAGCCCACTCCTGCAGATCATTTCCCTTACCAGGTTCTCATTAGTCAGCCGGGTGATCTCATGCTGTAGACTGGCTTCAATGCGGGCCTCTGGAGGCAGCTGCAGGTTCTGTGCTAGGAGCTGCTGCTGGCGATTGTTTTCTTCCTTCAGACTTTGGATCTCACCTCGCAGCGATTCTAGTTCATTCTCGTGGCTCTTCTTCTGCGACTGAAGCTGAGACTCCAGCAGTCTAAAGAAGATGAGCAACAGTTGGGTGAACACACTTAGGAAGTTACATCCATAGTTCTGAGAGGGAGTGTAAAGCTTTAGCTGCTGCTCAGGAACAATTAGCCATGGCTTGCAAAGGAAAATGAAAAAGGCAGAGTACTCTTTAAACCCTTCAGTATGCCTTCTAATTAAATTAAGCTTGCATGATCAAAAAGTGGAGAGAAACTAATTGTGACACTGCTTTGCATTTCCTTTGTGACTGAATACACGCTGTGTATGGTGCCACTGAGAGCATGTGGCAATAAATGTAAGACTAAGTCTTCACAGATTGTTGCTGCTTTTAAAGTGGCTTTAAAGAGGTTTTACCTCTATCCAAATCAAACAAACTGTGTAAGATGAAGATGACAGCGTGTTCGCTTAAGCTAGGACCCTGCAATATTAACAAAGGAAAATCTTTTTAGAGTTAACTCTGTTCAGTCAGAAACCATTTAGTTGCAAATGCACATAAATAATCTTTCTTTTTACATTAAAACAAACATTTTGTAGAGGGTTGTCATTAGTGCATGAAAGGTTAACAACAGAACCAAACTCAGGACTGGGATCCAGGAGCTTTTTTTTATCCTCACCACTCTGGCTCTTTCCCCTTGGGCACATCATGTCTCAAATTCTTCTCATGTGAAATGGGGATAACACATACCAGCCTCTTTCCAAGCAGTGCTGTGGGGATCTAGTCCTGCTTGCAAGGCACTGTCCCAGAGCTCTGACTCACCATTTCGTACATACACACACAGAGGAAATGACATGACTAGTGACTACTGGTGTTCAATTAGACAATCTTTCAGGGTTTAAATATGCATAAGGCAGGCACATTTATTAGTAACTAGACTGATCAAGCACGCAAGGGCAAACAGTCATTTACCTGCATTGCTTTGCCATTTAATATAAAGCTTCTTGTCTCTACAGTGCTAGGACAAGAAACAAGAGGCACAGAGCAAACACTCTCACATCCTGCTCTGCAGAACACATATAAGTTAGAGCTTCACAGGCTCACGAAACAATGTTAGCTGTAGACTTGTTAGCACAAGAAAAGGAAAGACTTTAATTAGTAGCATTCATTGCAAAATACCTCCTTCTGTAGTTACTTCTTCCAAATGTGTATATTGAAGGTGATCAGCACTGGTGATCTATTGAATTAGCTGCCAGTGCAGAACTATGAACCATTTTTGAAGTCCAGGACACATGTAGGGATATGGGGCTCAGATGTGAACACAGAGCCAGAACTGTGTTTCCTGACAAGTTGAAGCTCGCCCATTACATCACTAGCATGCAGTTTTTGCAGCGACTGCAGCGACTGCACTGGGGCTTGAACAGCACCACATGACCCAAAGATTACTTCTGTTTGCTGTGTCTTACGTTCTGAATCTTGCACGGAGAGACGTGGGAGAAGAATGTTCAATTCACTGAACTTAAGTTGCACCAAGGAGACTACTCAAACAATAGCTTTATTACTAAAATGACTTCTTTAGGCTGAAAAGCTGTAAGGGACATTAATTCTGATGCACAATGTGAAGGCAGACAAATAATACACGGCTAAAAATCTTTCCCAGCTGTGGAGCTTCTGGTATTTTACACTCTATTTTTCTGCAAGTATTCTTATGAATTACGTATTAGTTGTTGCTGCCGTCTTAACTTTTAATGATAAAACTTGACAAGTAGAAAGGTTTGGGGAGTAAGTTTGAGGAAACTCTTTAATTCGTCAAATTTGTGATGAATTATTTTGTAACTGTTAAAGCAATAGAAATACTGCAGCTAAAGCAAACCCATAGCAAGGGGCACAGTTAGCTAGAAAAGAAGATGCAAATGAAGAAAAAAAACATTCTGAGAAGTCTGGTAACCTGTTGGCTTGTTTTAACCCTTCATAAACCAGCCAAAGTTCTCCATCCTCATTCAGCATATGATAGTCCTGGGGAGATTGCCTTTCAAGAAAAGTTTTTAAAAAAATACAAGAGAGATACATGATGGTGATGGGATGACATGTTAAGGACTTTATATACTAAATTACAGTTACTATAAACGAGAAACAAACAATACCCTAAAACAACTTAGCAAATTATGTCTCTTGTTTACACATGTTTCTTGTTAATGATGAAATTCAGTTCTCTGCATTAGCCCAACTGGTTACAGCATTTCATGCTGTTACAATAAATGTATTGTGACAGATTATTGTGACAACTACTGGATAAAAGGTAAAAAACCAGCATGGGGAATGGCACCCAGTTTGAGCAATGTAGCAATTAAAGGCTAAGAAGATCTGTAAATCTGGAAAGCTTGATTTTGCATTTCCCCATTGTTTCCTAATCCTTTCAAATATTGCGTACAGCAATTTTACTAATCAAATCAAATTATAACCCCAACTACAAGTGTTCTCTAAGTATCTAGACTTACATGGATGCAACTTACTGAATATGATAGACACAGTGTATCACAGCAGACCCCAACGGATCGTAGATTAAATAAAGAGAACTTGTACCTGTTTGTTTCCTTCAGTCCAATATACGCCTGTGCTATTTCTCCTTTGTCTTTCATCTTCTGTACATCCTCCAAGAGGATTGTAGAATCTGTCATGGTATTCTGGAAAAGGAAAGATGAGTTCCAGGGTAAATTAAACAATGTAATTGCTCTTTGAATCCATATTTTCGTCACTTTACCCACATGGAACACTAATCATTGAGTAGCCACATTAAAATTAGTGTGGGTACCTGAGCAGAAGGTTGGTCAATAATTTCTATGTACATTTGGTATAGTTTTTAAAATGATTGCATGCAACATGGTCAAATATCAGTCTGTCTAATAAGCGGGTACATGTGTTAACCTCTTTTCATTTGCTCATTATGTAAAAGGAACAAAATAAATTTCATGAAATGATGAATTTGCATTTCATTTCAAATTACCAGGAACAGCTGCTAATACTGAAACTGAAGCAGCATAATTTTTCAAGCTTAATTCCATTAATATTTCTTAAACATGGCATTACATGTAGTCTTTCAAATCTCATAAATAAGGTCCATTCCTCACTTCACATATTTTAAGTACTTCGGCAAAGCAGGAAATAATTTACAAGGGCTTGAGATTTTAAGTTAGATATCATCACAATATCATTTTGTCTCAGCTTTAAATGTTTTCTATGGCACTTTTGCTTTTTCTTCAGTAAAACTTCAAATACTTAACAGAAGTTTACAGTCACAGTCTGATCTGCGTCACTGCTGTGGAATAATTACAGTGGAACCACTGGACTCTCATGAACGTAAGAGATGGAATTCTGACTTTTCTTTTTGACTTTCAAAACAATCAAATGCTATTTTCCTGAGTAAAATTTTGTGAAGTATTTAAAATAACAACTTTGTGGACATAAATTTTGGATTCTAGGACTCTAAGCCTAGTATGATTCACATTATCTAATATGAAAACCAGTAAAATATATAAGCTCCTCAAAGATTTATTCCCAACATCCTTATGAGATCTTTGTGATTTTTCTACTGTTATTTTATTACACAGTAAAACTGTATCTCACCAGCCAATCTATTAAGCTTTAGTAGTCTGAACATATTTATTATTTTTGCGCTGATGGAAAGAAATTCTAATTACTCTTATATCATCAAGAATATCCTACTTGCTGTAGTTGTAATATTTGAATTAACAGCCTTCACTTTGAGTCAGTTCAGTTTCTCATACTCCCAAATACTATGTGTTCAACTACATTTTCTAATCAAACATTCAGCAATTCCTATCTAATATCTACAGATCACAACGTGAGTCCTGAATGTTTGTTGCATTCAGAGTGTAACAAACACTATAACGTAAGGTAGTTCTTCATACCACGCTTTTTTTTGTGAAATGTATGGAATTTGCAAGTTAATAGAGATCCGATTCCTGAATCAGTGCTGCTCTTACTCTCCTAACACACTCAGCAAGATACATTGAGCTGACTAGACCAGTTCCTGAATCTTTCCTTTCATGTTCAGGTTACCATAAACAAAAGTTCAAAACTGTTAAATCTGCTTGTTTTGAAATAACTTGTTCCCTTGCGCGGAGCGGGAAGATGGGGACATGGGGGACATAGGACAGTGAGAAAGGTTTTTTCAATAACAGCAAAGTAAAGTGCAAGAACAACTTCAAATACATGTAGGTTACTGATGAGAGGCAGGCAGTTGACAGCTCAAGTATTGTTGAGTATTTTTTTTTAGCATTTAGGAGTTCTGGTTTATAACTGTAGAAGAAAATGTGTACCTTATCCTCCTGGCAATCAAATTGGTAGGCAAGAAAGAAGAAAAACAAATCATTAGAAACAAAAAATCTGTGCTGCAGCTGTCCAACCTAACAAGCAGAAGCTATCTGCAAACTGGCTGTTAGCCATCCCACAGGTCACCTTCATATTTCCCTCATGCTCATAACTGCTGTAAAAACAACACTCATATCCCACCATTGCTGAGAATAAGCTATTCAAGGATTTACTATTCAAGAATTTACTGACAGTGTTCTAAATATTACAGAAAAATGAGTTTTGTTCTCATTATAATTAATCGTTTAAAAAAAGATATGTACACCTGCATGCATCATAGACTTTCAATTTATTTAGGACAAATATAAACATAACTTCGCAGTAGCAAAGGGAAGATGATGTATCTGTTCATTCCTTGCTGTGGTTATGAAACACTAGATAGCTCTGTTCAGTGGAAATTACTAGTTCCTGGATTTATGTGATACCTTTTCAGGCTGACTGACTCTTATTTTCAAAGCTATTACTTCCCCAAATATTTCACCAGAATTAAAGCTTTTTAGAAGATAGGCATTTCAGTGGTTGTAATCTACTCTTCTCAACAAAATCACATAGCACCTATCAAGCTATAATATGGAATTTATCTATCTTCATAGGTCATCTTTATGAAATGTTATTTATTTGCAATCATCTATGACCCCGCATAGACTTAGAAGAAATTGTTTCTTGTACCTTCTACCAAACTAATAATTAAAAAGAATTCCTGAGAACTACTGTAAATTTTCCAGTCAAACTACATACTCACTAGAAAAATGATACTGCTCCAAATGAGAATTATTTCTGCACTGTTAAATGCATCTGGGGAGATCCCGGCCAGACTATTGGTATCTGCCAGCCTGCTGTGGTCAGTATGGTATCTTTATATGAATGCTGGCAGACAAAGCCAAAATGGGTTTATTAATAGAATCTCCCAATTCAGACTGCTGTAGTTTGTGAACTCACAATGGACCAACAGATTACACTTAGAAAGGCTTCCAAACCTAGACCATTTTATTCTGCCTTTTCAAGCACGCTGTTAAATCAAATAAAGCATGTCAGCGATGCAATGTAACTTTATATTACACAGTGCATCTGCTGACTATTATTTACCTTGGGTTGAATTGCCTCTTTCTGGCTAACAAGCTGAGACCTCAGGATGAGGACTTCTTCCTTGCGTACTTCAAGCTCTTCACTTACAGAAGTCAGCTGATCCAGGAGGACTCTATATGCGGGGGCACCAGGAGCAGTTACCTCTGGAGATCGCGTTTCTGTGAGAGCCTTCTGCAGCTCATTCAACTCATTCTTCAGTTTTTTATTCTCAGATTCAAGTTCTTGACGCTGCAAGAAATAGGGACAATTCCGTCACCCAGCAGCATTCCAACATGCCCATAAACCACAGGTACAAAACTATGGCTAGAAACAGTAAAAACAATGAGCAACTGCAACGAATCAATCAGTGTCTCCTGTATCCCTGGCCTCTTGACTAAGGTGAATAGTGCCTGGGAGGATTTCACTAATAACGCCAACCTTTTGTCTGAAGTGCAAAATCAGAACACATATAAATGAATCATACAGATTTGAAGGAAAAAAAATTACCTATCTTTTTTTCCTCTTATTCTCCCCTTAACAAAAAAATAAAGATCACAACAAGTACTGGTCAGCAGGCTAAGAAGATTCTGCATCATTCAGTGATGTTAGGAAATATTTTTAGTTCTAGTGGTCTAAGGCATGCATTAATTTAAATAATGTGTTTGGAAAAAAGGGCTACATTTATTGCTGTATTTTTGCTCAAATTAACTTGCAAGCTGTACTAAGTGTTTCAACAGAGAACTGTGCTGAGGAATTTTTGTATAGTTTCTCCAGTTGATATTCTGCAACAGAAGGACTGATGTAATTTCCTATGCCAGCACATACAACTGGTGTCAATATTCTCACTAGAAAATAACAGAAACCTCTTTTTTAGAATTACCTTGAGCGACTCATACTCCAACTCTGCACCTCTTATTGGAGGTCTTTCCTCTTCCTATGAAAGAATACAGAAAGTTTGAAAAATAAAATCCAATCCTTTCTATTCTTTAATTTAGTTGAGGCAGGAAAAAGGAAAGGGAGTGGAAATTATTTGCCTATAAAACTGGGAAACACCCATTCTGGTACTGCTGAGTGCTTTAGTTTGAATATTGGCATTGTCTCCTTTCATTTACTTACGGATTTATGACACATAATTGGTTAATATAAATAAAATCATGTACAAATCACACTACTGACACTGGTAATGAAACGGAGCAGGATGAATGCCAGGATGCTCAAGAAATTCACTGATGGAAGAGTAATAAGAAACAATTGCCAAAACTGGTTTTGTAATTTTATAAGTACTTAAGGAGACCAAATCAGAGGAGAATTTCAAGTGTAATCCCAGTGCTTTGGCTCTGCATCCTGGTTGAAACACTTCTTATTCTGCCTAAAACAAACAACTACTCATTCTCCCCAACATTTAAGTAGAATTTGTATATTGGCATTCCTTAATAAAACCAACCTTTTTTCTTTTTTTTTTTTAAGCAAAGTCCTAAGCATATTTTGTTCCTGTTAACTTCCATCAGAGGATCTCAAGGACCTTGGAAAACTAAATAACCAGCACTAAGCACCAGGCATAAAACTTGTCGTTAAATAAAGCAAGTACTAGAGGAAGATACGGATTTAGTAGAAGCCAGTCAGCATTCACACAGCCACTGTTTCACAGGAAGGGATACTGAGGCGTCAGCATTTGATCAGCTAGAAGGAGTCCACCTTAGCTTTAGCACGGAGAGCCTGTTCTTCCTTTCTGTCCAGTTCATCCTGCAGGGATTGCTTTTCTTGCTCCAGCTCCGTAACCCGTTTCTGCAGCTTGAGGAACAGAGACATATCCAATGGTGCCTTTTTCTCACTTGGTTCCTGCTTTAGAAAGAACAGAAGGAAGTCAAGAAGTATTCCCCTTCCACATCACAAGGAAGCATTACAGTGAGTAAAGATGGGAAACAGACTGGGGAGAGAAAGGAACACAGAAACGTTACTTGATTCTGAGAGTTGACTATCGGCATCTAAAATATTTCATCAGCTGTCAAATGCTATTTTTAAAAAGGATCTACTAGTATAAAACATATCTAAGCCTAAAGCCTAGCAAGAGATAGCACTAGAGACTACCTAGCAGACAGGAGATCTATAATTAAGCATACCTTTTATTCTTACTTGTTTGGAGGGGGAAAGGAGGAAAAAAAAGTCTGTGGTTAGGCTCACCTGGAAACAACTGTAAATAGAGGCTTTGTTTCTTTTTTTAAAATTATTTCTACAGTAAGTTCTTCAGCTACAGAGAAATCTCTCCGTTGATTGTACCTTTACAGGTTAATTTAGTGGGATGTGACATAAATAGGTACTAGAAGATATATTTTGTACATTTTTCCTTTTGTTATTCTAATTATACACCCTGTTCTGGGCCTAATCCGCTAGCTTTCTCACTATTTTCTGGGCAAGGACCAGTGTTTGTAATCTGAAGGTGCATCAGAGATTGTCCATCAGCCATTTTGTACTTTATGTAGCAAGAAGATCAAAGCATTTACTATGAAGTGCACCATAAAATTTTGAAGCCTAGAAAAGGAACTAGAAAATTAATATTAATGGCTGTAGCAGACAAGCAAGCACAGCCATTTCCACTTCATCTCCTTTTACTATTGAGGGGAAGAGTCATAAACCACACCAACAGCTCAGGAAAAAGAAAACAGACTGAGTTTTCTGGCTTTACTGGTTCGTATTGAGATGGACCCTATTTTTTAATGTGGTTTTGTATCGTTAATCTATATTGTTAGTCTAGAGTCACACTGGAGTTTGAAATCTTAAGGGGTTAGACAAATACAGATTTAATCTTCCAGTGGTACATTTATTCACGCTCTTGTGTGAGTTAATTTTTTTCATTTATATTCTGAAAACTAAAACCAGCTCTAGAACAGCAATTCAGTAAGTCTATTAGCCAAAGGAAAAGATGACATTTGGCTCATGTGAAATCCAATCACATGTAGTTGCACTGTCCTTCTCCTGACTGTCCATGAAGGTAGGAGCATCTTTCTAAAACAATTATGCAAGGTGAAAAACGTAAGCAGGAAGGCAAATTATGAGAGAGTCCACATGGAGTATGTGTCAGCATCAATGTGTGTATTTGCATCCATAGTAGAAAATAATTTTCTGCAGAGGCTTCCAAAAACAGTAATGACAGCCTGTAAAAAGCAACTGTTGGAGATAACTAGCCTAGACAGAGCTGCATGATGGCTCACAGATCTCTAGAATACACTGGAAAAGCTTTGCATCTGCAAGCTGCCAAGGATGCTCAGACCACCAGCCTGGTGGCTTTCTGCTGCGTTAGCTGTCCCGTTTCTTTGGGAGGGCCAAAAGGGGGAGTTATCTTGGAAAATACTAAGAAAGGCTTGGAGTTGCACCACAAATTATTCATTATTATTCATTAGCTGAATCAAGAAAGGCATCTTTCTGATAATTTTTAAAATATCCTGGCATTTGTATCACTGCATATGCAAAGGGATAGTACATTCTTGGAGATTTATTCATCTCTATGAAATAGAGGAAAAAAGAATCAACATGAGGTTCTCACCCCTAACAGGGAACTCATTTCATGTAGCTACTAAGAATGTGGCTAGCCACCTTGACACTTTTAATCCTTGAATATACAGTATACAGACTTCTCAGGAAGTCTCACTGGTTTTCTGAATTCCCACTCTGTGCTGAAAAAGTGATTGTACTTAGAAAATGCTGGCAAGCAAATGTTTTACAGATGCAAATCAATTGGATGGCCAAGTATCTAGTCTATGCTTACTGTAATACAGAAGAATTCAAAGCATACTTTCACAAAGTCTTTTTACATAGAACCGCAACTAATTAGAGAATGAGCTGTTTTCAAGAATGAAATGGAAAAAGTGGGATTGAAGCATTAGATATCTCACTATATGGATATGGTGTTCACAAGCACATACAAAGAAGAGATAGGAATAAGTTCAACCACTGATCAATGAAAAGTTGTGGGTTTTTTTTAACATTACCTCTGTCCTCACTGGTAAGTCTTCCGCTTCTGTGATCTCAGAACTAAAAGTATATTCCGATTCATTGCTACTGTGTGTTGAATCTGTTCTTTTGTGCCCAGGCTTGGGGATGTTCTGGAGTGCAAATGAAACAAATCAATACCAATATATAGTCTTGCCTGTGACTGTCTCTTCACAACCTATAATTTAGCTTGTAATATTTGGTGTTATTTCACAGCTATCAAAATTTAGAAGAAAAGATTTTTGATTCTGGTCTCTCATGCCACCTAAAGCCTATGAGATGTAGTTCACAATCAAATCTATGGAGCCAGGTCAGATCCTACACCATCAAGTATTGCTGCAGAAAGCACAGTCAAGCAACAATGCAGCATTTTGTGGGAAAGAAAAGCTCGGTTTACAGGAAGCACAGGCAGCAATTCTCTAACTTCCCAGACATTGTATTGAGGAATATTTTTTCTTCCTGACACATAAAATATTCCTAGACCTTCTTAAAATTTAACACTGGATCAATGTGGTACAAACAACCCTAGCACGCGTGAATAACTTCAGGGCAAAATAAGAGTGGACAGCATGTGCAATACTACTAGCAAAGTCACAGCAGAAATTTAGCCTTCTTTCACAAATGTGAAAATAAAGATATAATCTAGAAAAATAAACCACAAACTTTAAATGTATTTGTTTTGGCTGAGCTAATCTAATTAACCAATATTTAAAAGGACAAATTGTCTTTTCAGGTACAGGTCACCACCACCCAGCTGACAGCACAGTCAGTTACTAACTTACACCACTAGCTTCTGCCTAAACACATTTGTGAACAGCTTTTGATTTCCCAGATGTTTAGCCACTTACCACCATTAAGTTCATTTCATCCTTGAGGTCATCATACCGCTCCTCTAAACGGCTGAACTCATTCAGCAGGTTCTGGTACCGTAACCGTTCATCATTCAGATCTAGTTCTAGCTGTTTCGTTTCCTCCACTAATTTCTTTTCCATCGTTTCTGCCACAGAGAACAGGAATCCAAAGTGAGAACTCCAGTTCTACCTACCATGCAGTGCATCCATCCTGGAGGTGCAGGCATGCAGCTGCACTAGGAACACAGATGGTGGAACAGTCTGCTGTTTGAAGCTGATGTGTGGTATTTGTGCTTCTATAGGTGAACATTAAGCCAAATATACGAAGGGCCAAAGCATTATTGTGGTAACCACAGAAGGGTTCACTCAGTCAAGTTATTTATTCTGCTAATACCTTGCATTACTAATTCCAGGAGGGACGAAGAAGGGGCACTAGCCTGGTGCTGCATTATGTAAAAAGCAAAATGTGAGATGCTTTAAGCCTCAAGCATGCTGACCCTCCCATCGCAGCTGCCTCCATCACAGCCTTCACATCTAGACTTACGCTCTTCTGGCTGCTGTCTACGTAGTCACAGCAGCCAGAAGAGCTGCAGTAGGTTAATTGTATTAAATATCAGAGTCATCTTTTTAAAAGTAAAAAGCTTTGTAACAGTCACCAAAAAGATCCCAAAGCCTTAGGACTTCATGAAAACTCAAATAGTAAAATGTTCTGGTGCATACGAGTTCTTAAAACAAAGAAATGAAACCATTAAACTAAAAAGGAATGCAAACTAAGGCAAATTAGCCCAATCTATGCAGCAGAGCGTTGCTTCACAAGGTAACATGAAGCAGAAAACCCGAGTGAAGAGAACAGAGCCAACCTGTTATTTCCCTCGCTTGGTCATGGATGCGGCGGTTAAGGTCCTCCTTTTCTGTTTTCAGTAATGTGTTCTGCTCCTTCAGTTCTGATACCAGCTACAGAGATAATAAAATATTTGACTTGGAATGCAGTTCACCTTTCATCAGTAGCTCTAACAGCAACTACACCCTTGTTGTAAGAGTTCAAATATATAAACTTTTTCTCAGAGAATGAAATCAGTGAACTAAGTTATGACATCTTCGTTTCCCAAATTACATGTCTAAGGTACGTCCCACTGCAGATTCCCCTGTATGTTCTGCACTCCATTTCTGATCAGGTGCCAAAACTGCCTTGAACCACTCCACTGTGCCATATTTTTTTAGTGAAGTCCCAAAGATGTAATTTATTTCTTAAAATAGAAATATTCCTAAAACAGGAACAAAATTGGTAGTTCTGGTTTATATTCTATTGCATTGGGTAACACCATAATCTAATATCTTGCCTCTGCCCAAAAGTTGTGCCTCTAACCATGCCCAGGTTTGCCAGTTACTCATTTGTCTCTGATTAAGGTTACTATTCATTCCCTTTGCTTAATCAATTAACAGTTTTCCTTATGTTTATCTGATTTGAAATGTATCACTGCAGCATCATATAATGATGGAATGGCTCTTCCAATATTTGAAACTTGCACCATTATCAGCAAGTAATCTTGAAAGGAAACAACCTGTTTGATATGTTTGTGGTTAAAGCAAAGATGAGGGGTTAGTCAAAACTTGTTGAACTAGACTGTGCACACATACATGTGTTTAGTAGGCTAATTGATTAAATTAGGTAGGAAATGAGCAGGTACCTTTGAATACCGTATATGGGATAGATTTCTGATACTTATGTGATTGCACTCTCTATAGGTAAAATGATTTCTTTTTATGAATGCGCTACCTCTGACTAAGTGAGGAAGCTTAAGTATTTGGATTTGCAAATACTCTCAATATCAAAATCTGAATAGATTGAATACATATATTTACATACAATATATAGATTTAGTACACTCTTCTGCCATAGGTGTAGTTATTGAGGTATCAAGCCTATTTAGGATTCTACAGGTATAATATTGCTTAAAAATACTGTAAAAATATCAGCCACACAACTGAAGCAGTTAAGCCTGGGCAAAAACCTGAGTGGACACCAGGCCCCTATAAATCTTCTCATGCATCTGAGACTGCATACTTGCCTGCTCGGTTTCATGTTTGTATTTGTCTGCCCATTCCTCAATGGTCTTCTTCTCAGACTGAGTTTGGTGCAGCTCTTTCCGGAGCTTGGCAATCTCCTCCTGAAGGCTGAGGACACGGTTGGTCGCATTCTTAGCCTCCTCCTCACTCATCCGAAGCCTTTCCACATCACTCCGCAGCTTCTCTGTCTCTGTACTGTACGTGATTTCCAGGTTGCTCAGCTTCTCCAGCAGAGATTTGTACTCTTTGTTCTTTGCAAAACACAACACAGGCATAGGCACTGTTGGAGAAGTTCTGGTTTAAGGAAGCCTTCTAGTTCCCTACAGGATATACCCAGACACGGGAGCAAAAGAGCAGCTTCTCCATTTCCAAAAAGTTTCAGTCTGTTTTTGCAGAATTGCTTAACGAGGTAACTGAACAGTCCAGTCTCTAAGCCTGCACATTAACATCCCAAACTAAAATCAGACAGGGAGCCCACACACATCAAACATGATCACCTCACCTTGCCCTTAAACAGAGCAAGCGATGTGCTTCAGATGAAATACTGATGTCAAGGGAACAGATGTTTTCTCTCAGTGCTGCTGAGAGACACAAACGGGTGCTTTACTGTTCCAGTTCTACTGTGGCCTCCCTTTCTCTTCTATCAGTGTCCTTCAGCAGAAAAGAGAACTGATACTTTACAATGAAAACTCAGTGCATTTTTCTATGAACACCCACAGTGCTACTGAGAAGGTAATACAAGATTTCTAAGTATTTTCCCTGAGGCCAGGGAGCTTTTACCTGCTCATCAATTTTTCGCTGCAGCTGCATGATCTTGTTCTCCAAGCCAATGTGAAGCTTCTTGTAGCGTTCAACAGACCGGGCCTCTATCTTCAGTTTCTTTAGCTCCCTCTTGGCCATCATGCGCCGGTAACAGCATTGCAAGTAAACAATTGCCTTCAAGGTCCTACAGTAGTGCACTCGAGCCAGCCAACCTCTTATGTGTTTCTGAATAATAATAGACTTGTGCTCCCGAAGCATCTACAGTTAATAAAAAACACCACAAGGGGTATTAGAGTTGCAAACTACACCTGCTCAGTTAAACAGACTTCATAATGAGAGGTGCAAAGATGAAGCACACATAGAGACACCTTAGCCTGAAAAGAGAAACTTCTGGTAAAGACAAACAAGAAATCAATATGGAATTAATTTAAACACAAAAGAGGAGGAAAAGATGACAGGAATAAGGAAAAGGACAGGGAATAAAATGGAAGGAACCAGAAGGAAAAACATGGAAAGAAAGAACTAGAGGCACGCTGAAGAACCAGGCATTCCTTTGTGCTGATGTCAGATCCAAGCTAATTACAAAAATGTATGGTACCTGTTAGCAAGATTACAAATACAGTCCTTTTTTTGTTTACTGCATCTTTTATCTTGAAACATCTTAGAATCATTGACATATGCTGCATAGGATTCATCAATACAAAGTTTAAAATTACCACACTTGATAGGCAATGCAACTAGTACAGGCTAGAACCCAGAGTACATTGTAGCAGCTGTAGTCTAGCTGACCAAACTACAAGTTCCAGTCAGGTTTTGGTTTGGTTTGGTTTTCTGTTTGTTTGTCTTTTCCTTTTTTGACATGTCTTAGACTTGCCAGCATGGAAAAATCTCCATTTATTCTAATGAGAAACTTTACATTGTAGTATTTCCAACTTGTTTCATGGCAAAAATTTCCACCATAGCTTTGAGGTGTGAAAAAAAAAAAAATCTTAATTATTTTTAAAAAATAATTTTCAACGAAAAACAGTCAAGAACACCAGCAACCTTCGTCAGTGTGTTAGCCAGAGACTTCCACAAGGAAGAGTCTACTTTGTTTGGATCCTTCACCCACTGATTCAATCAGAGATCCCCCAGGTCTGGAGCACCTGAATTCCAGCAGACCACAGCTATGGAAGAGCCTGCCCAAACCCACAAGGCTTCCAGAACTCCAAGAACTTTAGAGATCACTTAATAAAGCTTCTACATGTTATACAGTTTATTGTAAAGAACAAAACTATTTAAGATTTTTTGCTGTTACTTGGATTTGATAGTTTAAAGATCATATGCAGTTCTCATTTTTAAAATTACTTACCACAAAGCTGATAAGACAGACCGGTAGGCTAACAACATTTTTATTTTCTTTTATACTTCTTAGCAAATGAACTGTGCTAGAAGTGTTACATTTCCAGATCAATGAATTTAAAAGGTTCATGGGCAAAGTGGCAAGATTATAAGATACACAAACCTTCTCCCTTAGCATTTATTTCTGAAGAAAAAATGAGACTTGAAATACCAGCACGCGGTTGAATAGCACACCGAGGTAAGGAAATAGCTCTCTCAAAAGTACAGCAAGATCAAAAGCCAAAGTCCTTCTGACTGCACGTCACACAGTCAGCATTCC
>NW_009260435.1:10194336-10205018 GCF_000687185.1 Egretta garzetta | reverse complement strand
TCAGGTTACCCGCGGGTGCCTGAACAGCTCGAATACAACTAGCTTTCAACAACATTGTCACCTCAAGTTTGAAAGCAACAAGTCCCATAAAATACCTCCATCGTGCAGGGATGGGCCTCATCTGCCAGTGAATTCTCACACCCATGCAATCCAGTGAAGAATCAGGCCACTCCGACGTAAGGTGAGTGTATCAGAAAAGTTACTTAATTTACCAGGTATTTCCCAGGGAAGCTTATGTAAAAGCTACGGAGGAACTAAACTCCTTGTGAAGCTGACAAGCGCATCGCAATGTCTTGGACAGAAGCTTTTCCCAGGATGTGTGAAATAGATGATTCAACCATTTTAAATTCCTTGTAATAGTCACGTGACTGCAACACATGCCCTCTCTTCAAATGACAACAACAGGTACCTTTCACAACCCTAACGAACAACATGTGTACCGGGCATTACTTACAGAGTCACGGCTCAGCCCAAGTGTGCTGTCATGGGGCAACCTTTTGGTTTCACTCATCTGCAGTCATCATGAACTTCAGAACAAGCATGTTTACATGCCCATAGCATGCAGAGCCTCTGCTTCTCTCTCTGGCCATCCCTGTATCTCAGCTTTAATAAAATTCCACCTTAGGAGGACAACGTACACACAGCACACCGCAGGTGCACTTGCCAGAACTTCATGTTTTACTGCAGTGAACAATTCACTGCTCGAGGGGGATACTCCCTGACAGGCAAGTCTGACCACCCCTTAGGGGGACCCCTCCAGAAATCTGCCATCTCTATTAAGAGGGAATAGAACAGGTTTATAAAACTCTGTGCTACAGGACAGATGCCATGTGTATCACTCACACGACTAACTTCAGGCATACAGAATCCCCTCCCATCTTCCTAAGGATGGCTTTTAGTCCACATATTGCTGTGACTCATGTCTCACTTTGGCACATCTGTTAGATCACTGTTAAAAACATATCTTACATAATCTCACAACATAAAATATGGTTTGTAATAACGAAAATGCTGAGAATTCCAATAAAAAGGCAAGTAGATACCAGCAGAAAAGAACAGCCAAGTCAAGCACAGGGATCTTACTACTGAGAAATTCTTATCGGGGATTACTTGTTTCCACTTTCTGGTTAGTATATGTTAGAACACTGTAATATAGACACATTCACATGTGACTGCGTAGGCAATTTTAATACAAATGAAAAATATACAGAAACTTCAAATATAAAAGTGAAATACGTGGAACAAGCATTAGTTGGTTTTTGGTTATATGCCTTCAGTATCTACCTGCTTGGTAAAAAGCCAGAACTCTCCTGGCTAACTTTTCAGTGAAATATAGGCTGGCTTTTGAGCCTAGTTAAAACAATTCATGTAGACAAAAGTGCCATGAAACATGTTGGCATTTTGTAGTCTAACCATTTGAATCATAATTCTGTTTCCAGCCCTGTAATCACAGAAGAGAAAATTCTAATTTCTCTATTGAATTTTTATTTTTTATCAAGTGTAATCAGGAAAATATTATCAATATCACTAGGAGGAGGTTATATCAATTTCTTTCTATAACAAAACCAACATCAATACATTAAAAAAACCACAAAAAAAATCCCCATGCTTAAATTTTAATCTCCTATTTTTGTGGGTCTCTCTTTGCTAACATTAATCTCATGCAGTATACTCCACCAGCCATTTCAGAATCACTGAAATTAGGGATGGAATAGGAATAGTCGTGCATCACATATGTATATTGATGTGAACAATACTGATGTGGACTCATGGAGGCATGTTCACACCATGCCATTTTCACTATTTATTTTAAGTGCCTTGACATTCTAAATAACAAATGAAAAAGTTTTCTCAAGAGAAATACAGTAAATCCCTGTTAGATTCTCCATGGACTGCACTGGAAGTCTAGGTACATCCAAATTAGATGACAAGGTGAGTATCTCTAAAATGACAAGTTCATTCACTGCAGTATCAGATCTTTCTAATCTCCAGGTGCTGTCTTTCAATTCATGCTGTGCTATTTTGTTTGTGCATTGTGAGTAACAGCAAGCACACAAACATTTCAGATTCCCAAGGGGATACCACAGAGCAGCTTCGTCCTGAAAGTATGTGGAAATAAAGCTAGAGTGAAGAAGTAAAACATGATGATTTCTTACCATTTGGTACTTGTTTCTGGCCATGTAACCTCTTAAGAGAGCCTGAAGAGCAATAGTAGCAGCTCGCATGCATTGGTATCTCTTGCGGACCACATACATGCGCTGGAACTTCTGAATAGTGATGGCAGCCCGTGTTCTCCGCAGGAACTTGGCATAGCTAAGCAAGAAAAAGATTACAAATAATATTTGTAATTACTTTTCAGTGCTTGAATACTATTTTTTTTACATCCTATAACTTTACCCTCTTTCTCAAGAGCTACATTCTCTACTTCAGTTTTTTCCTGATGTTGTCAGTGATACGGCATATTACTTGCTAATCCTACCAAATGGCAGTACAACAGAATGACAAATTACCAGAAACCTTGCAAGGTTTTACAGGGAAATGTTTTCACTTCCCCTGAGAACTGTGCTATAGAACTGACAAGATAAACTCAGCTTAATTTCTCACCACCTTTTCTCCAGCTTTAAAGCTATTTCCACTATGCCACCTTCCAGATCTCCTCTCCTAACCTCAACCTGTAAAAAATGTGTGCTCGTTCTTGGCCCTCTCAGCAAGACAATTACAAAGCATCTCGACATAAGCCTCTTTCCAAAGGTTGATTCTTACAGTCTTCACAACCACCTTGTCTTTGAATGATACAACCTGTACTCCTACCCTTTTCCTGGCCCATCCACAGCCATCCCTCAGAAGTCAATCCAAACAAATGACTGACTGATGTATCTCCCCTCACAGCTGTACCCCGGATGACGAATGGCTTCTCCAGCAGGACAGACAGACCCAGCTGGGAGGGCGCATGGAAACTGGGCAATGAGGACTCAGCCAAGAGTCTTGCTTTACCTCACCTGCAACATATCTCCCGGTACTACTTGTACTCTTCTCCTGCTAATGACATACTGTTCTAAGCATCCTACAGCCAGGGTGCTACTGTCCTCTCAGGAAGGTCAAAAACAGGCAGGACAGACACACTCATATTCAATTTCCTTCACTTCCCTGGAAAATCGTTTCCTCTCAGCCAGTACAGAAAGGAGAGAACAAGTGTATCACATTTAAATGTCCTACTTAAAGGGATCTGAATTGAGGCTAGTGTGGGTTTTCCCACGAGCATTGCTTACCATCGTGCTTGGTACCCTCTGACATATCTCTGAATGGTGATGGCAGCCTTCCTCATACGCATGTACTTCTTTCGCATCAGCCAGCCTCGGATCGTCTTTTGGATGCGGATACAGGCAGCTCTCAACTTATCTGCCCTTATTTTTTCCAGATAGGCTACTTGACCAGCCCGGAAAAATATTTTTGTCTTACCAAACTGGTACTTATCCTTGTCCTATTTTCAGAGGTAAAAAGAGGATCAGTTACAGCATTAAATGTTAATGGATTAAAAAAAAGACATGAAGGGCTAAATGAAAGTACAGTTAGTAAAGAGGCAAAATTATCTGCGTAATATTTCAAGTAAACCTAGACTTAAATTACGTAGTGGAGAAGAGTGTTTTCTATGTATGATTCTGTTAACAAATTAATACAATATGGCCACAAGCATGGCCTAAAGGAGTAACGTTCAGATTTTTGCTTAGACAAGAATGCCACAAAGATTATAAATGAGATGTGGAAGCAATAGAGGCAATGGACATGTACAATTTCCTGCTTAAATTATAGATGAGTCCTCTGAATGGTCCATCTACAACCAGATCACACAGTACAAACAAAACAGCTGGGGCTTCAACATGTACGCATCGTTTACTGCATCGGGACTAAGCCAGAACTAAGCATCTTGCTGCTGCTCAAACACATCTGAAATTTCAGGACTAAAACATAAAAGGAATAATACTCTATCTCTGTAGGCTGTAGTACTCCTTGGAGGGAAAAACTGAGAATATACAAAAATTGAAAAAAATTAATTTTGTTGATTGCTTGATGTTAAGTTAAAAGGCACAGCAGTCAAAGAGCTACAGCTTAGGATATATTTAACACTATACGTTAACACTATAAATACAGACACATGCATATGAACCAAAAGATTTTAGTTAAGTCCACCCAGTGACACGGAATTTAAAAAGCCAAGCCCCAACCTGCCTGCACAGTATTTATTTTTTTGTTTCCATAAACATCCTAACATTGCCACTGCACTTCAGCAAGGTCAGCTTTCTTGCTTTTTTATCTTCAGTAAACTTTGTCTCTTCCTCTTTCTAACTGCTACTTCTGAGTAAGTCTCAATTACCACCTTCTACTGAGAACTGGCTAGAACCACCTCTTTGGAGCCTGCCTGCCCTCCACTGTTCATTGGTCCTTAAGAAATCCCAAGAAACACATCAGTTCAGGTGCAATGCCCGTGGTGTGGATGGCATAGCCTGGGAACGTAGGGCTGCAACTGGAGGTAGGAGGCAAAGCAAGAGGCTGCCAAGGTACAAGGACAGCCACAGTGCTAAGCATGGAGACAATGTCATGAGGACGAAACGAGTGAAAAAGATTGACTTCAGCACAGGAGCTGAGAGGACCAGTGTGAAAGACACATTAGAAAACCTCCAGATAACTATACCTTACTTAAGGTGTGGTTAATGCATCTTGCCGTTAAGCACGGTAAGGCTCACCCTCAACCAACCCACGCTTAAAATCACTGTCTGTCTTTCCTGTGATACACTGGGCAATTCTACAGTTCCTGTGCTAATATTGGTGGTTTAGTACTTTGCAGAAGTACTAAAATAGTGTGACTAAGGGAATAAGGGACACTATCTTTACTCCTTCAGATTCCAGATGCTCTCAGCACTAAGTCTAGTACCAGAATCAGCTTCTCCAGGACATTTTTACACGTCTGCTTTCGGTCACTAAGGACATCTCTCTGCTTCATCAGAACACGGTAACGGCTGAAGAACTCTTGGTATGTCCACCTGTTCCAAAAACAGAGATAGTGTCAGTCCCAACAATGAATAATTCTCTTAAAAAGAAGAACTGCTCCTGAAAGCAATCTAAAAAGTGACAAACACACCTGGAGGGGAAGCCAGCTGCACTGATGCGGATGGTCTCCAGGACACCACAAGCTCTCAGCTGCTGCACTGCCCGCTTTTCATCGAATCTACATAGAAATAAAAAGAGCCTGTGGGTGTGGGGCTGGTTTTGCATTACATGAGACCTCTGGCCCTGTGCGCACCCAAGACAGGAGTGGCACAGAGGGGGAGCAGGAGTGGGATGTGATGGGTGGCTAACAAGTCCAGCTAGTGCTTCTGCAACTCAGCAATAATGGAGGACAGCCTGACCAGGGAATCGCCCGAGCCTGTCGGCTGCTGCAAGCTGCTCATCCTGTCCTGCTTCCCACTGGCCTGCCCCATAGCCAGGGGAGTCTTTGTGTACACAGACTTTTGAGAAAAGCTCTAAGCAACATCACATATGAAAAAAAGATATGGAATAAGACACTGGAATCTGCAAAAACAAATTCCAGCAAATGTCAAATGAACTCAAGGAGCGCAAACTGCCAGTCACATTTAAAATGGCTAGCAATGAAAACGCTACTATTTTTTCTCATATATCACCATAAACAGAAAAAAAGCATTAAGAAGTATTTCTCCCTCTATTCATCCCAAAACATCTCCCACTGCAAGTACACGTACACATGCACAGTGAGTCCATAACAGGAGAAAGGAGACACACCACTCCACTCCTGAGGGAGCAAGGTTTAGCAGAACCTTGATCCTCCGAGGCCTTGGGCAATGCCCTCCCATGCGCAGGCTATACGAACCATACAGGAACCAGCTTACGTGAATGGAAACTTGAAGTCGTTAGGCTTAATACAGCGCACGTAGTGTGGAGTTGTAGCGTTCAGGGTTTCCATCAGCAGATGAAGAGAGTTTCGAAACTTTTTGAAAAAGAAAAAGGGAAGAATATCAGGGAATAGCCTCAATAAGCTCAGTCATGTTTGAGATAACCTCAGGAAGTGGACCTAGGGGTATTTGCTTATTTGTAATAATGGTTTTGGTAATAAACACCAGCTTGTTTTTGTTATAGAAATAGATTTTAGTTTCAGATACTGTCTTTGGGTGAATTCTGTTACAGTGAGACTTCTAAATGTTAGACTTTGCAGGGGTAAAGTTCCCATATCAGCATGTGATAAACTACAAAAACATGGGATAGACTGAGTTATTTTCAGCTTCTGAATATCTCATCTACCTTAACCTTTGTCTAATCGATCTCTTGATGACTAAACCTCATGGCATATTACTAAATAGCTATTTAATTTTTAATAAATTTTAAATCAAATTTAAAATCAACAGAGTGGTAAAAAACCGGTACCAATTTCTTCAGCTCCACCGATCCCAGTGTCAGAACTACCGAGGAGAACTTTGAAAGTCCAATATCAAGAGCTTTAGGATCTTTACTTTTAAATAAGTACCAGGCCCACAAACACCTAACATACTGCAGTATATCCTTCTAACCACAGAATACCCTAAGAGATAAAGAAAACTATGAAAACACATCCTAGATGTTTTAAACGTATTGGTATGGATTTCCTTCTTTCTGTTGAACTCAAGATTCTAAGCCAACTTTTATTTCTACACAGAATATGATAAAAATCACTTTTGTATTAGCTTTCTTTAAAATTCATATACTAATATACATGGTTGATTGATAGGAGTAGTATGAGAGTACCCCTAACACTTCAACTCAAGAGTTTCAGTCTGACAACAAAACTCTTAGGCCTCTACCAGCTTCAGGATACTGTCTGTTCGCAAAATCAGAAATGAAGTTCAAATCAAAAGGACAACTGGGCAAGGGTTCTCTTGCATGAATTGTAGAAGATCGGGACTTGCAGCCTGTACCAGGAACACATCCCAAACAGATCTGCAGTCTGTACAGTAACATGAATAGCTGTTCCTAGCTTGACATAGCTTGCTTGGGGAAGGTTATAGAGAAATTGTGAATATCCAAATCAAACATTCTCTGAATTCTCTGATTCTCACTTAGCAGCGTGACTGGCTCATGACACTGCATAGGCACTGTGCTAACATCTTTGTTAGGGGATCAACAACCATCTAAGGCAGTGGACAAAGCCAAGGAGTTTTTGGTGATTTTATCAGAACTCTGAGCACCTGAGAGATGTGGTTAATTCCCCTTCAAGAATTGGCAGGGGACCCTGATACAAAGAACTTATACTCCCCGAGAGCTAATTTATATTCCAGGCTGATCTACAGTAATATAAAGAGAGTTATCCACACAGACCTCCTGGAAGCCCCAGGCAAAAGAAGAATGCCACTACTCACTAGCGAAGTGGTATAGACTGGCAAGTAGGTAAAACCAGAGTATTAAACTGTCAAAAAAGTTCCCCTTGGCTTCTATGTATAGTCCAAGGGACAATCTGTCATATATAAAGCACTGACTGGGGACATAACCATCTTGAGAAAACACCTATTAAATCTGTTGAGTGGAAAGTAACAAAGAAGTGAGTTCTCCAGCCATACTGATCTGCATACTTTTAATTTAATTCTGGCACATATACATGGGTATTTTATGTTCAGCCCATTGATAATTGGAATCAAGTTTTCTGGGGACTGAACTCCCACTTTTGAGTCAGACGATGTGGTACATGATCAAAAAGACTCAGTATAATATTTTCAAAGCTTCTCAGTATCTAGTATGTTAAATCTATTTTGAAAAACCTGAGTTTTGGTTTTGGCACCACAATAAGAACTGAGCTCCCTGAAATTGCGGCCCAAAATGTATTAGAAATTAGGGTATATTTGTTCCAAACTGTAAGTCACAATCAGCTGCACCTGTCTCAAAATCACAAGGGATCCCAAGAAGCACCAGCACCTTGAGACCTATGTACCTAAGGAGGTAGAGATTATTTAATAGAGCTGCATCTTCACACTCACCTGATGTCCCACAGTTTTCTTATGCTCCTTGCTGGCTTGGCCTGGCCTAGCCTTGGCTGGTTTTACAGCTGTTCGAGACAAAGGCACGCGCCCTGAAGGGGTTGCTGACGTGGGACTGAGGACCTTCTCCTCATCCTGGAATAACTCTGGCAGCAGCTTAAACTGGTATAACAGCAGAAAAAAATACCGAGGGTAAGAATCCAGCAAGTGATTGCATCCATTTGTGCTTCAGGTAGTTAGAATCCAGGCTCAGTTTTTGTAAGCACTGGGTTTTTGTCGAACTCCACATGGGGACAAATGCAGAAAAGCATTCAAGCTAGTAGTATAGTGAGTGGGCCATGATTTAATACTAAAATTTTTGTGGGTTTGATCAGTGAGTCTCCTTCTGAAGATAAAATTCTGATTTGAGTTTTTTTTCATAGAGCCAGCAATAGCTTCCATGAGAAACTGTTAGATACTGACAGCAGTTTCATAAGTACCAATCGCAACTATGTATGGCTGCTTTGATCTAAGAAGGGAACAACAGGCTCCTCTCACATTCCAGTGGTGCAGACTCCTTTGTGGTTGAGAATTATCTAGGACACTGAATAACCCAGCAGGCCAACAAAGAATATTCCTGCTTTATCACTCTAAACTGAAATAATCAGCTTGAAAGAGGAATGATCAACCAAAAAAAAACCATTAGCCAAATTTATCTGACTGAAGATCTACTCGCAGGGAGTGGAGGAAACACCTGAAACGGCTTTCCAACTATCACACAGGGCTTCCAGTTCCCTTTCTCTAATGGCTACAAAATACTCCCATAAATAATAGCTGCTTTGAAGTAACTTACAACTAAAAATAACACCACCGGGTCTTTCTACTGACAACTATAGCACTTCAGAAGCATTGTAAGAGTAAGAAAATCTGAACTTCTCTACCTGTCAATGAATAATCTTTTATCTTTTATCTAGCATCTGTGCATTTTCTCCCAAGAGATAGGAGCATTCAATTTTCAGTACTAGAAAGTGCTTGGGCTAAGTACAACCTAAAAAATAAAAAAATTGGTTTTGCCTTATAAAACTTGGTGAGCATGCACGATATCCAATGAAACATGCTGCGCAACAAAATGGTACTTGTGCTCTATGGTTGTGCCAGATGGGCTAGCAGAAGGGATCAAATGTTCCTCAGTAGCATCCAGCACAGCACTTCAGCATAATATAATGACTATGAATGCTACAAAGGTATCCTAAATTCCTGAACTAAAAAAGGAGCTTAGCTTTATCTCACCTGAGTCTGACAGATTAGGAGTACGATCACCTTAGATGACCTCGGTAGCTGGTGGAAGAATGACATTTCCAGAGGGTGATTTAGCCCGTCTCCTTCCACTGACTCAACACAGAGTTCAGGATGATTGGGCCACCACCACCTCATTCAGCTGTCCGCAGTCAGATGGAGTGAGTCAGTATGCACAGGCATCTGAGCTACAGCGCCAAGTCTTTCCATCCCATACAGAAACATACTGGAATGCAATATGCTTTGTCTGAAACTCCTGATGCTCTCACACACCAGAGGTGAGGGTGGGAAGAGGGTCCCCAGTGTCTGGATTGCAGAAGGATGAGCTCTAAGCTATCAGTACGTAAATCTCATTCCCTTTTTCCAGCCCTGGGAAAATCTGCCTGTAAAGATGGGCGTACGCATTTCAAAGGTGCCATTTCCATAGACACTGCCTCAGTTACTGCCCGCAGAAGAAAGGAGCAATGTATGGCCTCCTGCAGCAGAGGTCAACAACAGGAGAGCATTGCTGAGAGGATCCACACTGTGGGGACATTGATGTTCTCGTATGGTTTTGGGGTTTAGTATCTTACCAATTTTCTTTGTTTCACAGAACACCAAAAGTGTTCAAAGAGAGGGAAAACACTGATCAAAGAGCAGATAATTCACATGGTAGAAAACAAGCAAGCAAGCATTTTTTCCCTGTAATTTTTTCAGACGACTTAACAGACATGCTGCTAACAATCTTACAGATTATTTCTTTCAATACAGAGCCACAACAGAAGATTTTAACAACATGCCAGTAGCAAGCATAAAAGCTGAGGACTGTCGTATTTCTTTCATGATACATGCATGGAAACTGAACTAGTTCAAAGAGGTCCTGTGGGTGGATTTATAGAGAAGGCCAAAATAAACAGCTAAACACTACGGTGCCTGCCAAGAGCCGCGTGTGTCATGCACTTCGGAGAGCAAAGAAGCATTCGAGCTGTATGTGAGAGTGGGCATGGGCAGGATGACAGATGATGCATTCAATTTAGAATTACCTTCTGTTCAATGTGCACAGCAAACCCAGAAAACAGCAACAACAAAAACATAAAAATCAGAAATGCAATCCCACTACAATTACTAATGAAGAGTGCCTGCTTTTGAAAATCTATTTTCTTCACAGTTTAATTTTTTTTTTTTTTTAAATACTGGTTTTGGTAAAATTTACCACTGGGGAAAACCATGGTAGTTCTTAGTGTTTAGACTGAATTGACTCAGCCTACTGAGCCTGCCCAAGCTGTTGTCATGCTCTTACGGCAGCTATGTCCCCATCGTCCCTTACTCACAGGACTGCATCCCTCGGGGCGCCCCTGCACCTAGGCCCCGCACAGTGCCCCGCCACGCCGTGGCAGAGCAGCAGCTACAACA
>NW_009260435.1:10191114-10194316 GCF_000687185.1 Egretta garzetta | reverse complement strand
TCCCTGAGGATGCCACCTGCCTCCCCCCCACCAGCAACTGGCTGCACTCAAACCACTGCAATACTCCTCTCAGTAGAGAGTCTGCTGTGGTTTTGCATCATCCTACATGTTTTAATAATATAGGTTCATGTATCTGCTCCGAAGAGAAAAATGTTGGTTTTCCTGATAGAATAGCATAATTTTAAATAGCCTGTCCTCGATACCCAGCTTCCTTGGCCATTAGAGCTAGCAAATTCCCAACAGCCAGCACAGCGCAATGTCAAGTTAATTGCCTTTACATTTCAGTAGAGCACAACTAGCATTTTTGCCATTAAAAAAAGCAGACAATGCCACTAAAGGCCTGTTCTATAATATTCCTTCACACAGTATTTTTCAATTCAGACGTCACCTTTCTTTCATAGATATCAAGAAGGCAAGACTCCATAAATTCCGGTTCGTGTCCTTAGGATCTAGACACTTCATTCCTCTCTCATTTTGTTTCTGGAACAGAGCTTGTCTCTCCCCCAGAAATTTTCTGCTCAATTGTCAGGCCATAAACAAGGAGCTTCTGTTTTCAGATTACAAAATTAAGGGCTTAACTGTTAAGCCTTTTTATACTACTATAGTATATTAGAAGTCCTTGATGCCTTTACAGAAAATACAGCAAAGTTTTGTGAAAAGTTAAAAAGAAAAACCACCAAAAAAACCCCCAAAAACCAAACAGTGAAATCAGTGGCTCAATATAGACTGGTCTTACATGGAGCAAAATGAGGCTACAGGACTTTCTAAATTAATACAGACAGCTAAGTAAAACACAAACTATGTTCAATTTCAGTTGATCTGATACTAAGTGAGAAATATTTCCTAGGTCTCTAAGAAATTTTACATGACCTTCAATTCAAGGATTCGTAACTGTAAAAGAAGAAAAAAATCCTTATACTAACCTTACTTGATTTTAGGACCTTAATTTGTTCTTCATAAACTGTGTCTTTATTCTTTTCCAAAAAGCCTTCACATTGATATTCCACCTGAAAATGATCATTTTACAGAAAAGTAAGTATTAAAAGTATTTAATAAGAGTATTTTGCATGGAATTCACCAGCTGTAACATTCACATTTAGAACAGATAATTCTTGTGGATGTTGAAAATATCAGCTCCCAAGTGCATCTTTGTTAAATACAGATTTTCCTCAAAGACAGTGCTTTTCAGTAAAACGTAAAACATTAAAACATAAAGAGATGAATACTGTTATTGCATTATACCAGATATATTTCACTGCTGAGGGATGCTTGTGGTAAAACAGCATGATTGAATGGTTATCAAAATGTGTGTTGAGCATCTCCTTCACTGAAGTTATCAGGGCTGAAAAATTTTGTGAAATCCAGATGCAACTGAGAACAAAGCATCTCATCTCATTAGCTGAGAGGCAATAAGTAGATCTGCCTGCAGCTTATTACGAAAATGCCTCATTTGTACTCAGAAAGACTATTTTTACGAGAAGCAATAAAAAGTGTGAATGTTGTGACAATACATAACACTCCTCTACCACAGAGCCACAGTCTCCTGGACCAAAGAACAGCCAGAGCGTCAGATAAAAACCTAGTATTTATTTCATCATCCTAATTCAAGGCTGAACAAAACCCAAAACCCATTATCAGAAGTCTATACCATAAAATTCTACATTAATTAACGTAAGCGTGCTAACTCTCCTGAAGTGTCTCACATTAACTCTTCAATGTTGTATCAGCAGAAGTGCAGACTATACAATACAACAGCACACCCCTACAGCAATTTTATTCTTTCAGAGCAGACAGACTGATAGCCATCAGCAGCCCCTCCTTCAGTACAGCCATTTATCAGTGCTTACACACCACCACTATACTCCGAGCTGCAAAACATTTCAAAAAATTCCTAGGGGGAGAAGGCAGCAGAGGATCTCCCCAAGGTCTCTGCACAGCTGAAAGCCCACTCTGAACATTGCCTCAGGCACCATTAATGTTCTCACTGCGGGAGGCGATGCCACGAGAGGGCAGCCGAATCTCTGCCTTCTCCCAGAGAAGACAACGTCAAGGCACAAGGTTACTAATCTGCCAGCTACAGCTTCATTTTTTCCTTCAAGATGTCTGTATGCATTCACCTCAGCACACAGGAAAGCATAAAATGCTTAGCACAGACAGCGCATCAGAGCTTAGAGCTTTGCCAATACCTGCTTGGAACTACTTCTAGCTTTCCTTGGCCCTCACTGCTCAGACTAGGCATAGGAAAGCCTTGTTTTCAAAGAGCTAAGTTTAGCCTAATATACAGTATATGAAATATTAATTAAATCCTTCTTGTTCTCTCATCCACCAAACAAAAAAGAACTCATGAATCTGAATGGTTACAGAGATGTTCTTGCTCCTTTCACTAGGGTAACACTAGACACAAGAAGAACAGGACCTCTCTTCTAAGCAGAAATTCAAGAAACTGGGAGAAATCAAGTGGAGGCACATAAAAGCCTCCAACCCCCCACGTCAGCATGTACAGACCTACTGAGAAGAATCCCAGAGCTTCTCCAAACTTTTTTCAATAAAGCTGACAATACTCTGAGGCAGCTTCTTTTTTTAACAGGACAATTATCTTAAATAGGATTTTTACATTTTTTACTTTATTTTACCCTGAGGAGTTGCTCAGTTTGATGATGCATTGTGGGAGCTGAACAACGTCTGCACTCTGCTGAGATACCCCTTGCCCAGCTCCCTAGAACTAGCTGTTCACTGATCAGCAGAGGCGAGGGTTCAGTCTTACCGCTCCAGCGGTAAGAAGGGTGTGCCAACCTCCTTCCTGTCCGCACATTAAGGGGGCAGCAAAACCAACCTGGTTTTGTTGTGGCTCTTTAGCTGAAACTACAGTGAGATATATGATTCTCTGTTTTGTGTCTTTCTATAGCACAACTGGAACTGATACAGTTATGCTGTGAAATACAAATAGGCTAAGCTGTCATGTTTTGAAAAAGGATGGTTAGTGGTTACAGCATGTGATAGGAGTCAGAAGCTCTTGTGTTTCTGGCTCTGCACAGCTGCCAGGTCAACTTTCTTGTCCTGATTGGGTGTACAGGCAGGCACACATTTTGCAAGACGCCCAGTAGAGCCAGAGATGCCGCTGCCCAGTTGCTGCCTGCAACAGCCGCACACCCCAGGATCCCCTCCCGCACACACACTCAGCAGGACCAGACAGGGGAAGATG
>NW_009260435.1:10169427-10191093 GCF_000687185.1 Egretta garzetta | reverse complement strand
AGAGGCACCAGAGAAAAAGCCCTTACCTTGTCAGCAAAGTGCTTGATGATAAAAGCCTTATTTGACAAACGTGGTTTTTCAAAGAGGGCACATTTATTCAAATGAGTATTGTATAGTTTTTGGGCCCAAGTGTCATCCGAGCCTTTTGGCATCTACAGAAGAGAACACACAACCATTTAAAATGTCTTGAAAACTTTTCAGTAGCAAAAGAAACTAAAAAGATGGGGGACCACACTTTGTGGTTTGCTTTCAAACTCCAGCTCCTCGAATTTCCAGCACTGCCATAAGCAAGGAAGCTGGTAGCCAGCTATGTACTTGCATTTCCAATACCCTGGACTGGGTGCAGCCCAGCAGCAGGTATAGCTGCTGTGTGACACATACAACGCTAGTAACGCTTCCAGTGTCACACGCCTGAAGGCAGGGATCCAAGAGGCATGTTATCTGACTGAGCAGTGTCTCAGAACTCATCCACCACCATTAGAGATTACTTGTGATGCTTTGTGATACACAAGAACCCCAAGCTGGGTTTCCACTGAAGTAGACACCACGCGCCATCCCCTGTACGTGGCTTGGCATAAATTAAACTAAGATAAAAGACAAAAGGTGAGACACCAAGCAAGAGGTAATTTGGAGAAATCTGACAGGACCCTGCACTTGCTACACTCAGGAAAGAGAAAGTTGCCAGAGTCAAACCAAAGGTTGATCAGAGACCCAGAAACAGATACAGGCACTTGATGGAGAGGAGGGGAAAAAAAAAGCATGACTAAATCAATTTTTTCGCCTCCTGTAATTGCCAATTCTGTTTGTATGTTCTCCAAATCCTTTCAACAGCAGTGTCAAAATGATGGCTGCCCACAGATGACTTTTCCCTGCGAGGCCCCAGAAGCAGGACGGCTGATGACCTCTTTCTCTATGAAAGCCCCTGAATGCACACCTTGCACTCCTCATCCAACAGATCCAGAATTCCCATTTTGGCCTCTATGAGGTTGATGCAAGGCTGATTGTCATAGAAATCAATCAAGGTCCATGGTATTTGTTCTTTCATATATTCTTCTTGTTCCAGCTTGAAGACATGCTACAGGGCAAAAAGAAACAGTTTTCTGTGAAATAAAATGCAGAATAAATACATAAACTCTCACTTGAATTCTTCTCGGCACATTAATCCAGGCTGCCAAGTGACACACTAGTTCAACTGAATAAACCCTTTTAACAAGTGAGTGCATGAAAAAGAAATTAACCTTTTTTCCTGGCCTAAAAACAACAGACTAAATTAAAGCACTCATCCATATTCTCTGCAAATAAGGTCTATTTTTTCCTATCTTTTTACTGTATTGTCCCACAATCACTATAAGCTCTTTTCTCTTATAAAAAAAAAACAAACCACAAAATCCAGAAAAAGCCTCAAGTGCAGGAACAGCAACTTATAAAGTGGGATGTGCTATGCATTTTGATTTTGAAGTTATGAATACTGCTCTATTTCAAGTAAAATTTCACTATAAATACTTTTGCGTTTCCTTGTAAAAGAACAGACCTCCATTTTCTCTTAAATGGCTGATGATTTTTTTTCTAAGATGACGCATTGCATTAAAATACACTCTTCCGCAAAAACCTGCAAGAATGACTCTAGGAGTATTAGCACAAGAAATCCCTTAAGCAAAATTTTGTGGAAGATTTATCTGGTATGAAGATCAATAACAATGTAGCTGTATATTTATTCAAAAATATTATCACAAAAAAACCTGCATAGCTTTAATGAAATGTGCATAGGAGATGAATTAGAACTTCAGGGAAAAAAGCTAAGATATTAAACAGGCAAACTGTGGTCTTAATAGCACAAGCACTTCTTTTAAAAACAAAAAGACTGCTGACTCCAGTTATTTTAAATGACGTTTTAGCTCCCATTTAAATTTTAATGCCTAGGAACTGCTCTGGCAGGCAGAGCTGAGCTCGGCCGTACCCTGGCAGCAGCAAAGGGCTGTGCTGTGGGCAGGCCTGGGGGCCACAGACTCCTGCCCTCCTGGGGCGGCCCCAGTGGCCCCCTGAGCTGAGAGCAAAGCCCACCAACGCCTCGCAGCTCTCTGGCACACAGGCAGCAGGAAACTGCCCTGACAAAGCAGTTTATGCCTTTTATTTCATTAGCTTAACGCCATCCTTTCCGAAGCAGCACTCCTTAACGGAGCCCGCAGGAGCCGTTCCCACCCCACCACTTAGCGGCTGCGTTCCACGCCGAGTTAATTCTTGACAGGAAAGCCAATGGGTAGCGTTTCATTGGCGAGTCATATCCAACCTAAGTCCTGAAAGAAAACATCAAACCACTTCTCCACTGTAAAGGAATTAGCAATTACATGGTGAAAAATGTCTTCAGACCTAATTTTCCTTAGGGGCTGTGGGTGGCCAGGCATGGGGAGGGTGGCCGGGTAGGCCGGGCAGGCCGCGGAGGTGCGAGAAGCAGCCCGGCAGTGCCTAAGCCGCCTGCCCTCAGCCGGGCGCCACGTGAAGGCAGCCTGGCTGCCGCCACAGGCACAGGGCTTTCATTTAAAACAACTTCCACACCGGGTACCTGCATGGCAGCCCAATGGGTCCGTGTCCACCAGTGCTGGGTTTGGTAGTTTGGTGGGGCCATCAACACCAAAGCCCTGTCACCTGTGCTGAGACGAGTGCTTATAGCAACAGCACGAGAGGGAAGGGAACATGGGGATGGTGATCTTTACTAAAGAAGCGAACCCTTCCAATTCTTACACTGACTAGATTTTTGTTGTATTGCTGAGAAAACTCTGAGATACCTTGTGTTTAGCAGCTGTGGCATCCTGCTAATGGAGCTGAAGCCAGCCATGGCACTGCCAGCCATGGCTCTACCAGCATGGAAAGGGCTCGCCGGGGCTGGAAAGCCCAGCCTCTGCTCCAGCACCCGGCTTACTCCCCGGCAAACATGCCTGCCGCCGGGATAACAACGGTGCGGGGAGATCCAGTCCTGCAAGCATGCTCCGCCATGGAAGTATGCTCGTAAAGAGAGTTCAAAGCTATTCCTGTACTGCAGCACAGCTTAGCAACAGACCTGGCATAAATAACTTGCCTCATCATTATGCAGGTAAGATATATAATTACAAACGTCACTAAGGCTGAGGAGAGCGAGCGAGAGAATCGTGATCTCTCTGGAGGAGGGAGAAGAGGCTCCTCTTGCCACACGTCAACCATCAGCTTCAGGCCGAGGCTGAAAACCCTCAAAAAATAACGCCAGGAGAGGAAGCATGGGTGGCAGAATCCCAGCGGCAAAGCCCTGCTCGCTGCTGCCCGTGCAGAGGTTATGGAGACATGGCTAACTCCAACTTCATCTACACAGTGCTGTCATTGACAGGCAATCTCCAGGTCTTAATTGCCAAGCACTGCTTCTGTCTTATAATTGTTACTGTGATCGGAATTTCAAATAGTCCCAGAGCAGCAGTTAGTCATAAAATCTATTTCTAGGACATAGTCGCTCTTTCCCCATCCCCCAAAGCCCACGGCCAGGACAGTTGGTTAATAGACTGAAGGAATTCATTGTAACCACTGGGGACCCAATTAGCAGAATGGGCTTGGGTGAGAGGAAAGGGAAGAGGAAATGCCAGCCATTTCCTACTTACCATATTGAACTGCTGCTGCAGCTTTTCATTGGCATAGTTGATACAGAACTGTTCAAAGCTGTTGATTTCGAATGTCTCAAATCTAAAATATGCAGATACTCAAAATTACTAGCGCAGTGAAAAAAAACAGATTAAATGACCACATAGTTGCAAATTCCCGCCCTCCGGTCAAATTAATTGCATTATTCATTCCAGTCACAAACAACCAACGAAGCACACAGGGAAATGGCAAAATGCAGCACATGGGCAATTCAGTGATGCTCCCTCTTTAGGCAGGGATGAGAACACAGGGAAGGGACTGATGTTCCTGGAGAGCATGGTAGTTATCTTTGTCCTCTCTAGAAGTGCCACCCTGGAGGAACAACAAGATGACAGCTCCCTTGTAACTTTCCCCAGTGCAACACATAAAGAACTACCAACAGCAAAATGTCAAACCTGAAAGTCAAGACAAAGATCTTAGCGTGTCAAAACTAAACACCTACTTCCTTCAACTTGAATAAGCAGCTGCTAAGGGTTTGGGGGTTTTTTGAATAATCCACACAGCATTATGTGACAAAGACAAAGATGCTTTGCAGTAAGATTATTCCATAAAAGGTGTCATATCTCTGACAAAAAGACTCACCCATAGATGTCCAACACTCCAATGAAAGAATGCTGTTTTACAGTAGCATGAAGGGCTTTGTTCACATGATCTACAATCCAGTTAAAGAGATTAGCATAGATATGTTTGGCCAGTGCATCTCTGGCATTGATGGCATGAAGTTTAGAAATTGGCTTGATGTAGGTTTCGGTGGCAGTCGCGAGCTTCCTATGGCAAAGCCAGTGGGCCATCTCTTCATACTCCACACCCATGAGGTCACAGAAGATGGTGAGGGGTTCATGCTTGGGCTAATAAAAACAATCTCGTTAGGCCTTGAAAAACCATTACCAATAGCACACATGCAATCATGCAGTCAGAAGAACTGCCTGCCTGCAGTGTTCCAACGATAAGCAGCAACAGCAGCTTCCTCAGCTCTTCCTCCTTCAAAAGTTAACAAGTTCCCTACCCAATTATCACATTCACATTGCTGAAGTAAATTAGTGAATCATGGTTTCCCCAAAGGCATTTTACTGTACTTGTGTTCACCAAAAAGCCCCACACAGGGAACCTGCAACCTTCACAAAAATGAATCACCTAGCTTTGCAGGGATGGGCTTGGTATTTTGAATTCTTGCAAGTCACTCAGTTTTGAGTGAAGAAGCTAGAGAAGTGCAGGGGACAGTACATCAGCTGTGTGCTGGGGACAGAATGGACTACAGCTCCTGAGTGCTGCTCTCGTCTGCTCATATACATCCATGGCAGGGAGTGACAGGCAATGGGGCATCACAGCCCAAGCCAAGAACAAAGAGGAAAAAGTGTGGAAGGGCTTTGGTGCCCTGGCCTCCATATTTAACATAATATTTTCTCAGTGAATTCTGGAGACAAACATTAAGAGATTGGAATACACAAATGACGTTCTCTAACTCTCAAATTGGACTGCACAAGTGAAAAATTCCAGATCTTTGTTTAACCAGGTAAAATCAACTAGCAAGGCTTGCACTCTGAGATGGGTATATAAGATTTCTGCATAAAAATCCATGCAGCACATTCACCACTCAGTGAGTTAAGATACTACACCTTGTGACTAATAGGCAAACCGATAGCTAGAAATCAAGGAGGACAGACAGGTCTTTCCTCCTAAGGAACTCCCCTAACACTGCTTCCTCATCACGTTCACTTTGCACCCGGTGCCCTAACAGCACGCTGGCAAGCAGCGTCTTGACAAGGACAGATTACAGGGGGCTGTTACTACACGCCCAGTAGCTTCATCAACTTTATCTTTCTATTTCTACGTCCTTCTGACTTCTCTGGGGCTTCTTCCAGTCTTTACAGCATACAGGTCCCATGGCAGTGCTGTTACACCTCCAAAATCCAGTTAACTGCAGAGCATGTCTTCTTTCAGTTTAGCCATACCACTTTAACTGGCTCAGAAGACAATAAAAAGATACTAATAATAATGAACACTGCACAAAAGAGTGTCACATCAGGGTTATTCAAGCTGACATCAAACAAACTGATTCATTCACACAGCACCATGCAGAGCCCTTCGCTGAGCTCCCTGAAGCACCACCATTGCATCACCGTGCCAGCGCTTCCCAGGCAGACCAGTCTGCATGGTGACAGAGCTCTGCAATGACATGGCTATTGTCAGAGAGCAGCATGGCTCAGGTAGCGGATGCCGTTGAACAGACATTCACCGCCACCTGCTAGATGTTTACCACGTCCGGATAGGATTGCACAGGAACTTGCGGCTTTGTACTAGCTCATTCAGTGGGATTCCTGCACCGGAGATACCCATTACAACACAGGCTAGCTCATCATGTCCTGAGGCTCATCAGCTTTCTACCTGTGATCATTAAACGATGCTTTCTTTGTAGAGAAAACCTTTTTAAGACACACCAAAGAGCCAGCCTATCACCATGGTTTCACAGCAGCTATCCATTAGATCCCACAGACGGATGGTGTCAGCCCAGGCACACTGATCACCCGTGGCCTGGTGAAGGATCTGTTGTCTCAGCTCCAGAAACTGGTACTGCAGACTCTTGAGAAAGCGACTGACAGTAAAATGAGAAAAAACCCCTGCAACTGTTGCTACTATTTGAAGAGAGAGAAAGATGAAGGCTGTGTAGTCCAGCAATAGACATTAAAAGAAAGGCAGAAGGAGAAACTGGTCACTTGTGAATCCAAGGCAGAGAAGAGTGACAAGCCAGATCTTTTTTGTTTCTCATCTCCAGAATATGGACTTCAGTAAGAAGCCTTGGTCCTCATTGAATGAGGAGGGTTTTTTCAGATCAGACTACGCAGTCCTCGCTGCTGACCTCCACAAAGGTAAAAAAGGACTGATAAAACACAACACTTATGATGAGTCACATAAGTCATATCTGTATACCCTATGCTCATGTCTAGACATCCCAAAGGACTTTGCGAAGCATTTGCTTTGCAATTATTTAGGCCATTTTAGCATTTAACATTAAAAAAAAAATACCCTGCAAAGCACTTACTGTGGGCAGGGAATGTGTTCATGCAGGAAAATATAAAGATCTAGACACCTGCCCAGGACTTCAAAGCTAGCCTGTCTGGTAGACTTCTCTAGGACAGATCAATCTGAAGTGAAATTAAGGCAGCCACTATGATAATACAGAGAGTACTGTCTAAAGCCTCTAAATTGAGAAGAGTTAAATCCATCTGCAGAAAGAACTGTGGAAATGTTAACAAATTAGAAATAAATACATTGCTTGCATTTTTACATTGTTACTCTTTTCAGACTAGGTCCCTGCAAACAAGCAGAAGACAGAACTGTCAAGAGTGAGAACCATGCCCTTCAGCTCATCTCCTACTCACGGGAATAGTGCAGCTGTCAGAATCCCGAGATGCAAACTCCACGTTGCCCAAGTGAAGGATGCCAGCAAGGATTCGAAAAATTCCCATTTGGTAGGAATCACTAATCCCTGAAAAATGATGAATAAAACGTTTTGAATGGAGAGAGAAATAAAGAACCATGAGCTGCAGTTGATGAAAATTTTTATTAAGAAGAGAAAAACGGTGACAGCTGGGTGCTTTTTTCAGAGGCTTTGGCATTTGACACTACTGCTTGGCTCCTCTTCTATTAAAAACATTTTATGACCAGATGCAAAAAAAATCCATTAAAATGAACTATTTAATTTGCTGTTTCAAAGTGCTTTGTCAGTGACCTCCAACACTGTATATGCTACACCGAGGGAATCCATTTATGTTCATATGATGCCTCCTCCTCTTACACTAGATATGTGATTCCACTGCAATTTAAATACCTCCTTAATGCAGTAAAAGCATCTCAGTCTCAAAGTTTATCAAACTCTCCTGTTTTTAAACACAACAGAGTATGAAGAAAATATACACAAACAATGTAGAAAACATTTGCTAGTATATCGGATTTGGGATATGACTGTGTTTTACAAATTACCTAGCAAAGTGCAGGCCTGCCTGGTGTTTACCATTTCCTTAGCATCATCGACACCATCAATCACAGGGCTTCCACCTTGCTTCGTATAGTGAAAGTAATTTGCATTCCCTGTAAGAGAGGTAACACATCTTTTACACACACTGATGCACAAATTCACAGCACATCTGTAAAGCTGTGTAATGATTAAGTTGCTCCTGGCAGAATCCATGATCTGAAATATGCCAGTATATTTTTGCCTCCTGGCTCATAGGACCCGCTTATTCTGGAGGATATTTTTTTCAAGATTTAACAGTGCAAATAAGTATTCTTAAGCTACCTGGTTCCTACAATAGGCCCTCAAGCATATTCTTGGTTGAGACTTCCACACCTGTGGAATAATCACTTTGGAAGCAATTCTTCTCCAAGTCTGAGCCAACCACCCAAGTGGTAGTTGTAGAGGTGACAGTAGCAGCACTTTGGAATTATGTGGCAGATATTATTACGCTACTATTGTATTGGGATATTTAAAAAATTCTATTTTGCCCATTTTCTTCTTGTTTCTAATCTATGGTCTGGTTTATGAGTATCTGCAGTCCATTCTGGCTGAGAAGTCGTGGTTGGAGAACTGACAGCTTCATACCGCTCTGGGGAGAGTGCTGGGCTTCACTGGGAGAGCATTAGCTCTCCTTGGGTGCTGTGTAAACTCCTATGGTTTCAGTGGCCGTGCTTCCAGCTGCAGTAACAGACTCCTTTTCTTCTGATCTGCTAAGGTTTCAAGAATGCTGAAAGAGGAGTCTGCTAAATGGCTTTCTTTAGTTATAATTACAGCAGTTCCTTTCTTCCCTGTGTCAGCAGATGTGAATCCTAAATGTGCCAGGATGGTGCAGAAGAGCAGAGAAACACTTTAAAACCAGAACAGTATTTCAGAAATCAGCACTGGCAGGCTGTGCAGTTTTCCCACTACGAAGCTAACTTTTAAAAATATGCAAGAAGCACTGATATTTATATTGAATTTTGAAAAAGATGAGGTGATTGCCTGTCCCAAGGTCATCATCATGCCTTTCTTTTACGAAGTACCAGCTCCTGTTAAATGAGAAACCTTTCCCTTATCAACATTTTAATTTGAAAAATGAAAAAATTTCACTTATCAGTTTTGTGATCACCAGGTTAGCAGAGATGGTAAAGTAACTGTTGTAACAGCCCAAGTGAAAGTATGCGGATGCAAAATAAGCTTTTCAGGTGCTTACGCCAGAAGTGGTAAAACTCTCTAGTAGCTGGAGCCATGGAAAAAAGGTTTTAAAGGACCAAGAGAAGAGAATTTCACCCTCGCCACTGGAAAACTACTCTGGAATCGAGGACATACTAAGTCCTAGTGATTACAACTGCAGTGTACTAGAGTTTGCTGAATAAACAAATCTGTTGCTTTCATTTTATCCAAAAACCACCCAGTCTGAGATGTGTCATTTTTGTTATTTTCAATATATTTTGGTATTTGAAGGTTTAAAAGTTTAGAATTTAAAAGCCAGCAATTCTTTTGGTTCTACGGCTCAAAAAGCTCAGAGATGCTGCTTTGTACCTACAATTGCACAACACAACGAATGTGGATTTCATACCTAATCGTAGAGTTTTAAACTCAGGTAATGCTGCAGAGGCACAAAGTTGGTAAAATATGTGGTAATTTCTCTCCTCTTCTGCCTTTAAAAAGAAAGGAATTGATTATTTTTCACAACTTAACAAGCACCAGAAACATCCACGAGTAGAAAAGAATTACTATGTTTAATGCTTTCTGTAGCATTACATTAAGAACATGGAAGCCACATGGAAAAAGGAAAGATAAATCAGGATCTATCATTTCCTTCCTGATAAATTCAATCCATTTTCAACAGCAAGAAGCATGCAGACGTTTTCATTTAAAAAAAATGTATGATTTCACTTTTCAGAACTCTGGATTACTATTAAACATAGATCAGGATTCTATGGGTGGGTGAAATGATCATACTTAAAAGCTTTTCATTTTCCAAAAATAACTAATACCATTTGCCTCAGCATTTACAGTAAGCTGGCGAAGGGAGTAGCTTTCTTGCCAAGGCAAAGCTGGAATTTTAAAATGAAGGACAAACACAGCTCAAAAGGTTATGACTCATGACCAACACCACAATTCTGAGTCTAAGCACTCTAAATTTCATAACTTCAAAACAAAAAAAAAAGAAAAGAAAAGATGCTCTTCCAGCTAAACCACGTTCAAGAAGTCTCTCTCATTTTCAAAATATACAACAGTACTTCAAGTAACACCCTACGCAATGCAAACTAATTATTTGTTTTATATCTGTAGGCAGCCAGTCAAGGATCAGTCCATTTTTACTGAGCTCTAGACTATAAGGAAGGCAAAGATGGAGAGGAAGCGTGGGAGACAAAAAGGATGCAGATCGGTTCAAGTATGAAATGCCAAAATGAAGAGAGTTCAAGAAATGTGAAATTACATATTCTCATTTGCCTAAATAATGGCAATTAAGACTCATTTGTAATTTTTGGGATAGCAGTGGGTTTTAGCAAGAAATTGAAAGTGAACTGCGATGGCAGCTTTACAAACCACAACTTCTGGAGCATGAGAGGTTTCTGCTAGGTTTTGAAGCCCTATTTTATAATACTACAATAAGGACAAAATCCTATCTAGTATTGCACTGGAAGTATTTAGTGTTTAAATATACAGCCTTTTTAATACATATTTTACAACTACGAATAATGAAAGGTTGACTTGGTTTTCCTTTCCTCCCCCCTCCCCACACATGCTCTATTACAAATACACTATTACAGCCATCTCTTAGGAGAGATAACTAATATCAGCAAGCAATAGCTTTTTTTTTTTTTTAGCATAGTCATACGAATGTACAATAAGATTGCAACAGTATTACCTGAAACACCACTCTTGACTTTTCCAAGAGGTAAGTTCTCATGTTAGCACCAATGATTCGATACCTCTTATCAAAACCAATTTCAATGTATTTCCCAAAGCGACTGCTGTTGTCGTTCCTCGTAGTTTTGGCATTTCCAATAGACTGAAAAAAGGGAATATTATGAAGGTTAAATAGCTTTTAGAAATTATCAAATCATCTATGTGGCTCATGAACATTTAACAACGTTAATTTTGTCCTGGTTTCAAAACAATCAAGAATTTAATAAAGAACAATCTCTGCCTGGTCAGCAAGTTACATCAAAATATAGTTATTTCATTAACACAAGACTGGGAGCTGATCTTCCTAGCAATGGTTTCACTTCCACATAGCCTAATTTTCTAGCTAAAAATCCTTTCTTGCTCTCAGAAGTCTTTTAAAACAAATTAAAGAGCGTAACAGAATGTTCACATTCTTCTTCACAGATTTCTTCTAAGGACTTAATAAAACTATAATGGTTATTCCACACTGTATATATTAATTTATGTATGGGTACAGATAGACGTATAGAACTTGCAGCCTCTGTAAATCTACCTATCATAAACCCCTAGTCCAGCAAACAGCCCCTATGTTCTGTCTAGCTAACAGTTTATTATTATTTTTATTTATTTATATTATTATTATTATTATTATTATTATTATTATTACTCTACAATCAACTACATTTCCAAACTACTTCTGCAAACATACCATTGTAAAATATTTACTGTGTGCCTAAATATAATCTAAAAATTAACATGTACAGACTCACGTAATTTGCCTGAAACTGAATCACTTCCACAGCAGCTCGGTTACTGACCCAGAGTCTCCAGTGCTGCCCTATGTGCCTAACTGTCTTAGATTAACTCAATGCAGCTTCATACACAATAAACAATATTTAATGTATTTCCTCTATAGTACATGGTCTTGGAACGCCCAGGGCAAATGACGACTGTGGTTCCCGAACGGTCTTGGTGCACCTCTGCCTTACCTCATCAGCGTTTGAATTCACTGCAACAGGTACCAGCTGGATATATCAGAATTCAAGCCATGCAAATCACAACATGCTGAACTTCAAAGAGCCTTTTCTCTTCTCAGTTAGATCATGTTTTAGACATCATATAGCAATTCACCTTCCAAAAAAGTCCTAAAGATATCTCTGTATCAAAAGGAATGGCATTGGGAGTAATTCGGATACAGCGCACTGCCTTTTACCATATGCCACTGTGTTTATGCTGTCAAATACCTAACTCTGAAGTATACCATAACTGAAGACACGGAGTTGTATCAGTGTCCTAGTTTCCTGGTTCACATAGTCATCCATAGGAACCCTGTACTGAAATAAAACTTGGGAAAACCCAATGAGAGCAAACGGCAATGCTGAGTATTGGTATTCCAA
The DNA here is from genome assembly GCF_000687185.1 of Egretta garzetta. Lineage (NCBI taxonomy): Eukaryota > Metazoa > Chordata > Aves > Pelecaniformes > Ardeidae > Egretta > Egretta garzetta. The sequence continues at coordinate 10,179,144 of NW_009260435.1, read as the reverse complement.
ATCTGTAAAAGGAAGGGCAGTGAATCAGTAAGGGCCATCCGGGCACAGCGCGGGAGCGGGGAGCAGGCTGTCACAAACCCCGCTGCAGCAGCAGCACGCCTGACCGAGCAGATGTCAGAGCGGGTATCAGATGAACAGTTGCTATGACGGATGTAAGAACAAATTGCATCTCCGCAGTTCTAAGAAACGCTGAATTCATTCGAACTGAACATACTCAAACTGCATTTCTCGTGTTTTAAAATTATTGCTACTGCGATATATTTTGTTGTTGTTCGTAGCAATATAATATTACAATATTTTCAAAAACTAATTATTACTTTGAAAAGTGTTACTTCTAAAATCAGTTAAGAACGTCTTTGGTATTACAAGATTGCTTATCAGAGTACATACTAATCTGTATAATTCACATAGTTACACAGGGTAACAAAGAATGAGAGGCAGGAAATTGCATTAAAGATGTGTTTTAAGACTTGACAATTTCTACATGTGCAATAGGAAAACTGTATATAGTTATTGACTACAAAACTAATTATTCAAAAATATTTGCTAGAAATGTATAGTGGTCACTTGCTATTACAGAGTATTTAGTAGGCAAAGATGATGTGAAAATCTGACACTAATGATGGTAGCTCATCAAATGCTGGCATTTAGGTTGTCCAAATACAAATTAAAAAATAAAATTACCTTCTGCTCCTAAGATTTTACAATCAACTCTGCAAATGAGGAGTTCCCTGTTTCTAAAATTAATTACTCATTTTATTCCTCATCTACATGGGTTAATTTGTGTTTCTGCTGATGTATCAAAATGTTAATTTTGCTATCCTAGAGTCTGTCTCAACAACAGATTTCAGAACGCTCACTCTAAAGCTTCTTTAAAGCTCAAGTGTTTGAAGTTAAAAGGGTAACTTTCATCCAGTCATAACAATGTTTAAAGTAATTGAAATTTTAGATATACACCTGCAAAATTGCCATTGCTCTCTAGGGCCCAGGCTGCTCCCCTGGCTTCCTCTGATAGCTGGATGTTTGGATCCCACAACAGCAGAGCCCACTGCTCATCATGGCACAGCTTGTTTTATCTCGTAAAACAGTTTAAAACCACCACACAGCACCACAAACCAGGCACAATTACCTTGTGATAGAACACAAACTGTGATGGGGCAGCTATAGTTTGAGTATCATGAACTCCTCACGCCAGGAGGAAAGAAGGAATAAAACATAGTTCATTTTTAAAAATACCTGAGAAAGAAAACAATGGCAGCATTTTGCATTTCACTGTGTGCACTCCATCTTCTCATGTCTATCCACTAATACTTCACCCTATTGCATAGAGCTGCTAAATGTTTACCAAGGCATCAGTTGTCCTAAGCATTTTCTTAGGCCGTCCATAGGCATGCGCATGTGCGTGGCTATGGACAGCGCTACTTCTCTCAAGGAATTCCCCCAAGACTGTTTCTCTCTGGTGACTCATTTCTTAACATAGTTCCTTAACTTCAACTACAACTTCAATCTACACAAAGGCAAAGACACAAAAAGCAAGCCAGATGAGCGTTAAGAAATGTTTTCAGCTTGGCCACAACATCAGAATTACAGCATCTCCTGAGGGTCCCGGAGAACAGAGATGCTGAAGCAGGAGGGAATGGTACATGTTACCTTACAGCCTACTGCCAGCACCTATGCTCCCAAGCCAATGGCTTTGGGACTTGACTAGTTAATTACACAGATTTCCAGAACTGAAACGTTAGTCTGAGGTAATTTCCCTCTGAAAGAAACTGTGTGCATCTCACGTAAGTTTGCTTTCTCAGCCTGTCTTCCTTAATCACATTTCTTAAAATGGAACATTTGCTTTACTCAACAACTCTCTTCACTTCAAAGTATAATCTACCTGCCCTCACTGCGTGATGTACACGTTGGGTGGGTAAGACCAGAATTTCTAATCCTCTTTGGAATTTTACACACAAAAAGAATCTTCTGCGCTGGCATTTGGCCAGTGGTCTGGGAACTATCAGTTTTACAAAGCCGAACAGATTTAAAGCAGCACTGATATAAAAATTACTTTGTTATGTGAAATATATTAACAATACTGAAACATTACCTCCAGTCTTCTCTCTCTCTTTCGTAAATACTAGACAAAACGATGCCTAAAGCACCTCCCAGTAAATGGATTAAAACCAAAATTTTAAAATGCCTTTATTCTAGGTTCTTTAATCCTTAAAAAAAAGTATGGATTGCTCCCTCTGTTAGCTTATGTTCACCCCAGAATAATAACTGTAGCTGGAGGGCAGGGCTTAGTGCAGCAGCTCTCTTACCTCCATGATGGGGTTGGAGGCCAAGACTTTCTCCTCAACATTGGCTTCACTGGCGGATCCACTGACCGTGGCAAAGTACCTCATGGCATACTTAGCAGAGACGGTCTTTCCGGCCCCGGATTCCCCGCTGACAATGATTGACTGATTTCGCTCATCTCTGAAACACAAAGATGGGTTAATTACCAGCTGTTCTCTCAAGGACACTTGTTTTTTGTGTCCCCAACTTGGCAACAACCCTTCCACCATAAATGTTAGCAGTACAGCAATAATGTAAATGCATGTGGCAGAAACAAGGCTGTTAGTGACCGAGCTGCCTGAATGGCTGACCAGACTGCCTGCGCCCGGGATCGATGCTGCCGCCGCAGTCCAGCCAGCCAGCCGAGCTGCTCCAGGGGACCTGGCTACAGCAGAGTACCCATTACCACTATTCACTACGTGCTTCTGCAGCTACTTCTATCCAGTGTCTCTGGTAAAGTGCTCCACTAAATTATCAGTGCTCATTAGTAAAGATCATTAATGCCATCTTACAGATAGAGAACCCAACAGCAGAGCCAGCAACAGAAACCTTTCGTCCTTCTGATCTAATCACCAGCTTTTCCCAGAATTGTTCTGAATCTGAAAAATTCAAGCAGGGCTGTTCAGGACACAAATAGCAGCTCTAGAGTGAAGACGATCCCTTTGTTGTAAAGTAATTTCTCATTTAAAAAAAATAATCTCCATTTGCTACTAAAGCAATTTTCCCTCATCTCAAAGAGGGCTCTATCCATAAACCCCAACTGTATGACTAATGAACACACTACGAAATAACAAGGATAGAAATTAGCATTTATATAGCCTGAATCTTTCAAAATAAAGACCATGCATACTTTATACAGTATTTTGTATTTCCAAAGCAAAAGAAGTTAAAATGAATGAGATTTCAAAATACTACTGTGACCTGGGTGAGCTTAACTCTAGTTTACATACTGGAAAGTAGAGAAAAAAGGAATAAAATTTTAACCCAAAGATTTTCAGAGCTGGGGCTGGAACACAGAAAGTATGACCAAGCCCCCAACCAGGCTGCACTGTGAATGAAATTCCGGGCACACGCATGTTCAGGCAGCACATATACAGCCCGCACAGCTTCCAAACACCCATGGAGGCCACCAGCAAATGCTATGCCGGGGAAGTGAAGAAACATGTACAGAAAAACTATTTGCGGTTTCTGCAAAAAACTGATGAAATTGTGAAGCTAAATTACAGATCACGTTGTTACTCTCAAGCTGTTACCTATCTTCAGAAACGTCCCCAAGCCCCCAGATGAGAGCACAACTCCAGCACCTACTTCGTGTTGCACAAAGACGCAGGCCAATGGAGCCACTGGCTGGGTCATGCACCGCTGGGAGAGCCAAGGTGGGATTCGTTTAACCGAATGAAGGCATGGGCTGAAGTGGGTTTTCCACATTTTGGTAAAAGGAAATTACTTTACATGGCTGGGTGCTGACTTAAATTTAATAGGAAAGCGTTAAGAAGATCAAAGCAACCTAATTTTATGTTCTCAACTTCCATTTAACACATGCGATAGGTGCGAATGACTACAGCACAGTTCACACATTCACATACACCAAGCTGCCAGTCTCAGTGGGAAAATTGTGGCAAAGCAGAACTGTTCGGCTTGATACCAGGTTGTGTGTAGTCCAGGTTACGTAGGCTGAACTGCCAGAGGTAATGAAACCACTTGCCTGTGAGACCTGTCCTTACAGCAGCCATCAAGCCTGCTGCACACGCTCCTGGGGGAGGTCTGTGGTGCCTGGGAGGGCTTGCGGTACCCATGAAGATTTCCAGTTGGGAAAGGACGATGAAACACTCTTGCTTCTTCCCCATTGCCCCCTTCCCTGAGTCTGCTGGCAATGCATGCAGGACAGCCTGCAGCTCTGCATGTCAGGAGGTGGTGCGAGTTGCATGGATGCTCACGTTCAACAAGAGCAGCAGAAGGACATGAGAGATGTCCAGCCAAAGACCTAACTGGGACAACCACTAACAAACAATTTTCCCCTCACACAGACAGTTCCTGCAGTGAGTCAAAAACAGAGAACAATTTCTCCGTAAGCCAGGCAGTGCTCTTTCTTTTATTCTGCCACTGCTCTCTCACATGGAAAAAACCTCAACCATACCATTATAAAATATGAAACTTCTGGTCTGACTTCAGGAGATGGGCAACGACATAACAAGCTTTTCATCTGTATTCATTCGATTCATTTGGTTGTAGATCACCAGCTCTGTTTCATGTATTAAGTATCATTAAATATATGAAGACTCATGAAGCTCAAGTCCTATGAAATGTATCCCCTGATGACTGAGCTTGTTTTTAGTTTAGTCCCCAAAGTACAGAAGGCTTTCAGAAAACAAAGTAACGCAACCTCAGTACTACAGACTTCTGACAAAACTGACAACAAAGACTGAACTCTGTTGCCAAGAGAGGAACATTGAAATAAAGGTGTCTCATTCTAACTCGCACCTCCCTGAAGGACATGTGGGTGAGCGTGGAAAGTGCACACTGGTTTTGCCATCCCTAGTCCCTCCTTGGGAGCTCAGGAGTGGCTGCAGAAGAGAGAGCTCCATGTTTTCAAAGACAGTAATGAAAAAACGAGATTGAAGTAATTTCTTCTTAAGAATACTGTTGCTGATTAGCCTAGAGCTTCCTTCCCCCACACCATAAGGTATGAAGATGTACCCTTCTCCTCAGCACTCATCCATGTGCTCAGGAATAAGGGATCCATTATTATATTACCGTGTAAGTACATATACACATACACTTTTCATAAATTCGCCTAGAGAAGATACGGCTGGCTCTGTGTGAGCTGCAAATGTTGCTGCCATGTCTTCTGCAATGAACATTTGTGCTTGCAGTAGCTACAGCAATCACGAGGAACAAAGGGCTCGCTCACTGTCTGCCGCGGAGTCCTCTCGCATCACCCTGCAGCGCTCCATCCACGCTCAGAGCCGCTCTTGTCCTCAGAAGTACATTAGTCCATTGTTTGGCTTTAACACACTGGAGCGACCATCCTCTAGCACATTATTCTTTCTGCTTTTTGGCAGAGAGAAAGGAAAACACAACAGAACAGCCAAGATCACACTCGACATTTGAAGGAGGAGAAAGGACAGCGTAACACAACCCCCCAAACGCAACAGCTGCGGGGGGTGAGCTGTTGTTGCCACAACCCCAGGGCAGACTTGGCATGCGGACGTCCTACCACAGGCAGCAAGATACTCAGTCTTCCAAAAAGGAGGGTGGGGAGGCCTGCCAGGCAGCCCCCTCAGCTGGGCAGAGGGCTCTTTGATGTCATTAAACTTTAAAGAAACAAAATGCCACATTGAAAAGAAAGTAACAAGTAAAATAGAATCAAAATACCTTGGACAGTGCATGAAATGTGGTGAGAATTATTTTTAATGGTAGGTATAAGCAATGGTCAGTCTGAACTATAGCCTCTGCTTATGCCAAATGAAATTTTCATAATCAGGCTACATTAAAAACAAAATGAAACAACAAAACCTCACAACAAAACAAAGGAAAAAATCCCCAGAAAACACAAGTAACACCACCCTGAGTTCTTTCTCAAGTATAAATAACACTTTTGGAGTTATTTTTAGCTAAATCATTAGCCCCCAGCCTTTGACCCAACATTTTGAGCACTTAACATGTCACCAGCCAGGAAAAAAGCTGTAATTAAAACTTTCGGCCAGTGAAGCAAGCAGGGCAACAGCATTACATGTGACACCACTTTGTAGCCTGATGCCACAACCCATTATCTATGCAATAATTCTTCATCTTCTTGGGGCTTCTTCTCTGAATAAAGCTCGTAATCAGACAATTTTAAAATTAAGATTACTTCTGAATGGAGGGAAGATTTTACTGTGCTTTTACAGAGCGAAATGAGGGAAAGCAAGCTGGGAGACAAGAAGGTGGGAAGAGTCCTCCTTCACCCAAAGGTGGGTGACTACCACACCCATGTGGTACAGAACTACACTACAGTGATACGATACTGAGCCATATTATCTTGAAAAGAGGTATTTAACCCCAGCAGACCGAAACAGATTGACTGGGAGCAGTTTGCCACTCATGGAAACACAAAGTTCAGGCATCGGTCAGGATCGCGTTCGGCTTTTGCCACTTCTGAACAATGCAGAAGAATAAAGGAATGACAAAATGAAAATAAAACTTCAGTTTTAAGATGATGGGCCCAAACATTTCACAAGCTGAGATGTGAAATGATAGGCTGAGACTGCTCGCAGCAGCAGGGGACTTGATTCAGAAATCTTCCATAACTGTTCCCTCAGGCCTACACTTTAAAAGTCACATGAGGGTAACAGCTGCTTCTTGTCAAATAAAAGAACCATAACACACTATGGTACAAATAACTGATAGTTTAAAATAGCGTTATCTATCACAAAAATAATGCCGATGTCCGATTTTGAAAGGTAATATTCAGATGCTGTATCCAAGCCATACACAACTCCACTCCTTACGACAAGTAATGGCCATAGAATGAGCAAAAAAATGTCACTAATTTTTTCCTATCATAATTCCAGTAAAGGACAGAAACAGATTTGTGCATAGGCTGGTAAATTGTAAAGACGATTTTGCTTTATCTACAAAATTCTGTCAACAGGCAATATGTTTATGAGGAAACTCACTGTCAGAGTGCCAAAACAGAAGAGATGTAGACTTACCTAACTCCTGGAAGCTTGAGATTACAACCTACATTCCAGCAGGGTTTTTTTAATGCTTGGAAAAAACATTGCAAAATTCAACACAAGCTGAAGTGTTCAAGATAGCTTCTGCTCAAAGGAGGTTCAGCACTGCCGGGGGGGAGGGGCGGGAGGAAGAAAAAGAGTGCTACAAACTGACTTAAGATATCTTACATGCAGAAAAGGGTTTTGCAGAATACGAATGAACTGACAATGCACAGGTAACCAGAAAGTGGTTTAAAAAAAAAAATCTTGTTTGCAAGATGTGGAAAAAACTCTTTGTTGAAGATGTGCATATATCTGAATGCAATACTTTTAATAGCATTGACTACTAATTTTCAATTCTGTATTTCAGAGAAACCTAAGGGAGATGCTTTCGGAAGGGCTCAGAATGGAGGAAACGCTACTCCCATCAGGTCACGGCTGTCAGCTTCAGTGGAAGCAAGAGCAAGACTGTCACTGGGCCCCCGCAACGTACATGGAGTGCTGCAACAACGCTGGCTAATCACTGATGGCTCTCATTATCGAAGGTGGCTTTTAACGACTGCACTTGACCAATGGAAAAATTGAGGCAGAAAAGAAAGAAACAGTTCACAAAATGAAACACTGAAGTTACTAACATGAAAGGCAGAGTTGTCAATTTTCAAACAACTTTAATTCCTTAAGATCACTACACCCATTGAAACTGGTTCCCTCAAAAATTAAAACAGCATCTTACTGCATCACAGCCGTTATTTCCATAGCAAAATGTCCAAACAGACCAGGATAATCAAGACAGAGACTAAAAAAACCCTACAGATATCTTTGTTTACCTTCTTCCTCTTCATCATCAGAAAATCCCTCTCTGAAGCTGGAACACTACAGTGGTTAAAAACCTACCCATCAGTAAGTGTTTCAGAGGGGATTAAAGAAGCCCAGAGCTATTCAATTTAATCATCAAAGCACAACATTGTTTTTGTGGGGTTTTTGCTTCCTATGACTGATGCATTGGATGCATCACTTGATCTTGTCTTTCAGACCCATGACTCCACAGCAAATAATGTCAAACAGATGTAGGTAAGCACAGACACCACAAAAACATCAGCCTGGGAAAACCAACAAAAGGAATACAGAATTATTGGCATCAACCTCAATATTTGTATCAATCCATCCATACCCACACCACCACATCTCTACCTGGCAAAAGCGTATCATTGACAGCTGATTTTAAAAGATTCTCATATGGGCTTTGAAACTCTTGCCTGCCATGAACTACTTAAAAGTTGAGTTTATCTCAATGCCATATAATATAGATGAGATTGGCAGAAAAGATCAGTGAGATATTGTTAATATAAAACGAAAAGACCAAATAACAGGGCAATTTGATGAGAAGAACATTAGTGCTTTGTCTTTGATCCTAAACCAGCTATGTTTGTTAACCTTGAGGACACTGCCAAGGTGCTGGTGTTCTTAAGGAAGCTTCTTCTCAGGGTAGTTTGAAGGCCACTACCTTCAGGTCATCTTCTCCCCTCACTGCTCCAGTGCTAAGAGGTTTAATTAAATCTACTGCCTTTTTTTGTGGAGTCGCTCCCAGTTTCTTCTTTTCTTTTGGAATAACAGATTTAGGTTACAGCTAAGGACACCAGCCCCACAGCACATGGCAGTTTCATTTTTTATTTAAATCAAAACGGCACTAACTGCTGCTAAAGGCCTGATCCTGCAATCTTCAAACACTGAAATCTCCTACTGCTTCAATGCAAGAACAAGAACACAATAAATAGCTTTTATTTAATCCAGCAGTGACAGTCTGGTCTGCTTTATCTCACCACTGTTCCTCTACTGCAGTTCTGTGGTAATAAGGCAGACTTGTAAGCCTGAAATTGCTTTACATTTTCAAAACACTGACTTTTGAATGATCAAAGAACCCGACTGAACCTGACCGCAAACTCACAGGGGAGGAACCTGTGACTCAGGGAACATTTGGGATAGGTCCTGTTCTCAGCATACACACATAATTACCACTAACATCAGTGTGTGCTGTGCCCACCAAAGACAGAAACAAAACTTAGCAATGTCCCATTCTGCTACAGCGGAATTATGGCAGCAGGAAAAGCAACGCAAGAAAATAACTTAAAAACTAATGACATTGCTGAAAGGTCAGACAGGATTCGTTCTGAAATGCTGGCATGTTTGCAGTCTTGCTGTACTTCCATTAGCTGCAACTACTCGGGAGAGCCATAGGATTAACCAGGGACCAACACAAGCCTAGTTTAAGCTACATGTCTTACACCCCACACTACAACACAGGTTTCCAAACTGCAAGGATACACGTACATACAGGCAGCTGACATGATTAAGCGTCTCCAGCAATGCAAACATAACTGACCTAAGTAAGCATCCTGGGTTTTGCAATCAATCTCTCAGCATCCCCGTTGCCTATCTGTGACAGTGTATGACCAAAATAACCTGCAGTATCCACCGTCAGAACACTCACACATCTTTGTATCTGAGAGCATGATTAAACGAATCTGTTTATTAAAGATCAGTTTCCCCCTGTGAGGCACCTATAGAAAATTTTACCAAACAACTTCCTCATTGCTAAGATGAAATAAAAGAAGTTTATACAATGCACTGAAAATAAAAGCAGCGTGGAAGTGCTAAATATCATTGTAACCACTTTATTGATGTTCCCAAATAACTCAGC
>NW_009260435.1:10164857-10169105 GCF_000687185.1 Egretta garzetta | reverse complement strand
AATTATAGCTTACAGGAATAGAGAAATACAACTCATACTCCACCCGTTCCAAAAGGCTCACTCAGTCTTGGAATAATTACCCACAGAAAAGGTTTTAAGCTCCTTTCCTGTGAAACCCATCAGCTTTCATCAGGTATCAAAATAAAGTTGAGAGTTCTCTGTAGTACCGAATGTTTGTGAGCTTCACAGCAAGCAGATTGATTAACTTACTAAAAAATGTAGGAAGGAACTTCCCAGCCTCAGGCGGCCAGCCCCAGCAGGCCAAGGGAGCACTGTCTTCAGGGGACTGGGCATCTTCCAACACAGGGATGAGGATGCAGAGCCGCCGAATGCGGGGAAAAGAATAAAGTAACAGAAGGACAAATCCGTGCCATAAGATGAAATTATAAGTTCTTGCACACCATTTATCTGAAGGCTCACAAAATAGGTCTGAGTTCAATAAGCGTTGAAAGAAATAGCGTGTTCCCTAAAAATACCAGTGATTGTAAACTTGAAACCAAAATACGTCCTTTTTTTTTTTTCCTAGAACACTCTTCTTTTTTCAGCACAAAATGTGGTTTGGGAGAGATGCGAGGATTTCTTCTGCAAGGCTCACCAGCCTGTGCTCTCCCCAATGCCTGCCCTGAGCAGACCCCCGCCGGGGCAGGTCCCTGGTTCACTCTTTGGGCAGTCGTCCCCCACTTTGGTGTGATGCTTCCATTGTCACGGTTTTTTGCTTTTCTAGAAGACCAAAATTGCTTTTTACACTTACCCTAAAATGAAAGGCAGCTGTAAAACCCACCAGGACACCCTGGAAGGTTTAACACGAGTCAGTGCAATATATTTAGCTTCACCTTTGCCTAAGTGCAGTGTTGTGTGGCAGCAAACAAGGCTGTACATGTTCAGCAGCTCTTGTTCAGTGCAAAGGCCTTTGAAATTCAGCCCAGGGTGTGCAGCATCTGTTAGGAGCCATTATAAAAACTGGCAACTTTACAAGCCCAGGATTTGCTTTTCAAGTAGAAGTAATTTAACTGTTCAATAAATAAACAAATAAAAATAAGAATTCATTCAGCAGTTTTCTAATGCTCTCAGACCGATCGAGAACAGCAGCAGCCAGGTCTGGGCAGCCTTCCCGTGACTGCAGGAGGCAGCCCCTTGCCCTTCATCATCCTTCTCAACGATTTTAATGACAAAGTTCTTTGCAGCCCTAAATAAGTTCTGTTATCCTGTTTCTGGATTTGGCTCTTGGCCTCTTTAACATGGGAAAGCACCCTCCTTCTGTCCTCTTACTTCCCAGCTGCTCCCTACGGCCCACCTAACGCAAGCACATCTTTCCGTTCTCTTCACGTGGGTGCTGAGCCCCCGTCCCTGGGAGGTCACCTTCCTCTGGAGAAGCCTCCCCTGCAACCAGGCAGCACCGATAAAAGCCACCCCAGCGCTCTACCTTCACCCACACCGCAGGAAACCCTTCTCCCTCGCTTTTCAAGTTTCCTCCTTGCAGTGCTCCTTTGCACAGCGGGCACAGCCCCCGCTTCCCCGCAGAGCCATGTCGCCCCGGCATTCCGAGTGCCGAAGCCTCCAAATTCACTTGTATTGGCACATCCCAAAAGGTGCAGCCTGACACAGATAATTATTTTTTCCACCCTCAAAGGGCTGTTGTGTGGATTACGAAGGTAACTTCTGTAAAACGCCCAGAACATGCAAAGTGCTATGTAAGCGCTAAGGATTATTATTAGAGAGTAAATTGCTTTGAGCCATTCTGTGGCAATGTGATCGAGGGGCGGGGGGGGGAGGGGGGAAGAAAAGAAAAAGTGAGTTCCCAGTGCTGTGCCCCAGGAGCAAGCGCCACTTCTTGCACAGAACAGCAGCCCCATTTCTTGGTCTATTCCACCCACACAGCCTGTACCCATCGGTTTATTCTGACCATCTGCATCTAACAGGCTCTGCCCTGGCACATCCCAGTCTTCACAGACACCAGGCATTAACAATTCAGAGACACATTCAGCTGCACCTCGAGTCACAACAATTGCTCCCAACGAAGCAGTAAATTAATTCTTTGTAAAATCATTCATTTTTAATAGGCATGAAACAGTAGTCCAACAAACCACGCTCTTTAACCACATTTCTAAATATATTTCCAGTTTAACTGGTCTTTTAAACCTAACAGCATTTCCCACTGACATCATCTTTAGCTGCTAGAGAAAAGAAGACGTTCTGAGCACAGGACGGGGAGCTGGAAGCTCAGTGCCTGGGACCAACTGATCCAGGCACGGCTGCAGCACACCACCTCCGCCTTACCTGTCCTCTGTACAAGCAGAAATTGATACACCTGTACTAGAGGAGACAGACTTTGGTGAATGCTTGTAAAGTGTCTGGAAAACACGAAGCCTTCCGAAAAAAGCAAACGTTATTATGCAATCTATGTTACCTGGCACAGAGACCCCTTAATGCTGCAGGAAACGAAGGCATGCAACATATACCATGTGAATTTTTGTATACTGAAAACAAATTAGCTTTGGGAGAATGTCACCAGGAAACCCATTTAACTGCTGCACGATCAATTGCGTACTCTATTCTCACGTATTTTATTGATCACACCAGCTTGACAAGTCATCAGACACTGGATCAGGATTTTTGACTCAGAGGCTCTATGCCCCTGCTTTCGTCTCCCTGGTGAATGCACCAAAGTTGCCCCCCCACTCCCCATGTCTGTTTCAACTTAAAAAAATGTAAATAGCGATACCAATCTCTTCTGTAGAGGACTCTGAGATCTGCTCATGGGAAGTGCCAAACGAAGGTGAAATATTACTATTATACATCACCTGAATTCTCTTGAGTTTGTTCCAGCTGCAAACTCAGCCACTGCGAAACACCTCAAGTTCTTAAGCATCTTTAGTCCTCTTCAACAACACCTTGGTAAAAACATTCTGCAGTATTCTCAAAACCAGCAGATGTACTTTGGTTTTTTTAAATTAACAAATTGCACCACTTGCCATTTTAATTATATCCAGGAAACACAGCTCTTGGCTGTAAAAATGGCAAAAGGTGAAAAGATAATGAATTGACAGTAACATCTCTTGACACATACAAATGAGGAAAACTGAGGTCAGCACATGCTGCAAAATCACGACAGATTGCACTCCAGAGGAGCACAAAGATGAGCCAGCACTATGCAACTGATTTATCCAGGGATTAGTCAGAGGTCACTCCTACCATCGTTTAGGAAAGCTCATTGCTTAGCTACCAGCGGGACACCTCACATGAACTCTAGCTTCCCACTACGACCATACTTAACCCTTCTGCTGCCTAAAAATAGTCACTGCTCAGACAAGTAGGTCCCTGAAGTTATGTGAAGTCGATTAGCCCATCTGCCATCTTGTACTCGTAACATCATAAATTGCCAGACCCAAAGTATAAAAGGCTACTGCAAAATCATCTGTTCTCATCAAAAGGGCCAATTTCAGTTTTCATTCTAATTTTAAAAGCAGGGGCTGAAAAGTACCATCTCTTTCCAATGTAAATATTTCATTTAAAAAGCCATAAGAGAAAGGCAGCCCTTGCCTGTCTGCAGAGCACCCATCACAGCGGGCTCTCATTTCATACGTGGACGCAGATCCATGATGAGTTGTTCATCACCCCCCTCCCAACATCTGCCAGGGGAGAACAGAGGATCCATGGATCAGATACTCGGAAGCAAAGCAGCAGCTGATCAAACGTGCATTTTTATAAGAGGGCATCATCTTGGGATGCCTGGGATAAATGGAGACTGTCAGCCAAGGTGCTTTCAAAACACCCACTCATCAGCTCACCAACCTCCTTTTGAACAAAAAGTGACAGAAAAAAATCTTCCTGCAGCTGGGAGCCATCAGACACATGCCAAAAATCTGCCAAAACAGAGAGGCAGCCTGCCTATTAAAGGTAATTTAATGAAAAAGATACACACTAACATTGAATAAATCATTAAACTTTGACCAAACTGAAAAAGCAAAACTCTGGAGAAGGACGCTTTAAACGCTGTTGCTTTCCATCCTGGTATTCGTTGAGTTTTACGGGATCTCACCAGTATGTAATTCGGTTTGCAGATGTTACTTTCAACTTGCACTTCGCTAAACAACTTCAGTAGTTAATCAGAAGGGAACCTCCAAGTTAATTTATTAATTGAAAAGCACTGAACTCTGCTGTATCTGTCATCAACCACAAGAAGAATGGAAGGAACCAGATCAACAAAGCGCTGATAAAAAAAAACCATTATCTTAATTACTGCAATAT
>NW_009260435.1:10154058-10164824 GCF_000687185.1 Egretta garzetta | reverse complement strand
TTTCCCTAATATTTTTAGGAAACTGATAATCATGTCTCATACATTAATGCAATTATTAACAGTTTCAAGAGTGTAATCATCAACGTCTCCTCTTATCACAGACTATACAGTTAAACACGGAGGCTTCTGCTGAATATTACAAAGAAAATGAGCTGCACCTGCTGACGGGTAGGATTCCTACTGAAGTTGTAATGCTTTCAAAAAAAAAAAAAAAAAATCAAGTATTTGCCAACTGAAGCTTTTCCTCAGTTTTCATAGTTACCACAGAGGGGTAACTGTGGAGACTGAACTTTTTTGTGAATAATTTGGAAATGCTGACTTAGAAAAGTGCTATGCATTGTAGCTCAGGGTTCAACACGTGCAAACACCCACATGCTGACATCATGGTTCCTATTTCTGAGACAAAAATAAGCTCTTCCATAATAATTTATTTCCTTTTAAATTGTTCATCTGCCTTAAGCATTGTCCCAAACCGGGATAAATTTGCTTAAATGAAGCAAGCTATCCATGAACAATGTATTGCCTGTCTGTGAGCAGAGACCTCTGAGTGCAGGTCCCAGCTCCTACCAAAAGCACAGCTTGTTCCAGCTATTCCTACAGAACCACAGCAGCCCCCAAAACGCCCTGCACAAGACCCCTGGGGCAGGGGGGAGCCCCTTGGACAGGTCCCCATCCAACCGATCCTGCTGGGATCACAGGTGGGTGGGTCTCCTCCTGCTCTGACGGAGGAAGAGATCTGCTCTGGAACCCTTACACCCACAGTTTGGAGGATCACACAACCCACGCCAATAAAGTTATGGGCATACGTAACCCTAAGTCTAACACAATTTAAATGCAGCTGTAAAACTAGTTCATTGCTTATTTTGGGCACAGCAGAGGAAAGGTGTTGGAAACGAAGCTGTCAGTCTGTGCAGAGGAGCTGTAGGGGATGGAGAGAGAAAAGGAAAAAGGCAGGGAGATACAGATGAGAAGGGGGGAATAGAAGTGGGGGGAAAAAGAAATAATAATCTGGAATAACGGGCACATGGCTTCACAGCCCATGCATGCCACACCGTTTGGCTCGCTCTATGCAGAAAATTTCACAGGTGAAGGCATCTTTACGTGCAGTTAACCCCAAGCAGTTGCTGAATATCCCTTTTCGTGCACAAGCCAGATGTGAGCGCCATCCCTGTCATTCCAGTAGTCAACATTTTTGCACTGCATTTTTTCTGAAGACGCAATGCAAATATTTAGTGTACAATAACTAGCTTTCCTGATGGCTGTCATGGGGCATCTTCTATGCCTGAAGAAGACCATAGAGATCGTTTATTTACAGCCATGCACATGGAAAGAGTTTCTCGGTGACAGCAGATGGAGTAATGAAGCTGGCAAGAACAAATTCTAAATCACTAAATTATAAATTAACAAGAAGACTTAAGGAGTAAATATTTAGAAGAGCTCACTGAAGCCTTATGGATACGAGCATCATGACCAATTATCCCAGTCATCACTTAAACTCGGAGTTAGGAAAGATTAGAAATAACAGAAAAATAAATGTCACCAATTACATGCATAAATGCAGATTAATTCCACATAAGTATCTACCATATAAATATTCAATGCAATTATTAAAGCGTTAATGAAATCGTCACAGACGATTGGATTTTCATTTTTA
Organism: Egretta garzetta; assembly: GCF_000687185.1. Taxonomy (NCBI): domain Eukaryota; kingdom Metazoa; phylum Chordata; class Aves; order Pelecaniformes; family Ardeidae; genus Egretta; species Egretta garzetta. The sequence continues at coordinate 10,163,170 of NW_009260435.1, read as the reverse complement.
AATAACGAGCTGGAGAAATGTAAATCTGCACATTTTTTTCTTTAACTGCATAATTTAGGAGTCAAAGGTGATTTGCTCAGAGTGTAGAAAGTATCACTGAAGTTGAAGGGGAGGACAACTGATTAAGGAATTGGAAACAGCATTAGAAAACGAAATTGAATGAGCAAATTCATTATGTCCAAATGACAGAAAAAGTTCTTAAAAACAAACAAGACAAAAAAAATAAACAAATGGAAAAGGAAATAAGCATTGGGAAACTAAACAAACAATGAAACCATTACTTCAGTGTAGAGGAATTATTTTCATTTTCATCATGTACTCAGATTTCACTTTGCACCTCTGAAACTGCTGTCAGTTATTCATAACAGAATAAGGAATTGTTTATAACATGTTGTAGACACACAAAGGAATTAATTAATTAATGCAAAAGGATTATTTAAGATAATTTCCATGCTTACATAATTTCTCATCATTTGTTTCAAAAAGGAACTTCTACCACATCTTAATTGTTGTTATTCAGGACAGCAGAATTGCTGGAGGGCACAGCCAGAGATGAAGAGCGGGCAATTAACTCAAAAAGCAAAAACCACAGCAGAAACTCTAGCCAAAATCTCAGCCCTCTGAGCCTCCTTCTGATGGCGGAGAACAAAGATGGTGGCAGATAGAAATCTCACCGCACAGGCTTCATTCAGCTAACGAGCAGACAGAATACAGGCCGTCTGGCAACTTGAAATCTCAACACAGGTAAGAGGTAAGCCCGCTCCAGATAGCGGTTAGAGGCAGCTCCTGGAGACAGATGCCCCTTCCACCTCCTACTTCCACTTGTTAATATCAAGAACAAAAATTCGGGGAATTTGGATTACATCCATCACTGACATATAATTGCAGGTCACTGTACCATGTCTCAGATGTAATATAAGGCTAATAAATGCTTATTTTGTAGCGCTTGTAGAGGGACTTGAGTAGCAAGTCTGTTTAAAACTACTGTGTTCTAGATCTGTAAACCAACAGTGACCTAGACTGGAAGAGCTGCAATGCCCATGTGGCTGTCGTAACACACAGTTTTGCCTTTACATTCCCATACCAGATTACATATCTACTTTCTTAGCAGGAAGGAAGGCAGGCAAATGCCTCTGCCATTCAACAGTGCAGATGTAGGGTATTTTTGAAACACTGGCTATTTCGAAATTACCCTAAGTTGTGAAATGTTGCAATATACCATACCGTTTTCTTTTGAAGTTATCTGTTATGTGCATAGTGCGAATCACCATAGTCACGTATGCGGCTGACTAACTTCACAGCACACAGAGCAGTTTTCTCATTCTAGCTTTCATACGGATTCTTAAATGAAGAGCGCGCTAATTTCAAAGACGAACGGTTTATCATTTTCAACCCATTCTCTCCTTGCCTCCCCCTCTTGCGAGGGTCATTGCAATTAATCGAGAGATCTGCCACTGTTTTATTTGATTAATTTGAGCTGCATTGTCAATGAGGAAAACTCTATCAACAGCTTGCAGCTAACCAGTGAGGATAGCAGGGACCATCTTGTTAACCAAAGACCACACAGTAGCCCAAAAGATCTTTATCCTAGAAACTAAATACTTCAAAAGTTCCTCACACTGGCAGGCTCCTGGGGTGAAGGGGAAGAAGTTTCTAATAACCACTTTCCTTGGGTGACAAGTTCATTTTCATGCAAGTTCATTTTCATGCAATATTTAAAGAAACGAGGGTTTCCCGCGCAGCTGTTACAGTGTCCTCAGAGACACCGTATTTAGGCACTCTCTACAATCGTCCCTCTGAATTCTCATCCACAACAGCCACAGGCAGGTTAAATAGCTGGGACTTTACAGGCTCCTAGTCATGTCAGTAACAGCACTCATAAGCTGAGTGGGTTTTTTTTTCCAAGTGTTTTTTTTCCCCCCTCATTGTCAATATGACATATAAATACAAAACAGCTAAGAACCTGGCACTCTTCTCTTTAAAAATCCACTGATGATTAAAAAGTATCCCCACATTTCGCTAATCACATTTAAACAACATAATCTTATAAAGCACTGGACTAATTTTAGACCTAAAACAAATACTGATGAGATCTGTGGTTATTCCCGTTACCTGTCAGAGGCCATGATCTCCATGGCATTCATAACGCTTTCCTGTTCGCTAACTTAGGCAACTTGCCCTCTTGTGAAACGTACTAAAACACTGGATAAAAGACAGAGCTTGCAAAATATTTCATGAGCTATAAAGAGAAGGCCATCAGCCAGAAATTTTAAGTCTTACTCCTTTCAGAAAAACAATGAATTTAAGACTGGTGGTCTACAAACCTGGCCATCTGCTTATACGCTTCTTCAGCCACCGCAAAGATATGTGGATCCATATCCCCCATATTTTGGCCACTGTACGCATTGATGATATCTTCGCCATAGATAGGCAGTTGTTCATAAGGATTTATGGCCACTAAGACGATACCTACAAAGGAAATGAGACAAAAGGAATTTATTAATAATTGTTTCAAAATAAAACAAAGAAAAAAATGGCTTTAACACCAACTGTTGTTCTAACCTTTCTAAATATAGTAACTAGAGAATAATAAGGATCTGACATTACCGACTTTGACAGATATTTATTCTGACCACCGTTTTGTGTTAAAAAGTGTCAGAAGAGTTTATTTCTGTCCTGCTTTAGGAAACACATCAGGGACAACTTCTTACTTTTTCTATCTGCCTTTTCTAAAGCTAGCGCACACAAAATGACCAGATTCAGAGCGTGCCGACTTGAAATACAGCCTGCTCGGTGCAGTAAACCACGGAATGTGCATTGTACCTCCCTGCGGTTTACTGTGAATTACAAACGATAATGTGATTTGTGAATTATAACTGCTGCATGGCCTCGCTGACTGTCAGTCTGGATATGCGACGTGTGTTAAACCTTCAGCTGATATGCTGTGCCCAGGAATAACATCTTCAGGCTTTGTAACAAGCAACCAAGTAGAGTCATGGTGTCATCTGGATGCCAGGGCATCTCTACCAGTCAGGCAGGACAACCTCCTGCTCAAAGGGGTCAAAACCAAAGGCATGTAGACATATTTTATGGGGCCGATACACAGTCATGTCAGGAAATTAAGTAATTGCAACTCTAAAAAGCACCGTAAAGCCCTCATCGTATACATTTGCATATATAACTACTTACAATTTCCATTTTCTAGTTTTTCCATCCCAATAAAACACATATGTGCCTTTTTTAATCCCACTCATTACTACAGCATTTCTAAACTCATGCCATCCTTTTACTCTCCCCACACAGGAAAACTTAGCCTCACGCCATACATCCCTCCTAGCCACAAAGCGAGATCTCAAATGCTTCTGGTACCATTTTCTTTTTCATGAGAAACAAGGACTGCTCTGCCCACCGGGATGATTTGGCAAAGACTGCTTATACCTGCCTCTCCTGCAGCATGTACGATGGGTAGGGAACACTTATCTGCCCCATGCAGGGGTGAAAACACTGATCACTGCCGCATGTGACCCAGCCGTGTTGGGCAAACAGTGCTCTCCTGACATGGCAATTCCTCCTTGCCTTGCCAATGTGGTATGGGGGGAGAGGGAGGAGGGAAGAAAAGAAACTCTAATTTTAACTGTGGCCATTTTAAAAAATATAATTTCTTCTTACTTATAGATTTCAGTGCCTAAAAGCGACAGTGCAGGTGCAGATGGCTGCAGGGTGACCACAGCAAGCATGCTCCACGGGCTCCTTGGGCAAACCATCCCTGAAGAACCTGCACCAGAAGCATTTCTATAGCACTCAACTGGCTTCTAAATCTACTCAAAAATTCACATGCACACACATCTCCTCAGTGCAGACCCCAGCTCTGCTCCACCCAGATTACAGCGTTGTGATGTCTATCCAGGAAATTTTCCACAGAAAAGCTGGGAGAAGAGAAGTGAAAGCATCTATGGCCTGGCACTGCTGATGGGGGCATCATCCCGTTTTTTCAATCCTGTCATGCATTTATAGATCAAGTGCAAACCATAGCAAAAACATTAAACAAAAGAACATGTTTCACGAAGAGATCTGAGAAACTTCAGTCTATTTCCTCGAATAGATGGCAGGATTTACGGCCAGACACACCCATGTAAGGCGAGTCGGTGTTTTTCCATCAGCCATGACTTCACTGAAATGACTCACGAGCTCAAGTGAGAAGTCTCTATAAAAATGTATGCCAAGTTCTAGTGCTGTGGTGATGAGCCAAAAAATAAGAGGGGGATTAGGGAGGGGAAGAGACCTCAGTACTAGCAGACTCGAGGAATATTTTCAGTGTTGGTTTTTAACATCTGTCCTTTGTAACTGTGAAAAAGTAGTAAAAAGTTAAGTAAGGCTGCGCCGCCGAGCCGAGCCTCCCAGGCTTGCAAGTTTAATCAAAGAGACATTAAAAAAAAGCTGCGCAAGGCTTCAGACAATTCCCTCCTGCTTTTGGCTACACTGGCAAAAATAAAGCCTTCAATTCAAAACAAGCAGCCCCATGGCAAGTCTCCAGCATAACTAAATCATTTAACTTCAGTAGCGATCTATAAAATCAACAAGCAACTACCATCTGGAAATATCCAAAACAAGTGAGTTAGGGATTACATGCTTTCTATGCAACTTTTCAATCAACCTGTCTCACAGGACTATAATCCAGATTAATTTATATACAACTTCTCTTTATCTCCACTAAATCAAATTGTTGTTTTAAGAATATCATGGGCCTTCCTAAATCAGATTTACGTGTGTTTTCATTCCTACACTTACGCTAAATTAAACTCTGGCTACTCTTCCTGCCATTTGTCTTAGGTAATTTTTTTATCTTGAACATATTCACCCATTTGTGGACAAATTGGATATTAATATAAATAATTTCTTAATTTAAATTAAAGTTTGCTCTCCTGCATAGCAGACAGTACTCTACCCGTCTGTTTTCATCACAGCCATAGCAGTTTTTCCATGTAAGCATTCAAATTAGCTTTTCAATTTCCTTCATTAATTCTTCATTTCATAATCCCAACAGTAAAGCGAAGTTATAAATCATCTCTGAATTGCTGATGAAAGGCTGACTTGAAATTAAGAAATCAGGAGGTTTTCTGTTTAAAGGTTTGAATTACTTCAAAGTGAAATTTTAAATAATTTAGTATCCATTTCACATATTACACTAAGGACAGCATGTTTGAATTAATTTCTAGTGCCATGGACATCCATCCATCCATCCCAGTTCTAGCTCTGCTGGTTGAGAATAATGTTACCATAATTCTTTTGGTGGATTAAAGTGTTTTTAATCTCCTTTGGGCTAAATCAGCTGGGCTAGATCAAACCACCTTTACAGGGTATTTAAACTAGCCTGGCTCACGTGTGAATCAGATTAAGGAGGCAAGCACAGCTCCTTCTGCAGGCAGAGCTCTAAGGCAATAATATTTGCAGCGGGGAAGCAACTCATACTCAGGATGGGAACCAAGGGTGGTTTGAAAGGTGAACATCCGTGGCCAAAGGACCAGGTTTTTAAAGGCCAACACACCAACTTTATTTTCCTTAGCTTGTAATGTAATGTGGATATGCCTACATCCCAAGCTACTTAAACCCACAGCATACTGCATTCCTCAGGTCACGTTAAACATCCTTCACCTGCACTCTGACCACCGGGAACCCCCACGCTACCGCATCCACATGTTTCTAATGAACCCACACACAGTTCCCAGAATCATGACTTGAGACTTGTTTGGAAGCAAAACAGCCAACCAAGCTGCCCTTTGGCAGACCCATTCCATGAAGAGCTAAAGGCCTTCCAGCCCTATGAGAAACTATGAAACCAGCCAAGCCCACAACTAAAGCTGCACTAGGGAAAACATGAAAACAACATGCTGTCTCAAACACAGCAAAACAAAACTAGCATCCAGCACATTCCTTTTGAAAGCCTCTTAAGTGATGCTAAACACAGAACATGTTTGCAAGCAGCTGAAACACAAAGCGGGCAGGCTGCCTTACAGGAGGGGTATGGTGGGATCAGCAGGCAGGGGACCACGTAATTCAGACTGAAAACCCCTTATAAGCTCAGGCCTGGAGACTCCAGTTGCACAGAAGTCCTTTCAGAACACGTTCCCCCATCAAGACCTTTGCCTTGGGGGCACCAGGGACAGGAACACAGATTAAACTGGGGGAAACAACGTGGTTTTCCAGTGCCAGGACCAGAACATGCACCCTCAGCAGGTGCTGCCCCGCAAGGCTGCGGTATCTCCATCACTGGAGATACTCAAATACTCAGCTACTTTGACTGGTCCAAGCCCTGAGCAACCTGACCTAGCCAGACCTGTTTTAAGTAGGGAGCTCCACTGAAGGCTTCCAGAGGTCCCTTCCAACCTAAATTATTCTGTGCCTCTAGTCATGCTCTGGCTGCGTGATGGGATGAGACGTGTGTATGAATCACTGCCACTCCTACGGAAACGCAGGCTGGCTACGAGCAGAGGGAGGCAAAGCCTGATTCAGTCCCCCGTGGTCTGGACACTGCTGAGAGCAGGACTGGGAGCAGATGCGGCTCTGCTGAGCATCCGTCGATGAGGAATAGCCAGAGGGAGCAAGACGTGGCAGGACATTAATGCCTGCGGTCTGCCCATCACAACATGTTAACATGCTGGTTGCCTTAGCTCTCCACACCCATCACCAGAGCTGTAACAGTGACCAGAAAAGGGAAAATCTGACCCTTGGTGTACTCCATGTGCAGACCAGGACAGGACAAGGTCTTCAGCTACAGAACAGAAATTCCTGCTTCAGGCACCCACAGTCATGATGAGCTGATATCTGTCAAGGGCCACCTTGCAACACAACTTCCCTACGCTATAGTTTGTGAAGCAGCGCAAAGCACAGTGAAACTATAAACAGCGAGTCCAATACCTGATGACATCAAGAAGGCTCAATATACTCTGGCATGCGATACCCAGAACTGAGACTGCCCTACAGAAGTCTGGCTAGAGACAAAGTTAAACTGCATATTTAAGAAGAAATCATGGGGCATGTTTTCTGCTGGCATAAACTGAGCTACAATGAATATTCAAATAATAATTTGACTGCACCTACTGGAAGAACGTGTCTTTGCCTTAATCGGGCAATTAGAAGAAGGAAATTTTCAATATCTGGTTTCTAGCAATCACATCATCATGTTATTTTTTTATTTTACTCAGCTTAAAATATAAAAAGTACACCAATGACTTAAACTGTTTTTATGCACTAATACAATATCCAAAGTACGTATGTGACTATTTGAAAAATTAACAAAGTTTTTTATATTGAAAGGCTTTATTAAAAGTTAGCAATGTATTTTGACTAAACACTGAGACTTAAAAGACACCCATGCATGTATAGAAAAAAAAGCCCAGAAGCATGAAATCTAAATTTTCAGCCTAAACTATCTCGCATTTCTTTAAGATAGAGCACTCAGCTGCAATTTTGAACCTATGATGAAATGATCATTAAAGTAACTTCCCCTATTCTGGCCATCTGAAGATATAACAGGCAATTACGACTTTGGGTAACCTCTACCGTGAATTCAGTCATATTTTTAAGACCACGATTGTTCGCAATTGTGAACAGACAAGTACTGGCTCATGCACTGTTACAAATTCAGTCCTGTAGTGGCACTGATTGGAAAACATGAAAAAGAAAATAAACTGGTATCTTCTGTACAGAGACAGAGGAGCTCAGGGCAGAGGGAGGTGGTAAATCCACCAAACGGCAGGGGTAGCCTCCTGCACCTGCACCGTGTGAAGCCCTCCCCCAGCCCATGCCTATCCAAGCAAGCCCAAGGGGAACACCAGCCAGCCATCCACTGGCAAGCTAACATTGCTGAATACACGTTTTATAAACAGAGTCCACTGGGAAGCTGGAGGGATACAAAGCAATTTTCTCTGAACCTTAATACTTTCAAGTCTATTTGATACACTTAATGACCACAAACACGGGGACTTTCTTAAGAACAGCCCAACATGTCCTATCATTAAACGATTTAAAAGTACGCATATCAATAATCAATATTCCTTTTCCTGTCTACAGCATTCTCTGTGAAGATTATGGTATGAAAAGACAGTACTTGCCACAATAGGTATAGATCAGCTTAGAGTCTATAAATCGAACTTTGAGGTTGTGTAAAACAGCAGGTTCGTGGAGATAACTGAGCGCTGTGAGGTCATTTTCACCAACAAGGATGTCAGGGTTTCGCAAGGGCGGGAGTTCCTTTGTCTTCGGATCTAGGCAATATTCTAGGTCCTGAAAATCAAATGGAAACGCGTGCTGAAAGAGCTGGTGCTACAGTTTCCTCATTCAGTCTCTCAACCAATCTTCCCAGCACAACATTCCCAAGTTACAAAAACACAACGCAAGATTTAAATTATCTGGTGATTTGAGGGAGCAGTTCTTTCTCCAGAAACGTCATTTAAAATTTCCCAACAGGGTTTTTTATATGCCACAGGCAACCATAAAGAGACATCATCTTTTTAAAATATTACTTAAGCAAACCACTTTCTTTTGCTGCCAAATCTTTTTATTAAATAAAACAAAATATCTTACATCACTAATCTAACTAGTTTTTCATATTATTTTCCTCTTGAGCAGAACAGGCGGAGGAAGCAGACTCCCATCAGTCTATAGCCAGCTTCATACACAGTAACACCACACAAAAACATTGGCAAAACGCCACGAAGAACACATAAACTGAAAAAAAAATGCTACTTACAATTTTTACAACTATAAATTAATCTCTAATGTAGATGTTTTAATTGCATCTGTCTCTAGATCTAAAATTACTGTATTTACTTGCTATTTTCTTGTCCCCACACAATGTTACTGAATTGGCAAACACTCCCATTCTGCTACATCCAATACTCAAGTGTGCAGCATCACCACACAGCCTGGCATACAAGGGGGTGGATGGGGTTAATCTTGTCACATTAAAAAGGTTGTACTCAGCTTGCCATACAAGAAATGTGAGTGAGTCAAAGACTGAAATGCGTTCAAGTAAAAAAAATGGCCAAGTGCAAGGTCCTGCACCTGGGTCGGGGTAACCCCCGGTATCAGTACAGGCTGGGGGAAGAAAGGA
>NW_009260435.1:10149827-10153737 GCF_000687185.1 Egretta garzetta | reverse complement strand
GTGACAAGACAAGGGGTAATGGTTTTAAACTAAACCAGGGTAGGTTTAGACTAGATATAAGGAAGAAGTTCTTTACAATGAGGGTGGTGAAACACTGGAACAGGTTGCCCATAGAGGGAGTGGAGGCCCCATCCCTGGAAGCATTCAAGGCCAGGTTGGACGGGGCTCTGAGCAGCCTGATCTAGTTAGTGGTGTCCCTGCTCCTGCGGGGGGGTTGGACTAGATGACCTCTAGGGGTCCCTTCCAACCCAAAACATTCTATGATTCTGTGATTCTACGAATATTTTATTTAGAACCTATTCTCTCTATATAATCTGTTCTTTTTACTTCATGGCTATGTAGGTCTTCACATGAAAGTAGGACCTAAGCTGGCCACTGGTAAGAAGAAAAGAAATTAAATTAAATTAAATTAAATTAAAAATAAATACTTGATCAACTGCAGTAGATCTTTATTTTCCATGAGAAGATCTGAGGGATCACCATCATTATATATTAAAATTAAGTAACCATTGAAATGGCATAAAAAAAATGAACAGGCCTTTTCTAGAAGGATATGAGCTTTCTGTAGATGTCATCGTTTCTCTACATCGTACAGAGCATCATTTCCGTAATTCTCTTAATCCTTGCCCCTTTTTATCTTTACTAATCTTCTGATGGTTATGCTCCACTTAAAATTCACAATTCTTTCTCTGCAACATTGTTCTCCTAGCAACACTGTCCTCACTGGAATATCAAACCACGGTCACGGCTTCAACGGCATAAGTAGAAAAAAATGATGCAACTGAACGTAACAGGCAGTTGGAGAAAAGCAACACGTTTTATTTTATTTTTAAAATTCAGGCAAAATGGATTTTTGTAAACAAACAGTATAATTCGTCACACAAAAAAATACTACTCAAAGCTGGCAGACAAGAATAATTGCACATACCTAAATATGGATATATTTTGACAATACAGTTTCTTGTGTCAGATACATCAGTCTCCGGTCAAGAGCAAGAACTATCAGCTGATGAACAACACGTAGGCCTACCTTGCCTTCTTCAAGTCGAAGTTGGAGGACTTTATCTCCAGGTTTATAATCTTTGAGAAGTTCTGCTGACTTCCAGACCTCCTCTGGATCAGGGATCCAAACCCTGGCATACTGCAATACAAAACCAGCAAAAGATCAGTGACTTTTTGTTGCAATATAGTTAAATGCCCAATATACCTTTTTTTTTCTTTTTTTAAACACATGTTCAACAGCCAAACCCTTAAGCAAGAGACAAGTTAATTAGTACATCTGAGATGAATAAGTTGTTCTGTTGATAAAAGGCTACATAAGCTTAATCTTATTGCCTACATGGAAAGAAGAGGGTATTTTCCATGCAAAATAATGTTCCAAGGTACACATTCAATGATGAAAATCTACAAAGAAAAACCACTGTGTTTTCAGAGAGATCAAAAACTTGGCTATCAAAAAAATTACTTGGAGAAACTCTTCTGAGCAGATTCCAAACGCATTTGCAACATGACATTATATAGCTTTTTTCCTCCTAAGAGAACACTTCGGCACGTCTGTGTTAATTCAGGCAAAGCTACCTGATCTCATGTATTAAAAGCTCTTTCCTTTGTAGTTGCAAATAGGGCAAGTTTAAAATGAATTGTCTCCAGAATGCCAAAACAAAAAATCTGAAAAGATTTGGTGGAAAAGGCCTCCAAATAATAGGAAAAAAAACCGAAACCAGCATTCCAATTAATGATCATTTTCACCCAAAGTTGACTCATAAAAGCAACCCAGAACAAACCTATGGCTTGTTTTCAAAAACATAAAGAATATTCATATTTTTAAATGAGTGAAGATATAATGGTTACCTCAAATTCAGGAATCAGTTAAAGGTGTATGGAAACCATCTGGTTACTTATACAGTTGCATGTACGTTTAAATACGTACATATGAAAACAGCTCTTGAGTAACACAAGGAATAGGCTATGACATTTTTAGGATGTTAAAGCTTCTGAACTGATGGTCTTGCAATGCCCAAGGATGCTGAGACCATCCCACACCCATCGCCTTTGCAAACAAACCAGCTTCTTGGCTTTAGAGGTGCAGCCATGTTGCAAAACATTCTCAATCCACTAAATTATTTCAAAATAACTGTAATGTATTTGTCAAAGCACGGCATTTGATGGCAGAGAAAACTGCATTTGGTCATACAGCTTCATCACCTGATCTTACACAACTTATTTTTGTATAGATCTTCTGCCTCAAAGAACTCTGAAGCACTTTTTTCCTTCTTACTAACCTAGTTTTCCCACTAGTTAAAATGACAAACCTCTTCTTTCTACTAGGGATTTTTTTGAAAGACCAAACTTCATTTTGCCTTCTTGTTGCAAGACAGGAAACGATGAAGTTGAGGAGGGAGCCCCGGGGAGCCCCAGCCCCTGGCCCGGGAGGGGGACGCACACCCTGCCCAGCTGGAGCCTGCCAGGCAGCCTCCATGCCTGCAATGATTTTGAACTTCACAAAGCCATTTGCTTCCCGTACCCAGGATGCTTCTCAAGAAGAGTGCACCTGAGTGATCTACAGCAGCCTAACTCAATGGCTTTTACCCTTAACACATCGCAGCCTTTCTAGAAAGCTCCCAAACTCCTGAGAAGCGTATGCCGTACGTGTCAGCTGATTCTCCCTACCGAGTGAAAGGAGAAAAATAACAAAACAAAAATGCACTTTCATTGCTCCCACTACAGAATATGTTGTGCTCCCACACCTGGTCTTTCTCCATCTTCACTGGATGTTTATGCAAGCTCTAAGAATCCACTTTATAAAAAGACAAGAAATTTTTTTCTTTGTAGTAAATATGTGGTTGTGGCTTTTTTTTTTCTTTGAGCTTTACTAGTTTCATATGTATTTGACAGTTTTCAGTACAAAAGTGCAGTATTAGTTTATTATTTACACAACCTTTTCCCCACTCCCCCAAAAGATGAATTGATGAATTATTTGAAAAATGAAAGACGCCCAAAACAGCTCTTCAGTACACGCTCGTGCCATTCAGAGAGCACTGTATGCAAGAGCAGCGGAGGCCAACAAAAGGCAGTGGAGCAGCCAGGAAAGCAGCAGCAGAAGCCATGGTTTGGGTGCTTGGACTAGTTGTTTGTTTTCAGCCCTGCTGCATCCATAACTTGCAGGCTAAGAAACCTTGTTTGAGTTAAAATGAAGGTGTGCGCTAACAAGCATATGTGCCAATGCAAGTACAACCTACAGAAACTACAGAATCATTCCAAAATAATCAAGCAGGACGTGACAATGGAGGTGCAGTATTGGAGGTGCAGTAGCAGTGCCAAGTAGTGCGCTCAGGAGCAACCTCTTCTTTCCTTTCCACTTGGTTTTTAAACAAAGGATTCCCTGTAAAACTTCACAAACTGGCATATATGCAAACTTACCCCAATGTGCCTGTTCAGAGAACTCTTTTATTTCAAAAAAAAGCCCCCAACCTAAAAATCAAACCCCTGCCAGGAAGGGGGAAAATTTTTTAGTTTAACACAAAGATGCTACAGCGTCAGCCACAGCTGAGGACCGAATGCGCACCACGCTGTGCCCAGGCTTCCCCCCAGCTACAGCAGCAGTTCCCCACCCGCAGTATTTCTGATGGGATGTTGCTTCCCTCTCATCACAGGGCAGAAAGCAGAGAAAATGTCTTAGGTAAATACTGTCTAGCAAAACAGGTTAGCAGGCTGGTCTCCTCTAGGCTACAGAAAGAAAAGTTTCCTGACGTAGAAAAAGCAGTGGCCTTGTAAAACACAAATACTGTTGACTTCAGGCAGCAAGTGCTGCAGAGCAGTTCCTAACTACGTGATCTATGCCAGCATGAAATAGGCACCTTTAATTTATTCAGCTGAAACCGTACATTTTCTACCGTCTAGGGAAGGGAAA